>NC_058410.1:113083390-113399142 GCF_002201575.2 Neomonachus schauinslandi
GAAGAAGAAGAAGAAGAAGAAGAAGAAGAAGAAGAAGAAGAAGAAGAAGAAGAAGAAGAAGAGAAGAAGAAGGAGAAGGAGAAGGAGAAGAAGATGATGATATGGGGCTGCATCCCAGGACCCTGGGATCATGACCTGAGCCAAAGGCAGACACTTAACCAACTGAGCCACCTAGGCACCCCTTGGTCTTCATTTCTAATGCTTCTGTGTGACTGAAGGTTAAGTCCAAGCCTGCTCACGAATCAGGTGAGAGACAAGACCTGCTAAGATCTCTCAGACCTCTTTTACCTGTCCAACCACTTAACATCATGAAAAGGCATTAAGAATGATTTTGTTCCAAGCAAGAAAACAACATATCTTCAGACCTATTATACTAGGGTTCTCTAGAGAAACAGAACCAAATCAAATTTTATACACATGTAAAATATATATACAGATATCCCTTGCTTTTCAAAAGTTTGTACTACCACACTTTGTTTTTATGAAAGACCTACATTCGTACCTGTTTTTGCTAACCAAGAGAAATCTGAAGGGGACTATCACCTTTACGGAAAAGAGGCTAAAAGTGAAAACGGTGTTCAGTGTTTGTTCTGCAACCGGCAGGCACAAGGGAGCAGCGAGAGTGGCGCCACCAAGCTCCTTCCCTGGGAACTACACTCAGCATCTCAGCATCAAGCTGTCATAGCTTTGAACTGTGAACATCCGTGCTCTATCTCAATTTATTTTGTGCATCCATTAGCAAGATGTGTCCTAACATAATAGAAAAGCCTAAGAGAGGTTTATTTGAGGGTCTGGGAACACTAAAAAAAGGTTTCCATGTGAGTTCATGGTAATTGCTTCTCTGCTTTATGCCATTTCAGCTTCCAAAAAGTTTTCATAGGAACACTCTACCTTCTGCGTATATATACAGAGCCAGGCAGCCAGAGACAGAGAGGTTTATTGTAAGGTATTGGGGTTTTGTGATCTTGGGGGGCTGTCAAGTCCATAATGTAGGGCAGGCTGGCAATTTCAGCAAGAGTCCATGTTGCAGTCTTGAGTTGGAAGGCCCTCCAGAGGCTGAATTCCTTTCTTTCTTGGAGTGGGGGTGGGAGCCTCGATCTTTTCTCTTAGGCCTTCAGCTGACTGGATGAGGCCCAACCACATTAAAGAGGGTAATCATCTTTACTCAAAGTCTTTTGATTTAAATGTGAATCACATCTAAAGATTTTATTTATTTTGAGAGACAGAGAGAGTGCAAGCAAGGGGAGGGGCAGAGACAGAGGAGAGAGAGAATCTCAAGCAGACTCTCCACTGAGCGCAGAGCCTGACTTGAGACTCGATCTCACGATCCTGAGATCATGACCTGAGCTGAAATCAAGAGTCGGATGCTTCACTGACTGAGCCACCCAGGCCCCAAATGTTAATCACATCTAAAAGATACCTTCTCAGCAACGTCTAGACTGGTGTTTGACCAAACAACTGGGTATTGAGTTGATACAAAATTAAACATCATACCTATTTATTACCCCAACTCTTCAGCTTTGTGTGTTTGTCAGGGATGGGATGTGAAAGTCCCCCCCCTTCCCAGAGTTAACAGTCACAGAGGAGATAAAGCTGGGGGACATGAAACATTCACAAAGAGTGTGAAACATCTAGTAAGAGATAAATTGCAAGGTTCTGAGCACAGCCTGGCAAAGTCCCCTCAAATACAGTCCAGATACACTGGAAGTTCATGTCTAATACTGAGACAAGCAAGCTTCCTCTCCTGTTGATTTTGCTCATTTTTAAATAACGACATAAATCTTTAATAAAGTGGGCCAGCAGAGCAGCATTAATAAAGCCTACACAGAAGGAGAACACAAGCTCTCAATAAAGAACGCAGGTATGATAGGAATCCTCTCTCCCTGACCTGTGACTATTCATCAATTTCAGCTTCTGGAAATCTCCAGACTTAACACATTTTCCCAACTAGACCTGTAGTCAAGTTCCTAAGCTGCCAACTACTCTGAAATTTCAGAGGCTTCTTGTTCCACAGAGACTCAAAAGTCCTTCCAGCTTCTCTTGTCTGCCAAGGGCTTTGCTCCAAGAACGGAGCCATTTTTCTGCTGGTTTTCCTTGAGAACAAAACAGACCCAGAGTGTATTCATTCACTCATTCATTCATTCATTCATTCATGACATCACCACAGGTAGAAGCTCTGGCTGCAGGAAGAGATATAAAGTACTATACACCAGTAACAAAGGAAAACAGGTTCACATGGGCAAAAATCCCACCTGGATAGCTCTCAGTGACCAGGCCCAGTTAAAGAAAGGCGCTGGATTTTATTGGAGTCTGAATTAGGAGCCCCCTTCCTACAATTAAGGGAGGACCCAGGTGGGGCTGAAATTTATGTAATGATGGAAAGAACAAGAGCACACAATTATAAATGTAATATTGCCAGGCCCTTCCCATGCAAATAAGTCCTGGAAGCCTCCCTTCATCAGCTTCACCATAAATCTACCATGTTTATAGCTAAATAAAGCTCAGGGAAGTAGTGGGGTATGTGCAAGGACTGGCACCTCGGGGGGGGCCACAGTTTTAAAACTTAAAGGACCAGGGCGCCTGGATGGCTCAGTCAGTGAAGTGTCTGCCTTCGGCTCAGGTCATGATCCCAGGGTCCTGGGATGGAGTCCCGTATCGGGCTCCTTGCTCAGTGGGGAGCCTGCTTCTCCCTCTGCCCCTCCCCTGCTCATGCTCGCTCTCGCTCTCTCTCTCTTGCAAAAATAAATAAATA
The DNA here is from genome assembly GCF_002201575.2 of Neomonachus schauinslandi. Classification (NCBI taxonomy): domain Eukaryota; kingdom Metazoa; phylum Chordata; class Mammalia; order Carnivora; family Phocidae; genus Neomonachus; species Neomonachus schauinslandi. The sequence goes on from NC_058410.1 coordinate 113,086,143, forward strand.
AATAAATAAAATCTTAAATAAGAAAAAATAATTTTAAAAAATAACACTTAAAGGACCAAAATAATGTGGGCTGGAGAACACAAGAGAGGCCAGAGAGAATGGGTGGGGCCATCCTGCAGTGCTCAGCTCAGCACATCACAGGTATCCTGGAACAGGAACACCCAGCTGGCTCTACCTGGGGCGCTCTGGTGGGTGGTGCCCCAATCCCTGCCTCCCCCAATGGCAATAACAACAACAATTAGTATTATAGCAGCTGACAGCTATTAAGCACTTTCTATGTGCCAGGCACTGTTCTAAGTACTTTATCCATAGCTACTCGGTGAATTTTCCTAACAACTCTATGAAGCACCATTACTTTCATCCCCACTTTAAAGACTAGGAAACTGAGGTAGAAACAGAGATGAAATCATCTGCCCAAGCCAGACAGAGCCAGAACAAGGATTTGAACCCAGACAGGCTGGCTCCGGAGGCAAAGCTCTTACCCACTAATAGCAATAACAGCTCACAGTTACGTGGCGATTACCCCGCACCAGCTGCTCTTCTAAGTGTTCACATGGATCAGTTCAGCTAACTCTGGCAGGTATTATTATTACTCCATTTTACAGATAAGGCAACCAATGCACAGAAAGGTCAAGGCACCCGCCCCGGTCACACAGCTAGGAAGCTGCAGAGGACAGACTTGAACCCAGGCAGTCTGGTTCCAGAGGCCACATTTTATTTTTTAAAGATTTTATTTATTTATTTGACAGAGAGAGCATAAGCAGGGAGCAGAGGGAGAGGGAGAAGCAGGCTCCCCGCTGAGCAGGGAGCCCCACGTGGGGACTCGATCCCAGGACCCTGAGATCACGACCTGAGCCTAAGACAGACGCTCAACCAACTGAGCCACCCAGGCACCTCCAGAGGCCACATTTCTGTGCACAGAACTGAACCCCTGTGCTTAAGGGTAATCTGGGAGCAGTGCTCATGGCTTACATTTCTCTGCATTATGTGGGATGCCAACACTGTAGAATTATTAAGCACTCTATAAGTGTTCAATGAGTCTTCATCTGAAATAACTATTTCTGATAGGGACAACAATCATATTCCAAGTTCATTGTAGAAAATCTGGAAAATAAAGAAAGGCTCCAAGAGGAAATGCAAAGTCATCCTCCCTACAGCAGGGATGACCACAGTGAACATTTTGTTAGCTTTCCAGCCAGAGTTACAAAATAGGAATCCCATTCTACCTCCTGTTTTGAAACCTCCTTTTTTCTCACTTATCAATATATCGCAAACATTTTCCCATGACCTTAGGTTTTCTTCTGCAACTTCCACAGAGGAATAATCTGTGATTGCTCAAGTGTCCTGATCGGGGTACTGCCAGCAATGAGCCAGAGTAACCCCCCCACACAGCGCTCTCCCACCAACCTCCCCATATGCCCACCATATACATTCGACCCTCTTGTACCTCCCGGCCTCTCTGGAAAGCCCGTGGCATTCCCTCTGTCTTACTCTTGGACTCAGGACACCTACCAAGGGTGTATCCCGATCCTTCTCAATCCTGTCCCCATACCTCTACAATCCTGTTTTCCCCTCTCCAAGTCACTCTGCACCTTTCTCACACCTTCCCTCAGCCACAAACTTGCCCATCCCGTGCCCCATTCCCACAGGACTTGCTAGAAACAATCCAAGCCCATCAGCAAGGGGGCATTAAGCAATGTCTGTTGCAATGCACAGAGTGACAGGAAAGACAACAGCAGCTAGGCCGTCCTGGAAGCTGCCGCCTGGGAGGCTCTCAGGGACACAGGAGCATTTGGAGCAGGGGCCTTCGAAGCACAGTGCCTTTACCTAAAAGAGATCTCTCATGGTGTGATTTCAAGCTACCAGACAGGGCCTGTGAGAGCTATTTTGGTGCAGGGAGCTCTTTTGATGTACCTTAAACCCCAACGGGGAGGCGGAGGCCTAATCCACCCTAAGGGTGGGGCGGCCTGGGCGCCTTGCCCCATTAGGACGGAATGAAAGGCTTTTGAAGGTGGTGGCTCAAGACAGGTGGCTTCTTGATTGTAGCCACAGTGTCTCAGCCAGGATGGGGGAGAGAGGGGGGCTGTGCAGACAGCTGGCAGGAGGGGGAAGCCTGGGTAAGGTGATCCAGGAGATGGGGCTGCTTCCAGACTTGCTCTGCCTGACCTATGCTCTGTGACTTCAGGCAGGTGCCTGTTCTATCCCAGCATCACTGTCATAATAGCACCAATGCTACCTACCTCACAGCTTTTGTAGATGAGATAACTTCAGTAAAAGTGTTTTGCCAAGGGTAAACCCCCAAAGTCAGGTGTGGTTGGACTTCTCTCTATTCTTTTTCTTCTTCATTCTTTCTCCTTTCTTTCTTTTTTTTTAAAGATTTTATTTTATTTATTTGACAGAGAGAGAGACAGCGAGAGAGGGAACACAAGCAGGGGGAGTGAGAGAGGGAGAAGCAGGCTTCCCGCCGAGCAGGGAGCCCAGTGCGGGGCTCGATCCCAGGACGCTGGGATCATGGCCTGAGCCGAAGGCAGACGCTTAATGACTGAGCCACCCAGGTGCTCCTTCCTTCCTTCCTTCCTTCCTTCCTTCCTTCCTTCCTTCCTTCCTTCCTCCCTCCCTCCCTCCCTCCCTCCCCGCCTTCCTGCCTTCCCCTCTCTTTCTTCTCTCCCTCTCTCTCTCTTTTTTTGAAGGTGCAGAGAGCAACTTCATTTTTAAGGCATTTTCCCCCTAGCTGCAGTTCCCCTTATAGACAAGTCAGAGCATGGAACTTAGCGCTCAGAGAGCCACACCTGAGTCCCCTTAGCTCCGGGCTTCTGCAGCCCCCCTATCTTTCTGCTCCCAGAGAGTGTGTGTGATTATTCATGTTCGTGCAGTGGGTGTACTGTGGATTTATTGGTACATTTGGGTGTTGTGTGTCAGGTGCATGTTGCTGAGTGTGTGAAGATGTGCTACGTGTATGTGTTTGTAAGATGCGCGGGTATGTTTAAGGCTTGCGTAATGTGCTGTATTTAGTGTGGTGTGGGTAGTGTATGCATGTCGTTTGTGTGTAATAATTGTTTTTTTTTTTTATCAGAGGTTTATGTATATATTTTGTGTTTGGTGTAGTGTGGAATGCATGCATGTCATCTGTATGAGGAGGGAACATGCGTTGTGGTGTGTGGATGGGAGTGACTCGTGTAATCTTTGCAAAATACATGGTGTTTGTAGCGCGTGCTTGTGTAGGTGGAGCGCCGATGTGTGTATTGCGTCTGCTGTGTCGAGGGACTTATGTCTTCGCGAGCTGAGTGAACGCTGCGATCGGTGTCGGGGACTGACAAGTGCCTGTGTTGCGGTTTGCGCATGCCCGGAGTGCCGCGATGTGTGGACTTCGTTTGGCGTCGGGGAGAGGTGTGTCATATGTGGGCCAAAAGCGGAGCGTGTTGTGGTGGGAGGAGGTGTGTGCTAGTGTTATCTGTGCCGGGAGTGCGTGCTGCCCCTGTGGGGTGCGTGATAGGAAGTGGGGACCTCCGCGGTGCGGCCCGGGGTCCCACGGACAAGACGCGACCCGGCGGACTTCACGCCGTCGCGGCCGCAGCTCCAGAGCCGGCCTGCGGGGCATTCTGGGAAGCGGGGCCGCGCCCACCGCAGGGGCGGCTGGGAAGCGGCAAAGACGAGCTGCGTGGCGCTCGTCTCCTGACCTGCTGGGGGCTGGGCGTTGTATCAGCCCCTCGTGTCTAAGTTGGCCTCCTTAATGACCGCTGGCGGTCGTGCGCCGTGTCCCCTACCTGTATTTCCCGGTTGGTCCTCACGGCCAGCTACTGAGGGGAGCTCTTATCCCCACCGCACAGGGGAGTGACCTGAAGCTCCGGAGGTGAAGGACCCCACCGCACTCGGGTCCCTCGCGCCCCAACTCGCTGCAAGTGAACTTAAAGCGAGAAAAACGCCATAGGGAAGTGGAACTCTCTGGATAGCGTGAATCTGAGTTTCCCCCAAAACCTGTCGCAAGGTGCTTGCCAAAATCTCTCTTAAGACCTTTCTGAATTTCTAGCCCATGATGGAAAGGGAGTCTAGGTTTAGTACCATAAAAACAAAGTGGGAACGTCGGGCTCCCTGCTCAGCGGGGAGTCTGCTTCTCTCTCTGACCTTCCCCTCTCTCATGCTCTATCTCATTCTCTCTCTCAAATAAATAAATAAAATCTTAAAAAAAAAAAGTGGGAAGAATGAAGGTGTTGGAAAAGCTTGTAGGGTAAAATATGATACTTCCCAGAGTGTATCTAGTTCAATAATAAAGAAGCTTGTTGTCCAAAATTATGTTCAATACCCATTGTGGAGTGAAGAATTAACATCATTCTTTAAACTCCACTCCACATGGTCATAGTTCACATTTGCTTTTGGTGGGGTCTACCTCCTCCATTTTCTCCTCCTCCTCCTCCTCCTTCCTTCCATCGTTCCTCATTCCTTGCTCTTCTGCTGTATTTTCCTGTGTATTTGATCTATTAAGTTGAATCGTATGAAATTACCCCTCATGTAGATCAAAACCAGTTAAATATTGGCAATTTCATACATTCGACCTAATACATTTTGGAAAGTTCTTTTCTATTTTACATGCAGGGGAATTGTTTATGTTTGATTAGAGTTGCAGAAATCCTGAGATTCGGGCGCCTGGGTGGCTCAGTTGGTTAAGCGACTGCCTTCGGCTCAGGTCATGATCCTGGAGTCCCGGGATCAAGTCCCACATCGGGCTCCCTGCTTGGCAGGGAGTCTGCTTCTCCCTCTGACCTTCCTCCCTCTCGTGCTCTCTGTCTCTCATTCTCTCTCTCTCAAATAAATAAATAAAATCTTAAAAAAAAAAAAAGAAATCCTGAGATTCTCACAGATTGGAGCAGCTTGAATTTATGTATTAGGGCTAGAGGGGTGTCTTGTGATGGACTGGAGCCAACTAGTACTGGCTCCCCAGGTGATTGTTAAATATTCAAGAATTTTGCAAGGCAATTGTTAAACTTGAAATTAGCTTGAAATTGGCTTCCCTCTCCACCCTTCTGGGATCCAGTTTACCAACACACTACTGGTTCTTTGGCTCATCTTGGTCCAAGTGAAGTCACAGTGAAGTCAGCTTCCCCAGGACCCAATAGATCCTCAAATAGAAATCAAGACTGTGGGAAGAGTGGAATGAATGCTGGGAAGGCAACCAACAAACTCAGTAGTTGTGGGAGAAAACACTGGAAACTTGGGGATGAGCTATCCACAGCTCATAATTATAATTCACTTTAGTTAATATTTATCAAGCATTTACCATGTGCCAAGCACTGTTTGAAGCACTTTCTACATGTTAACTCATTTGGTCCCCACAATGACTTCATGAAGTGGATATCATTAATATCCCTAATTTACAGATGGAGAAACTGAGGCTCAGAGAGGCTAACCAACTTGGCCAAGGTTATACAGATAGCAGTAGAGTTTGGCTTTGACCCTAGGCTGTTTAACTCCAGGACATATGCTCTTACCTACTATGTTACACTGCCTGTATTATTATCTGTTAAGTTATGCTGCAGTGACCAACCCCCCCCAAATCTCACTGTCTTCCAATAATAAAGGTTTATTCTCGCTCATGTTACATGTTGGCTGTGTGTTAGCTGTGGTTCTTCATATGCCTCGTTCTGGGGCCCAGGCTGAAGGAGAAACCCCTATCTTGGCCTTTCCCCAGAGAAAAGAGCAATTCTAGTCTAGTAACGTGATGATTATTAAGATTCAAGTTAACATGTAGCTAACATTACTTCTCATCACATTCCATTGGCCAGAGCACATCATATGGCCAAGCCTGACTCAATGGGGACTGAAAAATAGATTACCCTCCCCCTAGGCATTGCAGGTCACATGGCAGCATTCTTGGCAGTGAATAGTTGGGAGCTATTTTAGGTTAGGTTCCCCAGAAGTAGACTGAGTCAAGGATTTGTGGGTAAGTGATTTACTATCGGGTGTTCCTAGGAGAATCCAGAAAAGGAGTAGGTGAACAGAACAGGGAATGAGACAAAGCTAAGTAAGGATATAATATCAGGCAAAGTCCTGGGCTGAGCCTCACCCTGCAGGGGATTCTGGAGTGTAAATTATACCTCAGAGTCTATCCCAACTCAAGGCAGGCGAGTGAGGCTTTCATAGTTCCACATCTGTCAGTCATTGGCTAAGGGCTGGTCCCGGGGGACATAAGCAATGGAGCAGTTTTGGCTTTCTGAACCCGGGTAAAGCAGCTCCAGTAGCCCAGGAGCGGTCCCTTAAGAAGAGTCACAGGTGTGTGGCTTTTAGAAACAAGGTCACACAGAAATCGGGAGAAGGACCAGAATCTGAAAAGAGATCTGAGCGCCAGTAAGATCCACTAAAGAAACATTAATGCCATCTGCCACACTGCTTCTACCTGACACTGTCTTATTTCTATATCAAAGGCATGACCTTGTCTCTCCTGTGATGAATGGGATGCCTTTGATGCCAGGCAGAGAGAGGGTCCACCGTTTGCTCCGACTGGAACAATAGGCAATGGGTAGTCATTGCTGGTTTTTCAGTGTAGTATTTGGTGACCACAGGTGTCTAACACTGAAATCTTTCCAGAGTGAAGAAAGACGTGTGTAAGGCTGCAAAGCTGTTCGGGCAGTAATCACTCAGAGTTAGCACAGCCTCCGTAAGTTAAAAGCACAGTATCCAAATAAGATTGCCCTACTCAGACCCCAGCTCCCAGTTCAAGGGGTCCCCAGACCATCCTCACTTCTGACCAATTGGCTACAAATTCAGAGGTTCCCATGACCCCCTCAGGGTCCATAATCTGCTAGGATGATTTATAGAATTCAAGAAAGGGTTATACTTAATCACAGTTTTGTTATAAAGGATGCAAATCAGAACCAGCCAAATGGAGAGACACATAGGTGAGGTCTGAGAAGGTCCCAAACAGAGACTTTTCATGTCCCCTTCCCTGTGAAATCGGGACATGCCACTTTCCCAGCACATTGATACATTTACCAGCTAGGAGGCTCACCCAAGCTTTAGGTGTCCACAGTTTTTGTTGGAGTTTCATTATATATACGTGACTGATTGAACTGACTCTCCAGCCCCCTCCCCTCCCGAGAGGAAGTTGGGCTGATATCATGTGGCTCAAATACCCAACCCTCTAATGACATGGTTAGTCTTTCTGGTATGAGCAGCCCTCATCCTAAGTCACTCATTAACATAAACTCAGATGTGGTCTAAGGGCCCCACCATGATTAACAAAGGTACTCCACTAGGAAAATTGGAAAGTGTTTAGAAGCTCCTTTCCAGGAACCCAGGACAAAGACCAAGTTTTTTATTATATAACATGTATCATCAGATTAAAGAATCCTATCAAACCCTGAGCAGAATTTTTTTAAGTTTTTTTTTTTTAAGTAATCTCTACATATAATGTGGGGCTTGAACCCACAACTCTGAGATCAAGAGTTGCATGCTCTTCCAATTGAGCCAACCAGGTGCCCTGAGCAGAACTTTTTTATTTTTAATTTCACAGGTAGACATATATGTAAGAGCAAATGCAGTACACCAAGACAAAGAAAAAAATCTTAAATGCAGCCAGGGAAATAAGAGAGGTAATTTACAAAGGAATCAAAATAGATTTTCAGCAGACTTATCTTCAACAGCAACGGAGCCTGGAAGATAATGGAATGATATCTCCAAGAGAATTCTTTTTTTTTTTTTTAAGATTTTATTTATTCACTTGTCAGAGAGAGAGAGTGAGTGAGCACAAGCACGGGGAGTGGCAGGCAGAGAGAGAATCAGTCTCCCTTCTGAGCAAGGAGCCCTATTCGGGACTCAATCCCAGGACCCTGGGATCATGACCCAAGCCAAAGGCAGATGCCAAAGGCAGATGCCCAACTGACTGAGCCACCCAGGTGTCCCTCCAAGACAATTCTAAGGTAGGTTGCTCTTACTGAAAGGTAGAACATAAAATAATTGTAGGATACTGTAGTAATATTGATATATCATTATGAGGAATGTTAATGTGTTATTGAAGTTATCATCCATTTAAAAACCAAACAGGTACCTGGGTGGCTCAGTCAGTTGGGCATCTGACTCTTGGTTTCAGTTCAGGTCGTGATCTCATGGGTCATGAGATCAATACCCATCAGGCTCCATGCTTAGCAGGGAGTGCGCTTAAATATTCTCTCCCTCTACCAATTCCCCCACTTGTACACATGCTCCCTCTCTTTCTAAAATAAATAAATCTTTAAAAAATAATTAAAATCAAAACAGGGGCACCTTGCTGGCTCAGTTCGTGGAGCATGTGACTCTTGATCTTGGTGTTGTGAGTCGAAGCCCCAATTAGGTGTAGAGATTACTTAAAAATAAAAATATTTAAAAATTAAAAAAAATAAAAATAGAAACCAAAGCATTATTTTAATGATTTCTTTTTTAAAAAAATATTTTATTTATTTATTTGATAGAGCGAGAGAGCACAAGCAAGGGGAGGGGCAGAGGGAGAGGGAGAGGGAGAAGCAGGCTCCCTGCCAAGCAGGGAGCCCGATGCAGTCTCCATCCCCAGGACCCTGAGATCATGACCTGAGCTGAAGGCAGATGCTTAACCATCTGAGGCACCCAGGTGCCCCTATTTTAATGATTTCTGCTGGAACTCATTCCAAAGTATATCGCCCCATCCTTCACTTTTTTTTTTTTTAAGATTTTGTTTATTTGACAGAGAGAGAGAGAGCACAAGCAGGGGGAGCTGCAGAGGGAGAGAGAGAAGCAGGCTCCCCACTGAGCAAGGAGCCCGATGTGGGACTCGATCCCAGGACCCTGGGACCATGACCAAGCTGAAAGACGCTCAACCGACTGCACCACCCAGGTGTCCCCCCTCCCATCCTTCACTTCGTAACAGAAGGTTCAGATTCAACATTAGTGTGCTCTTAGGCTCCTAGAAATTACTGAGGTCTGCTAGGCTGTTTGCACCCGCATTAAATGGTCCCACACTGGAGCCCTGGCTGGCTCAGTGGCTGAAGCATCTGCCTTCTCATCAGGTCATGATCTCAGGGTCCTGGGATCAAGCCCTGCCTCGGGCTCCCTGCTGAGCAGAGAGTCTGCTTCTCCCACTCCTTCTGCCCCTCCCCACCCCCCACTTATGCTCGCGCGCTCTCTCTCTCCCTCTCAAATAAATAAAATCTTAAAAAAAATAAATGGTCTGACGCTGCTGTGCTTTATACTTCTGTTTTTTTATCATTCTGTCTCACTGCAGCAGTTTTGTTGAGCTTTTTAATCTGTTGCTGCATTTAATATGCATTTGTTTGAATACGGATCAAGGGCTTTCTCTACCTTCCTAAGTCTACAGCTCACTATACAGCACTGTGTGGCAGAGCATTCCAAAAGTGGGCACCACAACATATCACATCCAGCAGGCTCTCCTTACAGTGCATTATTGACATTCCACCCATCATGTATGCTCTCTCCCCTTGAATTTGAGTGGGTCCATGATGCTATGTGACTTACAAGGTCATAAAAGATCATACAGTTTCCACTCAGCCCTCTAGGAATGCTTATTCTTGGAATCTAATCACCGTGCCATAAGGAAGGGGCAAACCCACGTGGAGAGGCCGCACACAGGTGTGTGGCAGACAGCTGAGGCCCCATTCAACAGCCAGCACCAATTTCCAACCGTTTGAGTGAGGTGGGAGTCTTCAGGTGATTCCAGCCCCAGCCTGCGAGCCAGCTGATGCCAAGTGGGTCAGAAACAAGTTGTTCTTCAGTGAGACTATGGACTCTGAGAAACAAACTGAGGGTTCTAGAGGGGAGGGGGGTGGGGGGATGGGTTAGCCTGGTGATGGGTATTAAAGAGAGCACGTATTGAATGGAGCACTGGGTGTTATACGCAACCAATGAATCATGGAACACGACATCAAAAACTAATGATGTAATGTATGGCGATTAACATAACATAATAAAATTTTTAAAATGCAATAAATAAATAAGAAAAAAACAAGTTGTTCTTGTTTACGGATTTATGAGCCAAATAAATAATGGTTGTTTTAAGTGTACATTTGGGGTGGTATTCACAGCAATAGATAACGGGAAAATTGCGTGACTACTTCTTAGTCCCTGCTTACAAGCTACTCCAAGCGGGGTGCCTGGGTGGCTCAGTCGTTAAGCGTCTGCCTTCGGCTCAGGTCATGATCCCAGGGTCCTGGGATCGAGCCCCGCATCGGGCTCCCTGCTCCGCGGGAGGCCTGCTTCTCCCTCTCCCACTCCCCCTGCTTGTGTCCCCTCTGTCGCTGTGTCTCTCTGTGTCAAATAAGTAAAGTCTTAAAAAAAAAAAAAAAGCTGCTCCAAGTGTTGGTTGGAGCAATCCTTGGGAGCCTTAACCCAAAGGTGTCCTTTGCCAATTGTCAGGAAGTTCGGACATTATAAGTTACTTCCTCCTGCTCTAGACAAAGCTTCTTTGGTTTCAAGAAAGAAGAAACCCATTCAGTTTGCCTCAGGAAAAGGGGCTTTTAATGAAAGGATACAGCAGGCTCATGGGAATCCAAGAACAGGAACTGCTGCAGAGCTGGCCTCGTGGAAACTGCAGCTGCCATATGTGGGTATCTGTGGTTTTTCCGCCGCTCTGCACACATACTCTACTCTTCTCATTCTGTAGGCTTGGTTTACTTATCAATTCAGAAGCAGTTCATCACCTTTTTCCACTTCCTAGTCCCTACCTACATCACAACCCTTGTAATTTAAGTGCTGTTACTGATTCAGTGGTCATTCTTGGAATTCGCAGTTCCCAATTCTCGAAAAGGTGTCCGATTGAAACAGCTCCTCTTTATTAAGCAAGGTCCCACAAAGCACAAGCTAATGACAGCCGAACTGACCTTGGTCAGGTGTGTGTCTTGGAGCCATCAGCTGGGACCGTGGAGGGCAGGGAAGGACATCTCTAGAACACCTCCTCATCAAGGCTGTTAACTCCTCCTAGCCAGAAAAACAAAGGCTGACACTGGGCACAAGCGAGAGCTCCAGACAAGAGCAGCACGTAATCAGGAACTGCCAGCCCAGACGTCCCCCGGTTGCCGAAGCTCTCCTGCTCCATGACCTTGGGGTGATGGAGTGGTGGTCTTCGTGTCGCTGATGGCATCCACCTGCTTCCCTTCCACCGGCCTCTCCAAGGCCGCCTCCACCTGCCTGCCCTGCCTCTCTGATGTGTAGTTGGTTCTCGACACAGGCAGTTTTGAGTTTCTAAAGCCAACTTCAGGTTCTCTCCTGCCGCCCTGGTGACACAGGTCTTTTACATAGTAATGCTCCCGCCGCTCCACCCTGCTCTCTGCAGCCTGCAGAACGAGGCCGCCGGGGGAGCTTTAGGAACGTCCCAGTTGGGTGGGGGGGTCCACCAGGAAAACTTTTGTGCTGTTGTTGACAACTGTCCAGTGTTAGAGAATTCCTTCAATACATAATATTGAGGAAAAGCAATAACAGGTTTTTTTCCTGTAGATAAACCATGTACGGTGGCATATGGAAACCCTTCAAGTGATCTCTTCACCTATTTTGTCATTGAAACCATTGTCTTTGTTTGTTTCTTCGAATTAAGAAAAAATAAACAGGGGCACCTGGGTGGCTCAGTCGGTTAGGTGTCTGCCTTCGGCTCCGGTCATGGTCCCAGTGTCCTGGGATCGAGCCCCACATCGGGCTCCCTGCTCGGTGGGGAGCCTGCTTCTCTCTCTGCCCCTCCCCCTGCTTGTGCTCTTTCTCTCACTCGCTCACTCTCTCTCAAATAAATCCTAAAAAAAAAGGAAAGAAAAGAAAAAATAAACAATTACAACTGTTAGAAAAAAAAAAAGGAACAGCCCAGGGGAGGATCAGGAACAAGGGAGGAGGAAGAGGAACCATGTCTAGGAGCAGATAATGGGACCTGTCAGCCTTGGTAAAGCCTGCAGGTGGCATTTCCCCCTTGAAGGCTCTGTGGTCTCCTATATACAGAATCTCTGGAGTCCAGCAGACTTCGTTCAACTTCCAGGTCGGCTCATTTAAAACCTGTGAGACTTCAGGCAAATTACCCTCCTCCTCTGTAAGCCTTGATTTCTTCATCTGTAAAATGGGGATAATAGTACCAGCCTTACAGGGCGAGGGTGGGAATTAAACTAAAGAACTCCAGGGGCGCCTGGGTGGCTCCGTCGTTAAGAGTCTGCCTTTGGCTCAGGTCATGGTCCCAGGGTCCTGGGATCGAGCCCCGCATCAGCCTTCCTGCTCAGCGGGGAGTCTGCTTCTCCCTCTCCCACTCCCCCTGCTTGTGTTCCCTCTCTCACTGTGTCTCTCTCTGTCAAATAAATAAATAAAATCTTGAAATAAATAAATAAATAATTAAATAAATAAATAAACTAAAAAACTCTGTTAAGTATTTAACACGGGGTCGGGCTCATTGTAGCTGTTCACTAAATGTGTTCTTCCTTTCTTGACTTCCGCCTTGGAGCTGGAGTTCCCTCCTTCCAGGTTGTGAAATGGGTGTGAAATGGGCTGGGACAAACATCCTGTGACTATGACTGGAGGTCAAAAGACTTCTCACCTCCGTTACTCACCCCCTCAAAGGAGTTCTCTACCTCAGGGCTTTGCACCTTGCAAAGGTGAAACAAGCCTGCATGGGTCCAGAGCCGGCGATGGGGCTACCAGCCTCACTCTTTTTCCGACTCCTAAAAATCTGCAAAACCATGAGACTGCAAACAGTTTGGAGTCCTAACCGAAACTCATGCACAGTAGAAATCAGTGAATAGAAATTTATGGTGCCACAACATTGATGCAGGGCTTTTGGGTGGGCCCCTGTCATTTTAAGAACTCAGTTCTTAATTATGAAATTATGAAGTTATGAAACCATGTGGGCAGGTCTCCGTCCCCTGAAGACTCGCTGTCCTCGGGTGTTTCGGCCGCAGCTCTGACCAGCAGCAGTTACTGAATGTTGAACACCGTGTATCGCGCATCAGATACCATCCGCGGGGAGGAGCCCTGGATCAGGAGTCCCGGGCCTGGGTCCATTCCCAGTCCTGCTGCTGACCAGCTGTGTGTCCTCGGACAAGTCACTCGCTCTCCAAGCCTGGGTCTCCACACCTATGAAATGCAAAGGTTGGACTAGGTGATTTCCAAGAGGCCTCAAACTCAGGTAGGGGAGGGGTATCCTAGCCGGTAAAAGAACCCTTACAATTACCCAGACATCAGTTCAAATCCTGTCGCTTCCACTGTGTGACCCCTGGGCAAGCTGTTTAACCTCTATATGCCTCAGTTTCCTGTTCTGTAAACTGAGGAGAGCCCTAGTGTAAGGTTGCTGTGAAGATAAAAAAAGATAATCCACGAGTGCTTGTAACAAAATGCCTTGCCCATAATAAGTTCTCAATGAATGTGAGATATTGTTATTGTTTGTGAATGAGGAGTTTAAAAAGAAATCATTTTGAAAGCACAGCTGCATTAATCATGTTGACCTCCGGGTCTCTCCAGGTCAGAATCCACGGGTTTCTGGAATGGCATAAAAGGAGTAGGTACCAGTTTGTACAGCAAAGGCATTGCTTTCCCTCAACTAACAAGTTCCCTTTTTCAGTGGGGTTGGGGCGGGGGCTCCCCGCAAGACAATAATCTTGAAAGCCAGGCTTGGGAGAAGAAAATGATTTTATAAATGTTTTCAGCCTGGAGGGCTTGACCATTAAGCTTACAGAAAGCCGGGCTAGAGAGAGAACTCAATGTAAGGCACAGAGCAGTATTTCTCCAACCTCGCTGGGAGAGAAGGAAACACGGATTCCTGGGTCCCCCCGCCCTCCCCACAATCGATTTGATCAAACTCTCCAGGGTAGGAGCCTCAGAATGGGCATTTTAAACCCAGGGGCGCCTGGGTGGCTCAGTCGTTCAGCGTCTGCCTTTGGCTCAGGTCATGGTCCCGGGGTCCTGGGATGGAGCCCTGCATCGGGCTCCCTGCTCAGTGAGGAGCCTTCTTCTCCCTCCCCCACTCTCCCTGCTTGTGTTGCCTCTCTCGCTGTGTCTCTCTCTGTCAAATAAATAAATAAAATCTTAAAAAAAAAGAAAATCAAATTTAGTTTAAATAAATAAACAAACAAACAAACAAACAAACAAACCAGCACCCAAGAAACCGCTTCTTGTCAGGGAAGCTTAGGAACCCCTGGCAGAGAGGGTGTGTCCGCCCCTCGTGCCCTGGTGCATTGTGGGGAGGAGAGGGAAAGGGGCTGGGGAAGCAGTAGGTTTCTTGTGTGCCGACTGACCCTTCCCCAAGGTGGCACGGGGGTGACGGAGGCAGGCAGGAAGGGAGAAGGGCCCCTGTTAATGAGGTGACTGAATTTATCTGTTAGGTGCAGTTTAAAATCTGTCCCTTCCCTTGCTGACTCACACTGCCTGAGGTGGGGCTCATGAGGCCGATTGAATCAGTAACAGAAAAAAAAAAAAAAGAAAGAAACACATCTGAGTGTTTGCACATCTTCTTTGCATCTCTGAGTGTCCTGTCAGGGAATTGTTGCTCTTGTTACAACTCATCAGCATCATCAAAATGTCACATCACTGTCATCATGAAGTCTTCATTGGACAGTCTCTCAGGCTTTAAAGCCTACGGGTCTGGGGTCACTCGGGAACCAAGCCAGGTTTGGGCCCCTTTATGTCCCGGAAGCTGCCCTTGGCCCTCAGGGCAGGAACCAGAATGCACTCCTCCAGGCTGGCTGGGAAACAGTCTGGGGTGCAGGAGGCTGGGGATGAAATCTTCCCCAAGGGATCGCACCGCCACCAAATGAAGGGGTGAGCCCACGAAGATGGATTTTGAAATTCCCAGATCACTGTGCTTCCCTGGCCTTGGCATTCTGGGTTTCCCCTCTGGTCATACTGCTCCTGGACCGAATGGTGCGTGTCCCTGGGGCCCTGCATAAGTTGAGGGGGATTTCCTTTTTTTCTTTTGGGTTTTTTTAGTCATTTCTGACTCTGCCCTGGTTCAGATGCAAAACTATGAAATCCTGGACATCAAGTCTGTTTGATTGCTAATTATGGAAATAATAACTATAATAAATTCAGATTTGAATCATCATTGATACCATTTTTAAGTTTTAAAAAACTGTGGTAAAATCAATGTAACATAAAATTTACCGTTTGAAGCACTTGAGTGTACAATTCAGTGGCATTTAATACATTCACGGTGTTGCGCAACCATCACCTCTGCCTAGTTCCAGCACATTTTCATCACCTCAGAAGGAAACCCTATCCCCATTAAGCAGGCACTTTCCACTTCTCTCCCCCACCCAGCCACTGGCAACCACTGATCTTTCGTTCTCTGTATATTTGCCTATTGCGGATATTTCGTATAAATGGAATTATATAATATGTGGCCTTTAGTGTCTGGTTTCTTTCACTGAGCATGATGTGGTTGTTGTTGTTTTAAGATTTATTTATTTATTTATTTGAGAGAGAGAGGGGGAGTGCACATGCTCAGATGGCATGACTGGGGGGAGGGACAGGAGAGAATCTTTAAGTAGACTCTCTGCTGAGCACAGACCCTGAGATCATGACCTGAGCAAAAACCAAGAGTCAGACGCTCAACTGACTGAGCCACCCAGGCGGCCGGAGCATAATGTTTTTGAGGTTCATCCCTGTTGTCATGTATCAGTACTTCTTTCTAAGACTGAACAGTATTCCATTGTGTTGATAAGCCACACTTTGTGTATCCATTCATTGGAGGACATCCTTTATACTTTTAAGGTGCTTTTATGTACATTATGTCACCTGATCCTCACAACTCTGGGAGGTAGTCAGGGCAAGTACTAGTCATTATTATTATGATTCTCCCCATTTTGCAGATAAGGAGACTGAGGCTCACAAAGGTAGAATTACTTGCCCAAGATCCCACAGCTGGTTAATGGCAGACCCAGAATCAGAACCCAAGTCTCTCGAGTTTGGAGGACCACAGTCTTGGCTGGGCAGTTTGCTTTATAATCGCTGGTAGTGTCCCTCCACCAAGAAGATTCTGAGGGGACAGGTGCTCACTATGGCAAGGCAGTTTAGGGCCAGTGAGGGTCCAACCCTTGGACAGGCCTAATTTCAGGCCTAATTTTGTCGATTGTCAAAGTCCATCACTGCCTACAAGGCCTGATCTTGCCAGGCCTCTACTCAGAGGAGGCCCTCCTAGAAGACCCCTGTTCTATCTCTGCCTGAAACATCCTGGGTGCCACTGGAGCCTAGAGCCCAGGAAGGGCAGGGACTGGGTCTTGGTACCCAGCACCAAGCCTAACAGTCAGGGTTCCCTAAATGTTTGCCAACTAAGATATATGAAGGGCCCAAAGGTACTCAGATTTTTATTCTCTCTGCCCCCAGCAACATGTCATCGGTAGCAATCTCCCACCATCCAGAGCAACACCTTGGGCCTTGTGACCTGGAATGAATAACGAGCAATTAGGGAGCTCCAGCTCCTTAACACAAATCAGCAGGACTTTGGGGAGTGGAATCCCACTCTTCAACAGTGAGGGTTCCATTCCTGCTAAAATAACAACAAAACCACATAATGAAAAGTTTGGAAACTGAACAAAACAACAAAAATGACTCATAATCTTACTACCCTAACACAACTGTTATTTTGAAGAACTCCCTTCCATTAAGTCCCTCCCTCCCTCCCTGCCTCCTTCCCTTCCTTCATTCCTTCCATCTGTCAGGAAAATAATACAAAATATCATAATGTTTTAAAAATTACCTAATATCTCAGGGCAACCACCGTGAACATTTTGCATATTTCTTTCCAGTCTTTTTCAACCTTGTTCCCATAATTTAGATTATACAGAATATACATTTCTCTAAGTATATATGTATTTTCTTTTGTCAGTTTTTTTTCTAATAATAAAAGCAATGTGTGTTTATTATAGAACTTTGTGGGGGAAATTACAAAAAAGGAAGGAAATAAAAATTACCCAGACTGTTTCTTCCACAGATAGAAATTTTAACATGCATTTATTTTACACATTTATAATCCTACTAAATACAGGGGTTTTGTTTGTTTCTTTGTTTGTTTTAGCTTTTTTCCCACCTGTCCTATAAACATTTTTCCATGTTGCCTCATAGTCTTTATAATTTATTTTATTTTAATTTTTAACAGGTCACATATTTACATGGGACAATATTCAAAAGATTCAAAGGCAGGGGCACGTGGGTGGCTCAGTTGGTTGAGCGACTGACACTTGGTTTTGGCTCAGGTCATGATCTCAGGGTCATGAGATTGAGCCCCACATGGGGTGCTCAGTGCCTAGTCTACTTGAGATTCTCTCCCTTTTCCTCCCTCTCTGTCCCTCCCCCCAACTAGTGCACATGTTTGTGCGTGTGTTTTCTCTCTCTCTCTCGCTCACTCTCTTTCTCTCCAAAATAAATAAATAAAGGGGTGCCTGGGTGGCTCAGTCGGTTAAGCGTCTGCCTTCAGCTAGGTCATGATCTCAGGGTTCTGGCATCGAGCCCCCCTGCTCAGCAGGGAGTTTGCTTCTCCCTCTCCCTCTGCCCCTCCCCCCACTCGTGCTGTGTGTCTCTCTCTCTCTCTCAAATAAATAAATAGAATCTTAAAAAAAAAGATTCAAAGGCTAGTCAGTGGAAAGATCTCTTCCCACCTTGTTCCCCACTTGCCCATTTTCCCTCCCATGATGGTCACTGTTACCTGTTTCCTGTGACTCCTTCCTGAAGACCCTTCTATGTATATCGAAACAAATATGTGTATATTTAAATGCATGCCTTCCCCATCACTCCAGCTCTTACACTAAATGAACTACTACACTCTTTCTCAACTTCCTTTTTAAGGCAACAGTATGTCTTAGAGGTCTTCCTATTTATATCCAAAGAGAGCTTCTTCAGGGCGCCTGGCTGACTCTTGATCTCAGGGTTGTGAGATCGAGCCCCATACTGGGTGTGGAGCTTACTTAAAAATAAAATAAAAAAATAGGGGCGCCTGGGTGGCTCAGTTGGTTAAGCGACTGCCTTCGGCTCAGGTCATGATCCTGGAGTCCCAGGATTGAGTCCCGCATCGGGCTCCCTGCTCAGCGGGGAGTCTGCTTCTCCCTCTGACCCTCCCCCGTCTCATGTGCTCGCTCTCTCTCATTCTCTCTCTCTCAAATAAATAAATAAAATCTTTTAAAACAATAAAAATAAATAAATAAAATAAAGAGAGGCTCCTTATTCTTTTTTTTTTCCCCACACTGCATAGGATTCTGCTCCATGTGGGTATAGCATAATGTATCAAAGGGGCCCCAGAGATGAACAGTTGTTGCCAATCTGTTGCAAATAATACTATAGTGACAGGACAATGTACATGTATCATCTCACATGTGTGAGCATCCATCTGTCCAATAAACTCGGAGCAGCGGAACTGCTGGGTCCAACAGTGAATGTGTTTATAATTCTGAGAGCTCTGGACAAGCTGCACCCCATAGGCAGCAGCAACACATAATTTAACCCCGTGTCTAGCCTCAGTTACTTTCCCTATCCTCCGTTATCTCTAAATAACACAGTTAGGACCAACTTCAGGCAGAAACCAATTTCCCTTCAGGGCACTCAAATGTAATCTGCAATATATTGAGGGCCTGCTAGATGTTGGGCACTTGCTGGGTGCTGAGCTACCAAGATGTATGAGACAGGGTGCCGTCCTGGGGAGCTGGTCTGGCAGGGAGTGGAGGCTGGGGGGCGGGAAGGGGGCAAGGAGGAAGGGATATGTAAGAAGAGCCCCTGGCCCTACCCAGCGGGCCCTAAACTCCCACAGACGGGGAGCTGGGTCTGGTTCTGCTCTCCTTATTCCAGCTCTCTGCAGAGTGCAGGGTACGTAGCTGGGGCTCCATACACATTGAGTGGATAAACAATTAATTGAATATCTGGTGTAGAGGAAGTGGGGAGAGGCATGGGAACCAGGGGTAGTGGTCAGAGCAGGTTTCACAGAGGAGGAAGAACATTTGAGGGCCACTTTTTTGAGAACTAATTTCACTAAGTGAAAGTCCAAGCCAGAGGGGCTGAATAGCTGTTGGTCTCCTGACCCACGAAGGACAGCTGGGCAGGTGGGGTCACAGGGCTGTGTGTGTGTGTGTGTGTGTGTGTAGCAGGGGAGTGGTGGGTGACAGCAACGATCTGGGGGGCAGATCTGAGTGGGTATGGTTTGGGGGTCCCTCTGATCATCTCTGGTCAATAGACCTCTCCAAAATAAGGCAGAGGCTCCCTGCACTGAGACAGAGGAGGAGAAGGGAGAACAGCTAGTGAGGACCGCTAGAGAGAAGTTCCCCATTTCCCCCACTCTGGCACAGAATGCAGCTGCGTGCGGAATAACCACTCTCTCTGCCCCGCCCCAGACTTGAGTACACCCTGTGCAGTCCAGAGTCCACACCCCGCTGCTGTGGGCTGCAGAAAAGATGCCCGCCCCCTGTTCCGCCAAAGATTCCAACCCCCGGAGGCTGGTCTGACAGTTCAGAAGCTCCGGCTCTATCCCCAGGTACACACAGGTGCCCGTTTCTCGGTTTAGAGAGGAACCAGCCTGGTTTCAGCTCCTCTAGTTCATTTCCTAGAATTTTAAAAAGACAGAACAGCTCAAGATCTGACTCTTACAGAAAATCAAGCAGTAACCCATCTCCAATTAGCCTGCGCGTTTTACAGATGAGAAAACTGAGGTCTGGAGGGGCGAGGTGAACGGCCCCCGGTCCCGCAGAGAGTTCGAGGCAGAGCTCTAGCGCTGGCCACTGCATCCAGTACTGTCTGCTCTGAACCAGGGGCTGCAGGCCAGGAAGGTGACCTAGATGTGGCTCTGGGGCCAGAGAAAGGAGACCGATGCAGAGCTGGAGGCCGGGTCGGCGCTGGGGTAGGGTTGGGGTCAGCTACCCACACTTGTCCCAGTTGCTGGGCTATAAATCCTCCAGGAATTCCAGATATTCCGCTCATGTCCAAAGTTTTCTGCTTGGAAGCAGGTTTGCCACCATGGGTTTCGGAAAGGTGTCGGGGCAGAGAAGAGAGGTGTGCTATGGAGAGAAGTGGCCTGGCTGAGGGAGGGGGTTGCCAGACCATCAGGTTCATGGGACCGCCTGACGGAGTTCTGTCCCTGCCCTGCACTCCTGGGAGCCCAGGATGGCCTCTAGCAGTGACTCATGACTTGCAGGCAATGTTCCTGGGAACACAGCCAAATGGGGAGGGCCAGACCCCTATGTTTCCTAGACACAGGGGGTAGGTACTCCTCCTGGCCTCTGGGGACATTGACTCACCTTTGGAAACTGCTTCGAGAGTTTACCAGAATTT
Source organism: Neomonachus schauinslandi (assembly GCF_002201575.2). Classification (NCBI taxonomy): domain Eukaryota; kingdom Metazoa; phylum Chordata; class Mammalia; order Carnivora; family Phocidae; genus Neomonachus; species Neomonachus schauinslandi. The sequence continues at coordinate 113,106,363 of NC_058410.1, forward strand.
GGCTTTATCTGCATAAAATCTTTAAGAGAGTCTCCCCTTGGGATTTAGCCTCTAAAATACCTTTCTGGATACCCCTGAGCCCCTGGCCTTACCCCCAGCCAGGGATTCCCGAGGGCTGAGGGGCATGTACATTCCTTTCTCCTGAGATAGTAGGAAAAGAAACAATTTGCCTACTAGAGCAGACAGACCTGAATGAAATGATAAAATAACAAAACTGCCTCTTACCTCAATGGGTGTGTACTTTCATGTTCTTTGGTTCCTGGTAATCTTCATAGCACACCTGTGAATATGTTTTATAAGATCGGGAAACTGAGGCCCAGGGCAGTCATGTCCCTTGTTCCAGAACACAGAGAGGAAAGAACCCAAGGGGGCCCAAGGCCAGGACTCTGTGGCTGTTGGCCTGGACAAAGTGACTCTGCCCATTCAGGCCCTCCTCTGAGGGCCCAGGCCCCAACCCCACCCCACCCCAAGCCACCCCTGGACATTTGACTGGATTTTCAACCATCAACTTGCTCAGAGAAAAACTGAACACTGGTAGGTCAGGGTTTTTTTTCAGACTTCGTGGGTCGTAACTCACAGCAAGAAATGCAGTTAACACCACAATGGAACACAAAGGACACCAGGCACCCAAACGTAATTCATAGCACATAGAATAATTTGTAGTGACTTCGTTTGTCTATTTACAAATATGTAAAACCGAATACACGTTTCATGAAATGATGCCTCCCCTTACTACCTGAGCTGCACTCCGGTACTCTCTATTCTCTGCTATGCAGTGTCATTATTTTTGGAAAAGTGCTCAAGGGATTCACCGCATTGATTCCCTGACCTGAAGTTTGAATGGCATCTTGGTGGTCCCCTCACCCTTGCCTGCAGGTGGGCAAGGTGGGCAGTGGGGACAGAGGTCCAAGTATGTACACTTTGTGCATGGCATTGAACTGAGCCCTCTGAAGACCCGGGGAAAATGCATCTGCCTGGATCGCACCTCCATTTGTTTATAAGCAGAGAAACAAGACTTCCCACGCAGAAAACGTGGCCGACAGAAGTTAATGGCAGAACCAGTGCCTCTTAAAGACTGTATTAGCTGTATTCTACAGCTGTCACAACAGAACACCAGACTGTGGTTTAAACAAGTCTACTTCCGGGGCGCCTGGGTGGCGCAGGTGGTTAAGCGTACAATTCTTGGTTTTGGCTCTGGTCCTGATCACAGGGTCATGAGATCGAGCGCTGAGTCGGGCTCTGTGCTCAGTGTGGGGTCTGCTTAAGACTCTCCCTCTGCCCCTGCTCCATTCTCTCTCTCTCTCAAATAAATAAATTAAACAAATAAGTAAGTTGACTTTCTCACAGTTCTGGAGGCTGGAAGGCCAAGATGAAGGTGCCAGAAGGCCTGATGGCTCCAGAGGCCTCTCCTTGGCTTGCAGACAGCTGCGGTCTCACTGCCTCTTCACAGGGTTGTCCCTCTGTGCATTCCCGCCCCTGGTGTCTCTCAGTGTGTCCTAATCCCCTCTGTTCATGAGGACACCAGTTAGATTGGATTAGGGTCCACCCTAACAGACTCATTTTAACTTAATTACCTCTTTAAGAACCCTCTTCCCAAATACAGTCACATGCTAAGCAACTGGGGGTTAGGGCTTCAACAAAGAGGGGAGGGGAAATGGGGTGGCCACAGTTCTGGCAATAACAAAGACCAACTCTGTGTTCGGCACATTAATTTGAGCAGTTTCACCCCAGCCTGGGCGCTGTGGGTCTCCTTCCTGTTTTAAAGATGGGGAGCTGGGGGCGCCTGGTGTCTGCCTTCGGCTCAGGTCATGATCTCAAGGTCCTGGGATTAAACTCCACATGGGGCTCCCTGCTCAGTGAGGAGTCTGCTTCTCCCTCTGTCTCTGCTGCTCCCACTGCTTGTTGCATGCTTGCTCTGTTTCAAATAAATAAATAAATAATTTTTTAAAAAGATTTTATTTATTTATTTGACAGACAGAGACACAGTGAGAGAGGGAACACAAGCAGGCGGAGTGGGGGAGGGAGAAGCTGGCTCCCCGCTGAGCAGGGAGCCCGATGCGGGACCTGAGCCGAAGGCAGATGTTTAACGACTGAGCTACCCAGGCATCCCAATAAATAAAATTTTAAAAATATTTACATATATCATTTATTTAACTGTGAGTTTGTATCCTGCATGCTCAACAGGGGTGTCCCTTTGGTGGGGGACAAAAACAATCTTACTCTTCTTATGTATATACAGATATACATTCAATGCATAAACAGACATACAGCATGTCTGTGACATTAAATTTTTATGGGGAGGGTTGTAGGAAATTAGGGGGGAAATGTCTGAAAAGGCTGTTTAGTAGGCTACGATGAGCAAAAGGCTGAGAAACACCGGTTTACATAGTTTAATCTTCAGTGATGGCTGTGCTTAACCATCAGCTCACAGAATTCCTGAGTGTTTAACAACTGACCCTTGCAAGTCTGTGTGAGCCGTCTCCAGCACACCGCGCTTGGGGTGAGGCAGGTGGGAGAGAGAAAGAAGCCCCCTCTGCCACCCAGGCAATCCAGCAGGCTGGTAGGAAAGATGGTGTCAGGTGTTCAGGGGACAAAGAGAGTCTCTGGACCCCCACAAATCAACGGGGGCTGCCCCTCTGTCAGCAACTGAGTCTCTGCCCAAGCCCCTGGGTCCTGGCCCATGTCAGGCTATCGGGTGGTCCCCCTGTCCTCCAACAGCCCCAGGGCCCGGTCTGTATGGCAGACAGGTGGTGCCGTCCTGCAGGGACCCCAACCCAACAAGGCACAACAGGGATTGTGTGCACACCCTCACCCTTGCCCTGAAGGGGGGCTCCGAGAACTCCGATCATCTTTGTTCAGTGCCTCTGGTCCGGTGGTTCTGCTGAAAGCCCTACCTCGGGCAGGCAAGGGGAATCAGGAAGGGAGGGGTTCGTGTCCCCATTGGGAACCAGAGGAGCCCATTCAGTGATGTGCCTTTCTCATCAGATATTCCCGGTGATGAGGATGACACAGCCTTCAATTAGTCTCGATGAGGTTGGGCCCGTGGAAACTTGGATGGCTTTGGGCAACTTCCAGTGCTGTCTGGGGTGGGGAGGAGGGTTGCCCCGGCCCCGGGCCCGCAGATCCCAGCAGGTGCCAGCATGGGGCCCCCAGCTCAGCCGCGCTGTCCGCGCTGCCCCGTGGCAGGAGGGGAGGAGGAACATCGCTGGTGCTTTGCTCTAATTGCTTCAGGGCAACCAGTCCAGAGTCAGCCAGAGGCACTTTGTTTCCTGTAAGCAGGGCACAGACAGGGTGCTGGGGACAGGAAGCGGTGTCTCCCTCTCCCCTAGTCTGTCTGTCCCCCTTTCTGACCCATTAGGAAGCTAAGGTCTTGCTGGCTCATCCCCGAGCCTGTGGATCCTGCATGAAACCTCTGCACGGCTTCTCAGAATCTCATTCTCCAAAGGCCCAGCTGCCTCCCGAAAGAATCATGCTGAGAAGTGGCCCCAAGCTCCAACCTTCCTCTCTAGCCTTGCCTTTCCCTTTCCCTGCCCTGTAAAATGGGCCTAATCATTGCCTCCCCATCCAGTTAAGGAGTGGGAGTTAATTGGTGTGAGCTGAGCGCTCCAAGACTCCCAGGGCAGGCCCTGGTGGCTGAGGGAGGGGGCCATTATGGCCCAGGCGAGCCCCCATCGGCCCGAGGCTTCTTTTTACAAAGGTCATTTATATGGGGCCCTCATTCACTCACTCTTCAAAGACTCACTGGGGACTTGCCCCACTCCCTATCCAACAGGACTGTCCCTGTTGGTCCCTTGACCAGCTTCCAGCTCTGGAGCTTTTTCAGGCCTCCCTCCAGAGGCCCCTGAGGCCAGCCTGTTACTTGAAGCTGACGGAAGCTGGTACCCACACTACTAAGGTGATGGGCAGCCTCCAGCATGATCCAGGAAGGGCTGGCCATAGGGCTCCAAACTGGAGTGGTGGGGGTTCCAACAGGCAGGCTCCATGCCTGGGAGCACTGGCCAAGGTCAGCTGGTCAGAGTTCAGGGGCAGGACTTACAGTCTCATACTCATATGACTCCCCCATCTCAGAGCCTTTGCACATGCTGTTCCCTCTGCCTTCTCTTCTTCCTGTTCTTCATCTGATTAACTCCCACTCATCTTTTCTGCCCCAGCCCAACCATCACATTATCCGGGAAGAAGCCTTTTTTAAGGTTTTATTTATTTATTTGCCAGAGAGAGAGAGCACGAGCAGGGCAGAGAGAGAGGGGGACAAGCAGACTCCCCACGGAGCAGGGAGCCCGACTCAGGACCCTGGGATCATGACCTGAGCCGAAGGCAGACGCGTAACCACCTGAGCCACCCAGGCGCCCCAGGATACAGTAGCCTTCTCGTTTCCACATTTATAACAAACCTCTGTGATTATAGTTTTCATAGCAAAGGGAACTGTGTATTGGAGCTAACTTTTTTGGGTGTGATAATTAGATTAATATCTGTGTGTCCACTAGAAGCTTCCCAAGAGCAGGTAGAATGTCTGTTTTTGCTCACCATCATGCCCCAGTCTAAAGACTTGGTTGACTGGATGGATGAAATGACTTACCACTGCTGGGAGGCCCACCCCTCGTGGCATTCTCTACCTGTGTTGCGGTCAACTGTTCACAGGTCTGGCTCACTAGGACTTGAGGCAACTAGGTGACTTGGTGAAGAATGTGGGTAGCGGAGTCACGCTGATTGGGTTCATCTTCAGGCTCTGCCACTCACTAGCTAAATAATCACCTCCGGTGAGTTACCAAATGGCCCTGTGCCTCAGTGTCCCCATCTGTAAAGTGCAGGTAATTGTAAATGAGTGACTGCATGGGAGATGCTTAAAGCAGGGTCAGGCAGGTAAGCACTCCGGTGAATGTGGGTGCTATTACCATTACTCTATATTACTATCTCTCAGGCACCCAGTCCCAGGGCCGGGGGCATAATAGGTGTTCAGTAAAGGTTCACTGATTGAACCAGCAACGTTTGGGATTGGTTCTGGAAAGAAGTAAACTGAGAGATGAGAGTGAAGCTGAGGTGAGGAAGGAGAGTTCACAAAGGTAGAGAGAAGCTGGGCAACCAGAAACCCCAGCTGCCCCAACCTCCCCTGACCCAAGCAAGGCTTTTTCCATCTGACCACCGCAGTTCATTCCAAGAGAAGCAATTAATTCCAGTTTTGCTTTTTCCCTAATACTTGTAGAACCAGCCCCATGCTTTCCCCTCAGGGACACCAGAACCACCAGCTGGCATCCCCTCCCCAAACGTCTTTCAGCTCTGCAAACAGTCCTCAGAACTTCTAAGTTTGAAAAATCGCAAACTTTTCTTTGTTCCTCTGGCCCTAAGGAAACCCTACTTACTGCTTCCTGTGCTTGCAACCCCGGGACCCTCTAGCTGTCTCTCTTTGTCTTTCCAGTCCTTCAGTGCCTAATTAACAATTCTTCATATTGGATTCTCTCTGGGAAAATGACTGGTGTGTTCTCTGTCTCCTGGATGGACCCTGACTGATAAACTCATGCATCCTTGAGCCCGAGGCTCAGGGTGAGACAGTTAGAAGCAGGAGGCTGCCCCCCAGACCCCGCCTTGCACCTTGCTTCGGCCCTAAGGGGAAACAGCCGTTTTGGGGAATCTTGTGGACCCGAGAGGGATATCTAATCAGCCCTGGAAAAACTGGGCCAACAGTTAAACCACAGAAACAAAAGAGCTGCAACTCCACACAGAACCGCCTGCTTGGGCAAAAGCCAAGACAAACAGTTGTGGCGGTCTGGGCCCCAGCAGGGCTGCAGGCTTCCTGGGCCGGCATGGAGTCATCTCAAGAAGGAGGGGCTGGGCCCCCAGAGTCTCCCCTTCCCGGACTCCTCCAAGTCTTCCCTCATGCCCTCCAGGATTTTCTGGAACAGGCTGCCCTGTCATTCTACTCTAGAACCTTCTGGTAAAATGCGGAGCCTTCCAGGGCTCACCTTTCTAGTGTGGTGTGTGTCAAAGACAGACAAGTCAGCATGTGGAGCTTCTAATAATACTGATGCTGGAGCCCCACCCCAGAGATTCTGGTCCGGCGAAGCCCTGGTATTTATTAAAGTTCCCAAGTGATTCGACTGTGCAGCCAGGATTGAAATGCACTGAGTTAAAGGAATGTATTAGGACGGCAGTTCTCAAATGTAGAGGACTTGTTAAACCAGAGGCTGCCTGCGGCCTCCCGCCCAGGGCTCAGTAGGTGGGGGGTGGGGGGGGGGGGGGGTTGGGCAGGGCCTGAGAATGTGCATTTCTTACAAGATCTTGGTCTGGGAACCACACTCTGAGAAGCCCTGGCTCGGGAGTCGGCCAGCTCAGGTTCAAATCCCAGCTCTGCCGTTAACTATCCACCTGAGACAGTTCAATGAGGCCTGGAAGACCACTTTCGTACGACAAAGAGCCTCCCCCCATGCCTGCACATAATCACGTTGAATGGACATTGTCATCACTACGATGGCATGATCATTAGTTGGCAAGGCTACAGAAATCTGGAGTGATAGCGTTTTCCTTTAAAGCACCATTTTAATCAGAGCCTCGGCTTCCCCATCTGTAAAATGGGGATAATGATACCCTGGCACAGCCCATTTTAAGGTAGTGGAAGGATCAAAGGAGTTCCCTGATGTGAACGTGTTTGGGATACTATAAAGCCCGGTAGGAGAGTTTTATTAGAAAGGGGGTCAGGCAGGCCCAGCCCTCAAGTGGAGCTCAGCGAGGACATCTGAAACGAGTTCACACGCCGGAGAGGGAGGGATTCCCGTGCCTCCCTCCAGCTGCCTGCATGCCTGCCTGCCAGCCTCAGGCATTTGGCACGCCGGGGCTGGGAAGTGGCTGGTTGGCTCTTCAGACATCTAAAGGGGACAGATAGGCGGCTGGGGCACCTCACCAGTATTTCTGTTAAGAAAAGGAATGCGCTGGAAGAGCCCAAAGCTGTGCGGATCAAAGATTCCCTCCCCAGGCCCTCGCCACACAGTGGCCACCCAGGTGCCCTTCCTCCTTGATCCTTCCCTCTCCTTCCTGTCTGCCCACCCGCACACCTCCGCCCACGGGCTCCAGGGCGGGGAGATGGGCAAGAGCTGCCCTCCCAGGAAAGCTGAGGGGGAGGCAGGAAACGACTCTTCTGCTGGGTCAGGAACTCATTTACTTGGCCGCATCCCTTTTCAGTTCAACTCACAGCTGCTGCGTGTCTGTTAGCATAAGGCTAACCGGCTTGTTAATATTAATGCTTTCTGGGGGCGCCTAGGTGGCTGAATCAATGAAGTGACCGACTCTTGATTTTGACTCAGGTCATGATCTCGGGGTTGTGAGATCGAGCCTCATGTGGGGCTCCCCGATGTGCGCAGAGCCTACTTAAGATTTTCTCTCTCTCCCTCTCCCTCTGCCCCTCCCCCGGCGTCTCTCTCTTTGTCTCTCTCTCTAAAAAAATTAATCCTTTCTGAATTAAAAAAAAAAAAGACAAAATTAGGAGGAATGTCCTCACAGGGACTGGGTTGGAAAGACCCCCGGAGCCCCTGCAGTGAGGATGTGAGGACGTGAGAAGTGAGTGGTCCCCACACTGTGGCTGGGAGTGGCACTCGGACCTGATTTTACTCAGAGGCAGTTTGGCAGAACAGGTCAAAAGACTGAAAATGTGCACTATCTGACCCGGGGTTCTGGGCTGAGGAACCCATCCCAAGGAAATGATCAGCCACAAAATGATCAGCCTGATTGGAGTCTTCGCTCCAATGGTGAGTGACCCTGGGCAAGTTATGGTTTCACCCCTAAAACAGGAGTTAATAATTGGATCCCATCCCTCAGGGTTGAGGAAGAAATGAGACAATGCCTTGCATGCAGTAACCTCTCAAAAATATTAGTATCTTGGTTGGGGTCCCCACAGATGCAGATCCCAAAACAAGGATTTGGAAGGGGAGCCCAGGAGGCTCATGGGGCCATGGGGATGAGAGACGGGGACAGAAGGAAGCCCACACAAGGTGCCTTTATCAAGCTCTGCACGGAATGAGTTGCGTGCTTGGGAAAATGCCTGGACGTAGAGTCAGGAAGACGTGGGGTACCTGGGTACCTCTTCCTTTAAGTCTTGCTTTTAAAATGTTCAGGGCTGTCTGCCTCCACCATTCATTTATGTGAGAGGAAAACAAAGCTTTCTCTGATTTAAGCCACTTATTTTGCTTTTCTGTTACACGCAGCTGAGTTTCATCTTTATCTGAGCTGGAAGCCAGAGGCTGTCCCATCAGGAAGTTGTCCGATGGACCCACGGAGACCCAATGGCCCAGGCAGGTGCTGTGGTTTCATCATCACAGGCACAAGGGACCCTATCACCTCACCCTCCCTCTTGGAGCTTAATTTTGCAGTGGGAAAAAAAAGTCCTCCTAGGTAGGGGTTCACCCCTTTTATCTGGCACCTCCCCAAGCATGTGCCCCCCACCCCAACCCTTCTTATGCCCTTCTTCACCCCTGATGTGTTCTGCGCGCCCCTCTCCTTGGTCTGTCCTCTGTCAGGCAGCAGCCGGCGCATCTGCCCAGCGGATTGGTGTTACTGGGTTAATGTGTCACCCTCCCAAGGAGCAGATGTGCATTTTCGGTGGGGGCCAGAAGAAGACAAGGCCGTGTGCCCAGAGCTGAATGCTGTGAAAATCACCAGAAGACCAAGAAGCCGCCCTGCCGCTGGTCTCACTTCCCTGTTCCCCTCCTGTTTCCTCCTTCATCCCATCCCCTCCCTTGGCACAGCTGGCCCTGGCCACAGCTCCTGCCTCAGCAAATGCCAGGTCCCCACCCTCCGCCGCCATTTGGCCTGACCTGCCATACTGAAAGCGAAAGGAGGGGCTGGAACAGAAAGGAAAATAATAAAACCACTGAAAGAGCAGAAACAGCCGACAGAATATTGGAAAAATTCCCGGGCGGGAATTCCCAGCCCTCAAGGGCCCTGCCAGGCTGAGGACATTCTTAAAGGGCAATCCTAAGATTCGTTCTTGACACCGTTGCCAGCTCAAGGGGCGCCTGAGCCCTGCCGCCCCCACCCCAGAGGGGATATGTGTGCGATGTCGGCCCTGTGTCTGGGGGGGTCCGAGCAAAGTGCGGGTGGGAAGGAGAAGGTAGGGGTAAGGGGGACGCTGAGAGGGCAGGGACCCTGGTGGGTAGGTTAGCCTGAGGGTCCAAGCCCTTCTGGGATTTCAGGGGATGGGCAGAAGACAGTGAGGGGCCCGAGAGGGCGCCCTGGCAGGTGTGGGGCGCAGCGCTGCAAAGAGGCTGCCCTAGCAGCTGCTGGGCCCTGGCAGCCGGAAAATAAAGCTGGAGGCTCTTACTGAAACCACAGTGGGATCTTGCAGCCGCTCGGGAAATGTGGATGGAAGCTGGAAGAGGCTGAAACAGGGAGCTGGCTTGCGCATCTGGGCAGTGGTGGGCAGGCAGCGAGACAAGAACAGTGGGACCACCCCCTACCCGCCCCCCCCCCCGCCCACGGAAGCGGGGTCCCAGCGTGCACAGGACCAGCAGTCTGCCCGCCAGTAAGGGGCTGGGGCTCGGACTTCTGATGAAGAACTGTGAGGGGTCCTGCAGGGCAGGGCTGGGAGGGGAGCAGGGCTGGGGGAGTGGGAGTGGGTCTGCCGCTCACCTGAACCGCAGGGGATTGGCCCATGGAATTTGCGGGGAAGGAGGAGTCTGGACATTGCAAATCATCATGTCTTCTGGCCCAGCCTGGGAGGCCCTTCGAGCTCCTCATTGGGTGCTCAGGGTCGGACGGACCAGAAAGGCCCTCTCGCCCCTCATGAATTGCAATGGATACTAATGAAAATAATCCATGGTGAACTGTCCGTCCTCTGATGGGGAGGGATCTGCCAAGTTCATTAATTCCAGGCGAGGTAAGGCCTGAGGAATGTTTCAAGTTCCGTCTATTGATTCGTCTCCACTCCTCTCCCTCTCTTCATTGTGGCCAGGGGGCTGTGCTGCCCCCTAGACCCCCAAGTACCTCCTGCGCCCCAGTTGACTCCACACATACCCCCAGATCAATCTGAAAGCATTGGACCTCCACTCTGCTGCCTGGCCTCTGCCATCCTCCAGGCAGGTCCACATTACCTGGCAACCCGAGCCCTTCTTGCGGAGGCTACTAGAGTAGGGGAATGTCATGGTCAGAGCACCAGCTCTGGGTCTGGATTCTGCCTCCACGGCTCCGTGCCCAGGCTTCCCCATCCGTGAACTAGAGACAAGACCCAGGCCTCCTTTATGTGGGTGTTTTGAGGATTAAATGAGTAAATAAATAAATATGAAATACTTAAAACAGGATAGGGCAGGGCGCCTGGGTGGCTCAGTTGGTTAAGCGACTGCCTTCGGCTCAGGTCATGATCCTGGAGTCCCGGGATCGAGTCCCGCATCGGGCTCCTTGCTCAGCGAGGAGTCTGCTTCTCCCTCTGACCCTCCCCCCCTCATGCTCTCTCTCTCTCTCATTCTCTCTCTCTCAAATAAATAAATAAAATCTTAAAAAAAAAAACAAAAAAAACAAAAAAACAGGATAGGGCATGTAGTAAGCTCTTAACAAATGCGAGCTATCGTTATTTACATTGTTATTATTTATATTTATTATTATAATAAATAATATTTATTATTTGTATCTGTTATTAAACTAGAATGTCCAAAGAGGAGGGACTTTTGCTCACCAACTTCATCCTGGCAATTTGAACAGTGTTTAGCACACAGAAGACACTGAATGGATGTGTGTTGGGTTTATTTCTTGCTGGGGCGCCTGCGTGGCTGGGTGGCTGGGTTAAGCATCCGGCTCTTGGTTTCAGCTTAGGTCATGATCTTGGGGTCCTGGGATGGAGCCCCCACCTCTGCGCTCAATGGGGAGTCTGCTTGAAGATTCTCTCCTTCTTCCTCTGCCCCTTCCCACTCTCTTAACTAAATAAATCTTTATTATTGTAAACTCTCTGTTCCAACCAAACTCTTCCTTATGTATACATTCCTACTTCCACGCCTTTGCTCATGCTGTTCCCACCTCTTGAAGGGCCTTACCCCATCCAGCGTAATTCCTCCTACTATAAATTTCCAGTTCCTGCCTCCTCTCTGCTCAGAGACCCTCCCTGGGCTCAGAACCTGCACAAAACAAGCCCTCACTAAAGGCTCAGTGGTTTGTGGCTGGTTTTTTTTTATGCTTTGGCTCCAAAACAGAGTTTCCTCACTGACTTGGCACTTAGCGCTCACTCCCTCCTGGGGTGGCCCCAAAGAAACGGAGCACCCCAGCGACTATACATGTCCTATATCTTGGAGCTTTGACATTCAGAGAGGGCTTCCCAGGTGAAGTCACCTGAATAACTAGACATAACTAGACATGTGGTCTCCAAACCACGGTTTCTGGGCTTCCTAATCGGTGAGTTGAGAGACACGGCATCTGTTTGCCCAAGAAATATGAGCCAGGCAGCTCCACACCAACAGGCTGCTTTCTGCCCCGGACCAGGCAACAGCTGCCTCTAGCTTGGCTGTTTACGCACTAAAAAAAGAAATTCCATGGTGACCAGTTGACTCAAGCCAGCTCCCAAAGTGCAGCGGTAGTTTCAAAGTAATCCCTGATGACACCAAATGCTCCCCACCCAGTCCTTAATAAAGAGAAAAGAGAAAACCAGGGCAAACTTCAAGAAGAGGAAGCGTGAGTCAGTACTCGAAGCCGCCTGGAGGGGGCAGTGTCAGAGCTGATGTTGGATCTAGAAGGTGTTGGCCTAACAGCCCCCGCCACACAGGCTTGTCCCCTGAAAATTCCCCTTCCCCAGAGTCAGGGCCCATTCCACCATTAGAAAGATCCTCTCTGGAAGGCTGGGGAGGGGCAGAGGGGACTGACCTTATGAGTGGCAGGTATGGACCGGGCTGTACAAGGGCCTTCTGGAACAGCATGATTTCATGTTTTCTCCACAACCAACAGACACACACTCATCACATACTAGGCCTTCTAAGTGCATTACATACATGGCTCTGGTAGTCCTCACACTGGGCCAGGAAGGCAGGCCCAGTCAGTTCTGCCATTTTACAGGTGGACAAACCGAAGTCCAGGGGGTGCCGACGCCAGTTGAAAACAACTGGGCTGCTTGGAACCTGGCTTTGCTGGGCCCAGAGTCCATTCTTAAGTCTGGGGCTAAGTGGAACTTAGTGTTGGCCCTTCCTGTCCCCCTGGAGAGCCACCTCCTCCTCACCAATGCCACCGTCCTGCTTCAGACCTCCCAGTTGCTACTATCTGCGTGAACTTTGGGCTCTGCCCTTCTTGACCCAGGAGAAGGGCCTGCTGATAAAGAGGACATCGCCCAGGTTTTATAGTTTCCTCCCCGCCTTGCTGGCGACACCTGAGCCTGTGGCTTCCCCCTCCCCCCACCCCACACTCATGTATACAAAGTCACCGGTCACACCCTCACACGGGGGCGCTTAGGTCATGATCTTGGGGTCCTGGGATGGAGCCCCCACCTCTGCGCTCAATGGGGAGTCTTTCAGCTTTTTCAATATTGTATTATCTTTTTCAATATTGTATTTTGAAAAAGCTGATACAACTTTTCAATCCACACAATAACACACATACACACCCACACACGTTCACATATAGACAGCCACTCATACATTCTCTCTCTCTCTCTCTCTCTCTCTCTCACACACACACACACACACACACACACACACACACACACAGTCACCCACCTCTGTGGTGGTGGATGGGTGAGGACTGACAGGCTTAGAGATTTACTTTCTAGAAAATCATGCCTGCCTCTCCTTGCTGCCCCTCCCCAGCCACTGGGCTTACAGGCTTCTGCCTCATTCCATGTGTGATAATGAGCCACTCTCAAAGGACCACGGGGAATCCGTCTTTGGCCCACAGGCAAATCTGGGCGTCCTCAGCGCGGAGCTGGGAACCCGCTTTCTTCCCCCATGCTGCCACCTGGTGGCCTGAGCCCAGAACTGCAAGCTCGGTGGCGCGGCGAGGGGAGGGGGGCTGGGGGGACCACTTCCCAGAGAGGTGCCGGCAGCCTGCTGGGCTGCCAGGGGAGGTCTACATCCAACTGTTCCCCGTCTACAGATGGGCAAGCTGAGTGGCGAACATGCCCTCTTCCTTCCCCGGATCCTCACAAGCACAGTCCGTTGGCATCGGAGGCAGATATGCGTGTGCCACTTGGGCCAGAGGGTAGCAGGACCCTTACGGCAACAAGCCTCCAATCATCATACAATCGTGGGATTATTGGCTTATATCCATGTCTTCTTTTTTCTTTTTTAAGATTTTATTTATTTATTTGACAGAGACACAGCAAGAGAGGGAACACAAGCAGCGGGAGTGGGAGAAGGAGAAGCAGGCTTCCCGCCGAGCAGGGAGCCCAACGTGGGGCTCGATCCCAGCACCCTGGGACCATGACCTGAGCCGAAGGCAGACGCTGAACGACTGAGCCACCCAGGCGCCCCTATCCATGTCTTCTTGACATCCTTAGAACCATCCTAATAGTGGATTTGTATTTGGCTAAACCTCAGTGAGGAGGACGTGACAGCAGGTGACTGTGTGACCTCTGCCACTAACCCAGGTGCTGCCCTTCACTCCTTCCCTAGGGTTTGGGAGGCTCTGCCTGTGGCCTCTCACCTGGAGCTTGAGCTCAGAGGTAGGTGTGACTGACTTTCCCCTTGACCTCACTTGTCCCGCCCAGGAACACTCTTCCGGGCCTCTGCCTTTGTGAGGCAGCCCAGGATGCGTCCCCACCTTTCCTCCTTGAGCCCAGAGCCAACATGTTTCAGGCACAGTGATTTCATTCAGTCTCTTAGTTTTACTCAGTCTTATTTTTGGCCCTTCGGTGCAGTGGGACGAGTTAATACTATCCCCTGGTTGAGGGCTCACGGTCATCATTGGTCCTGGCTAGTTCCCTCTTGTTTTATGTATTCCCCTTTACCCCGTGGGTCCCTCCCGTTCCCCCACCCCATAGGCAGCCATTCTGGTGTATCTTTTTATCTGTGTGTGTTCTAGAATGCAGGTTTTTGGAGGCCTGTGTTACCACCAAGCATTGCATAGTGCCGTATTCTTTTTTTTTTTTTTAAGATTTTATTTATTTATTTGACAGAGAGAGAGAGAGAGCAGGAACACAAGCAGGGGGAGGGGGAGAGGGAGAAGCAGGCTTCCTGCTGAGCAGGGAGCCCGATGCGGGACTCGATCCCGGGACCCTGGGATCATGACCTGAGCCGAAGGCAGGTGCTTAACGACTGAGCCACCCAGGCGCCCCGCATAGTGCCGTATTCTTTTATTATCATTTGAGACGCATGTTATTTCGTGTGTCTGGGGATGGGGTTAATGGATACAACATGTGGGCAAGCGGCGGCACCTTAAGAGTTCACTGGACTCTGCATTAATGATAATGGAAGTGACTGCACTTTCTCACTAGTTGTGTTTCCTAGAACAGAACGTCAAGGACTGTGAGCCATCGGCACCCCGATCAGGGGTGTCTGGAGGCCTGGGTCCTCCCCTCGGCTCTGCCAGACTTACCAAGAGCTCTGGCACGTCTTTCACCCTCTGACCCCTGGGGTCCTCATTCAACAAACAGCCAGTTAGCCTAGGGCCCTTCTAAGGTCCCATGTATCTTTAAATAGTCTTTGAAAGCTATTGTCCCTGGGACACCTGGGTGGCTCAGTCGGTTCATCATCTGCCTTCAGCTCAGGTCAGGATCCCAGGGTCCTGGGATTGAGCCTCGCATCAGGCTCCCTGCTCAGTGGGGAGTCTGCTTCTCCCTCTCCCTTCTCCCCTGCCTCCCCACCACTTGTGCTCTCTCTCAAATAAATAAAAATTTAAAAAATTTAAAAAAAGAAAGAAAGCTGTTCTCCAGGATTCACCAGCACAAGAAGGTATTTATCTAAGATCCCCACTGAACAGCTACTCTGAAGCCGGACTATCTAGGTTCCAGTTCCAGCTTCCCTACTTGCTGTGCAACATCCAGCAAATTACTTTTTGTTCCTAAGCTGGAGAGAGTAATAGCACCTCCTCTCTGAGAGCTGCTGTGACGACTGAGTTAATACAGGTGAACAGTACCTGGCACCTACTAAGGGTTCGGCAAGCTTATTGCTCTTTTTATTTAAACCCTATAATAACCCTATGAAGTAGTATAATTAGTTCCATTTTACAGATGACAAGACCAAGTTTCAAGGAGCAAAGTAATTTGCCCAGGCTTGCATCATAGTATTGCCAGGAGCCAAATCCAGGTCTCCAGACTCCGAGTGCTGCGCCCTTCCCACCCCAGGGAGCCACAGGACCTCAAGCCCCAATGTGCAGCCTGAAGGTGTTGAGCACAACTGGCTTGCCGCTGATCTGAGTGATGTAAGGTGACCCAGGGGCCACTGCGGAGCCAACCCCTGGCCCCGGTGGCCTGCAGCCTTCGTAGGCATCCTTGCCCCACACCGTGACCTGCTTCCCTCTGGGGCTTTTGTGGGTGTTCATGTTCACCAAGCCGCCTCTGAGCCACCATGAAGCCCATTGTCAGGCCTGTTAGCAGCTTCTCCTCTCGGCTGAGACATGCTGTGCCATTTCCTCTGGGCTTCGTCGTATCCCTTCTCTGAGCTTGGGCTTCCACCTCTGCACCAAGGGGGCGGGAACTCTTAACAAAGTTGCAGGAGGACTAAGTTTTGTTTTGTTTTTTTTTTAAAGATTTCATCCATTTATTTGGCAGAGAGAGACACAGCGAGAGAGGGAACACAAGCAGGGGGAGTGGGAGAGGGAGAAGCAGGCTTCCCGCCGAGCAGGGACCCCGATGCGGGGCCCGATCCCAGGACCCTGGGATCATGACCTGAGCCGAAAGCAGACGCTTAACGACTGAGCCACCGCAGGAGGACTAAGTTTTAAGAGACTCTTCCAATCTTGACCAAATACTAACTAACACTTAGTTGCCTTATCCCCACAGAACAAAATGCCTGTTTTATATAGCCTGATGTGGCCTCAGCTGAATTGTCACCCACTGTATGCTTTTGACATTTTTCCTTACCCTTCTAGGAAGATGACTGCCTCCCCCTGCCATCTTTACAAAGAAACAACCTTCTTCTTTTTCCTTTTGGAGTTGCCAAATCCTAGAATGTCAATGCTGGAAAGGACCTCATGGGCCTTCTGGTCCCAGTGCAGCAAACTTGTCTATCAAGAGCCTCCTCTGCCTGAAGCAGCGGATGACGGCAAGTTAGAGCTCAGATGGAAGAACACTGTGGTCCTTCTGCTCCCAGGTATGGCAGGGAGGGGGCGCGGGCCACTACATGAGATACATGCCACCTCTAACCCAAATGCCCCCTCTTTACAGATGGGCAAACTGAGTAAATGAAGGTCTCGTCATGCTTCACCTGACTCTCAGGGATCCCAAATCTGACCGCCATGTTGGCACAGGAGATAGGTTTTTACACCATTCAGAACAGCGTAGGGCAGGGCCTACATCACAGGTGATAACTTCCAATCACACAATTGGGGTTCATGGGCTGATGTCTCTTTTTGGCATTCTTTAGAATTGTAATAGTGGACTTCAGGAAACAATCTGCCCACAACTCGCTTGACCTCCACCTCAATGCACAGTTTTAACCATTGAAACAAAGCATATTTGTTACCTCAGCCATTAAAACAGTGCAGGGTTGTTTCTCTTCGCAAACAATGGAAATATTTTCTGGGAACCCCAAGACAGCCAGCTAGAAGAAAAGGCCAGAAAAAAGCAAATACAGGGTATAGAGTACCCTGTATAGTGAGGGAAAAGTTCGGGAGGACAGCACTTATGTGCTGCTGGCAGGCCAAAGGACAGTGCAAAACGTGGGAAAGCAAAACGGAGAGGCCTAAAAACCCCACCTAACTGGGTTGTTTTTCACAACCTGCCCATTCCTGGGACTCTAGGACTCAGGAGTCTGTCTTCAGTGGGGAATGTTAAGTGCTTCAAGTGGTCATGAGGGAAATGTGTCCCGGACACAGGCTGCCTGCACATGTGACAGTTCGGGGACAGGTGTCTGAGACCCACCTCGGAGGCCCCTCCTGGTCCTGACAAAGTGCTGGGCTTGGACTCAGAAGCTGTGAGTTTCAGAAATCAGCTTAACCTTCCTACTATCTTTGTGACCTCGCAGAAGGCACTTCCTCTTTCTGGAATTCAGTTTCCTCATTTGCAAAGTAGGGCCATGATATCACCTCTCTGGCCCCCCTCTAAACACAAATGAAGAAACTTCCCACTCCAGGCACACAAAATAAAGAAAACAGGATTAAAAAAACAAAAAACATAAAAACTACTTATGAAAGCCAGAAGCTTTGGGGTCATTTTTTTCCCTTTTTGTTGATATGTGTTCTCTAATTTTTCTACCATGGTCATGGATTACCTTTGAATTAAATGTGAGTAATTAGGGGCGCCTGGGTGGCTTAGTCGGTTAAGCGGCTGCCTTCGATTCAGGTCATGGTCCCAGGGTCCTGGGATCGAGCACCGCATGGGGCTCCCTGCTCAGCGGGAAGCCTGCTTCTCCCTCTGCCTCTGCCTGCCGCTCCCCCTGCTTGTGCAAGCTCTCTCCCTCTGTCAAATAAATAAATAAAATCTTAAAAAAAAAGATTAAAAAATAAATGTAATTAAAGGGGACGGAAGGGAGCCAATGTGAAGGAAAATGCTGAGCTTGGCAACTTTCGGGGCCGCCTCTGCGCCAGGCACGCTTGTTGATGCTTTACACGTGGTTACCTCAGGTTTCTGTCTCAACACGCCTGGATGGAAGCAGTGTGGCTCCCCCTTCTCAGCTGCAAAGACTGAGTTCCCGGAGCGGTCAAAGGCTTTGCCATCACAAGGAATGGGTGTTCAAATGCGTGGCAGTATTACCAAGGTCAGACCTCCAACTCTGGGAAAAGTGGAACCTTCTCCCTTTCCTGCAGCATGACCACAGAGCCTCTGAGAAAGGCCCTCCCCATCAGAGCGACACTCCAGGAACCTGCTTCTGGGGACCTGCTCCCTGCTAAGATCAGGTTAATTTATTATTAAGTAAGAACCTTGTGTTTCTGTGTATGAACTTACTGATAAAATATTTGTTTCTGGGGGCACCTGGGTGGCTCAGTCGTTAGGCATCTGTCTTCGACTCAGGTCATGATACCAGGGTCCTGGGATCGAGCCCCGCATCGGGCTCCCTGCTCGGCGGGAAGCCTGCATCTCCCTCTCCCACTCCTTCTGCTTGTGTTCCCTCTCTCGCTGTCAAATAAATAAATAAATAAATAATCTTTAAAAAAATTGTTTCTGTACAAAACCATTGCTTTCACATGATATTCTCCTCTTCAGAAGCAATGCGATGCATTCTCCAAAAATGCTAATTATACTGTGATAAGAAACATCTCCTAAGGGGCGCCTGGGTGGCTCAGTCGGTTAAGCATCTGACTCTTGATTTCGGCTCAGGTCATGATCTCAGGGTTGTGGGATCGAGCCCTGCGGCAGGCTCTGAGCTCCCAGGGCCACTTGAGATTCTCTTTTTCCCTCTGCCCCTCCCCTCCTCTCTCCCTCTCAAAAATAAAAATAAAAATAAAAAAATAATAAATAAAAAGAAACATCTCCTAATAATGGTGTAATATGAACGTTTTTCTGAAAAAAGTGCAAGTTAAATCTCTAAACATCCTACTATTTATAAGCAGACTGCTTCTTTCAAAAGGCAAATACTGATAAATGGTGTTCTTGAAATCCCGGGGGTAGGCAGCCCACCTGTTCTCCCCATGCTCCTGAGCCACCACCTGTCGCCACAAGGTGTCTGCGCCCTGGTAACACGGCGCCCCACCCCACGACGCTGCCCCACCCTGATACTGGGACTGAGGCTGATGGGGCCACGCTCTGAGCCGCCCAGAGGAACGGGGCCCACAAGACCCTCTGCGGCCTGGAAAACCCTCCTTAAAGGAGACGGCACCATTCTCACGCTCCCAGGGGCCTACCTGTTGCGCAAGAGTCCCAGTGTGGGGGCTCCCGGCTGGCTCAGTCCGAAGAGTGGGCGATCCTGGAGGGGGCGACTCATGGGTTTGAGTCCCATGTTGGGTTTAGAGATTACTAAAATCTAAATAAGCTTAAAAGAAGAAAAAGAGTTCCAATCTGGCCACCGCAAGCGAAGTGCTACAAAAGAGAGCGGAGGAGTAGGGGACAGCCTTGGGGCTGGCAGGGGCACAAACCAGGGCTGAATCAGACCTGCACCGACTCCTGGAGCCGCGTACTGTTTGCTCTCCGTCTGAGGCTTTATCTGCCAGGGAGATGGGCAAGCGGCCAGGGCCCTCTCGGGTGAGGGGTGGAACAGCCAGGCTACGGCACGCTGCCACACCAGATGTCATGACTGGTCACTCAGAGGAGCCCTGGGCCGGGAGTCAGGGGGCTGAGTGCCCGGAGATGGCTCCAGCTGAGCTCTGGGGATCTGAGCGTCTCATTCCCCCACCAACCCTTCACTCGGGGCTCTCAGTCTGCAGAGTAAAGGTGTGGGCAGCATAAGGAATTCTCATCCATGCTGCAGGAGTCTTGTAGACATTTCACTGTCATATGTAGAACGATTTTTTTAAAGTTTTTTAAATATAAAACCTATTCAACTATATGCATATTAACATGAAGTTATTCTTGTTTTGGGGTAGACCTTCCTATCCTGTCATTTCTGGAATTACAACATGAGGCGATAAGAAATGTAACCATTTGCATTTACTTCTATGACCAAAATACAGAAAAAATTGGGCTCTAAAGTCAATCTAAGACTGCATTCATCAAAACAATATCATTTTTCCTGTCTTTATAAGCCAATATTATCTAATAGAACTTACACTTTTTATAGCAATACCATTTAAATTGTTTTATGTATTTTATAAGATTTCATTCCCAAAAGAGGTTTGGCTAGTTTTCAACTTTGAAAATCACTATTCCTGATAACCTCTAAACTCTCCTCTAGCTGACGTCCCACCAACCTCCCGTTCTAAACCCTGCACCCATTCATAGGGTCTTAAACTTGTCAGTCCTCAGAGAACCTTGAAACTTCCTGCTTTTGCTCTTATGCATAAGGCCTTTGTCTTTAAAGCCAGCTTTGTATCCAAATCCCATTCTTCAGCACTTAGCTCTAAGTACAACCTCGTCTACACAAAACAACTCACATGGATCTTGAACCTAAGCCTGTTTCTTCATCTGCAAAATGAGACAGCAGAACCTCAAGTGGCGAGGTTTTAAGGGAGCTGGTAGTAGGTATATCTAAAACACTTAGCAAAATGCTGACACAGGAGTTCAAGGAATGCTAGCCATTCCATTATCTTTATTACTGTCAATATTGTTATTGTCACAGTGCAAGAGACTTTGGAGTCAATGGAGACTCAATTCTACTAAGCAGTAAATGTGCAACACCTGAGGCAAAGAATTTGGCCCAGTATTCTCAACGGGGTAGTAATGCCTCCTAGGGGGTGTTTGGGGAATTGATGTGTTTTTACGGCTGTCACACCAGCCATGGAGCGTAACAGGCTTTAGGGGAAGGGGGGAGAGAGAGTAGATGTCGGACACACATGGGACTGAGCCAACTGCAGGTATGAAGTATAAAAAGTGCTTGCATAAGGCCATTATAGACAGTAATTAAATGGAATAAAGACATTGTCTAGAAATAATTGAATAATTGCCTGGTACATTCAGACTGCTCAATTTTTCTTCTCAGCCAGTTACTCCCCTTCTATCAAAGGATATGTACTATTTGATACTTACACAGTATTTCTGCGCCAGGAACTGTTTTGAGCACATGTCATGTATTAATTCACTTAAAACCTCATAACCCCACAGGGTATGCTCTCATCATTTACTCCCCTCGCCCTGGCTCCATGTTGTAACAGGGAAGTTATTTTGAACATTACAGTGTTCAGGCCCAGCACATCTATGAGAACATTGTACTTCCTCATTTCTCCAGTGCAGCAGTCTGTTGTCTTGGCATGTTATCCTTACTTACTTCAATTAAGGTGATTTCCCCCTCTTACCATATTCAAGAATAAGTCTGATCTATCACTACTTCCTGGCTCTAGTTTTTAGCCTGGGGTCTACAGGTGCCTTCACTCTTAATTTTCCTGTAGGGCAAGTATGGAATGGCTTCAAGCTGGTTCAAGCATCTGACTTCTTATGGCTTCTAGTAGTCATACCTGACACTTTCATACAGAAATACATACTTTTTATAAACGGCTTTGCTTTTATTTTTGAATTGGGGGGCACTCTTGCATGCCTGTCACCAACAGGGGTCAATTTCACTTAAAATCCATTCCTTGAGGGGTGCCTGGGTGGCTCAGTCGTTAAGTGTCTGCCTTCGACTCAGGTCATGATCTCAGGGTCCTGGGATAGAGCCCCGCATCGGGCTCCCTGCTCAGTGGGGAGCCTGCTTCTCCCTCTCCCACTCCCCCTGCTTGTGGAAGTTCCCGCTCTCGCTGTGTCTGTCAAATAAATAAAATCTTAAAAAAAAAAAAATCCATTCCTTGAGTACTTGCTGCATATGGGTGTGAACCTACCACGTAACAGCTATTACTAACTGAGCAATGTGTCATGACAGGTTGAGTGACCTATACATATGTTGTGTGAGGACCACTACATTCTCAAGATACTAGCTTTCTATTGCTACCCGTTTAAGGATGAGAAAACGAAACCTTAGAGATTATGTAGCTGGTCCAAAGTCATGAGCTAGAAGCAAGGAAGACAGGATTCAGACTCTGGCTACGGGCCTCAAAGCCTGAAGGCCTTAACATCAGGTTGCTCCCTGAAACTAGCAACGGATTAGCTGGCGGGACAGTCCTCATCCCAGCTCTGCCAAGGGATCCTTGTGTGACCTCGGGCAAATCCACCTTCTCATCTCTAAACATGACTGGGACTATGGATCCTAAGACCCCTTCCTGTGAACCTACACCTGGCCCTGCAATCTGAGTTACACCGTTCTAGCTCAAGCATTACTAGGGCGCAACTCTGGACAACTTGCCCAGCCTTCTCTGTACTTCAATCTCAATAAAGGAGGATGATCATATCCACCCTGTAACTAATACCCATCTTAATCATTTTCTTCCTGTCAACTGCTATCTAATCCAAAAAGTTGGCCCTGGGTCAGGAACCAGTCTTGGATGATGCACATGGTACTTAAAAAAACCTTTCCTTTCATCCACCTGTTGAGAATTAATCAAAATCATCTGAGGAAAGGAATGGAGCATTCTTCCAGGTCAGTAGACTGCAGCTGCTGGGGGACAATTAAATAGCTTTAATCAACAAGTCCACTGTCAAAATCTAAGTGATCACTCAAATGTGCCTGCTTTGTTTCCCCAGCAACTAAGAAATGTTGCACAAGATTTCTAACTTGAGGCACCCAGTTTTGAAACCAGAGAAGGTGCTCTCATGAATCTGCAAGAGCCTTGTCTAGCCACGCAATTCTTCTGTGGTATTCTCTGTAAGACTCCATTTAAAAGGGGGGAGGGGAGAGAATTGTGCATTTTTCTCTATTAAGCTCATAAAAAGCCTCCAAAGTTTACTGGTCCTTGTATAAAACGCCACACTCACTGATGTTGCTCTCAAGGCAACTAGCCAGTTTCAAGGCACGTTCACAAGGTTAATCATGAACACAGACACAGCATGTCAACCTATGCACAATAGCATAGCTTTGTCTTCCACCGACAGTGACCACACTGGCCTTTGCCAACGAATGTCTTAACACCTTACTGCTTGTGGTACCTGCCCAGATAATGGCATGTACCGGATTTAGTATATACATCTCAGATGGGCAGGTGCCAGATGTGTAAAAAGGAAAATGCTGGACACGTGGTTAGCATTTCTAGCTGTATAAATACTCATCACATTGCTTTCTAGAAGAAAACAACTTTAACCAAGTTACCTCTAAAAAGACTGGACATTATTTTCCAACATATGTACGATTTACACTTTTTACCATGAATATCTTTTTAACATTTTTTTTCAAAGGAGATTTTGAGTGTGCATGTCCGCCAGCAGAGAGAGAGGGAGGGGCAGAGAGAGAGGTACAAGGAGACTCCCCGCTAAGCGGGGAGCCTGATGCAAGGCTGGATCCCAGGACCCTGAGATCATAACCTGAGCCGAAGGCAGACCCTTAACCAACTGAGCCACCCAGGCGCCCCATGAGTATGTTTTATAATTAAAGAGGCCCCAGGGCACCAGGCCGGCTCAGTCAATAGAGCATGCGACTCGAACTCAGGGCTGAGTTAGAGACCCACATTGGGTATGGAACCTATTTAAAAAAATTTTTTTTTAAGATTTTATTTATTTGCGAGAGAGAGAATGAGAGACAGAGAGCATGAGAGGGAGGAGGGTCAGAGGGAGCAGCAGACTCCCTGCTGAGCAGGGAGCCTGATGTGGGACTCGATCCTGGGACTCCGGGATCATGACCTGAGCAGAAGGCAGTCGCTTAACCAACTGAGCCACCCAGGCGCCCCTAGAACCTATTTTAAAAATTAAAAATTTTTAAAAAATAAAGAGGCCCCAAATCCTGATAATCACTTAATGACAATGAAATGGCATTTTATGAGTGGGCTGAGAAAGCTGCAGTGTAATGGAACAGAAAACAAGGCCTTTTGGGAGTCAAGGCTGGCCTAGGTCATGAATACACTACTTGTTTAGTAGGATGAGTAATGTGTGAGGAACTTCTGCCCTGTTTATTCACCTCTCAAGTGGTTAAACATCACGTAAGAAAAAGGCCCTGCACGATGGTTGGCAGAGTGTTACTCAAAAGACAAAACTTCCTTTCCTGACGACTCCAATTGTCTTCACTGAAGCTTTCAGCACCACTAAAAGGCATCTACTTTCAAAACTTCAGTTCCTAGCCCTCTCCAAATGATCAGCGTTCATCTACTCCTTACTACTTACAAAGAGGGCAGCTTCTACTCCCAACCTCACTCCTGGAAACTTTAACGTCAGGTGGACAGTTATATACATTGCCAACTGAAATCCAAGCGGGGCTGCCAGTTCGGTCAATTTTGCGTCCCCATCAAACCCAACAGCTGGAATGCATGAGCCAGCCACTAGTGCCGTCTGATACTCCCACCTTCTTGGCATCCTGCCAGGATTAATGCTGAACAAGTTACCCCACACCTGTTTTACTTGGTAGTACAACTGAAGGAGTCAAAAATCCTGACTGGAATCCACTTCCAATTCATGGTTATAGGATCCTAAGTTTTCCCCCAAACCCTTAGTGCAGCTACACAATTGCTCTTGCTCTCTCAATTTCTACTTTATGATTAAGGTACTCATTTCTTCACCTAGATTCTTCATAGCCTTTAGTCCCCCCAACACCCTGCCATCTGACACTAAGGGACTTTCCGAAGGACCCTCAACTAAAGATTTGCCACCTCACTCTAGGTCCAAGAGCCTTTCTCTTAGGGGATGTAAAGCCCTACAACCAACCTCTTAAGTTACCCTAACCCATAATGGATGAAACATGAAGAAAGTAGTGTAGTTTAGGCCTCAAATTCCTGAACTTGAACTCAGATCAATTACATGTTTTCTAGACACCAAGCTGTTGTACATCCCTGTACCCCATTCCACTAAGCCCGTGTGTCATGGACTACCATGTGAGAAAAGTTAACAAATGACAAATTTCCAACTTGTACTTACTTGTAAAGCACTCATTGAAACAGTATGTATTTTTATCTAAACTATAAAGAAATTCTGCTGGCAAGAGCCAGCTGGAATGGGTTAAGAATTAACAGCTGCTTAAGCTTAAAAGAATTTAGGGGCGCCTGCGTGGCTCAGTCAGTTAAGGGTTTGCCTTCAGCTGAGGTCACAATCCCAGGGCCCTGGGCTCAAGTACTGCATTCGGTTCCCTGCTTCTCTGCCTCTCCCCCACCTACTGTTCTCTCTCAAAATTTTGTGTGCCTGGGTGGCTAAGTCGGGGGGCGTCTGCCTTCAGCTCAGGTCATGATCTCAGGGTCCCTGCATGGGGCTCCCTGCTCAGTAGGTAGCCGCTTCTCCCTCTGCCCTTCCTCCCCCCTCCCCTTACTCATGCTCCCTTCTCTCAAAATCTTTGGGGAAAGAAAAAAAATCTTAAAAAAAATTTAGGGGCGCCTGGGTGACTCAGTTGTTTAGCGTCTGCCTTCGGCTCAGGTCATGATCCCAGGGTCCTGGGATCGAGCCCCGCATCAGGCTCCCTGCTCCGCAGGAAGCCTGCTTCTCCCTCTCCCACTCCCCTGCTTGTGTTCCCTCTCTCACTGTGTCTCTCTCCATCAAATAAATACAATCTTTAAAAAAAATTTTTTTAAAAATTGAGAAATCATTTTGAGGGAGTTCTTTCAAGAACTTTTAGCTGTCCTCAGTTTTATACTCTGGTCATTTCCATTTCCTTTTACAAATAAACAATCCTAACCGTTAACACCCAAAAAAGGGTAGCATTAAGCAACTTTCCCCCTTGGCTTGATTTGCAGAATTGGGGCTGGGTCAGTAAAAACCACCCCTAAAGGATGCTAACTTTCCCCATATGAAACCTGAATGAGGTACATACTGAAACAAAGGTGCCATTTACAAGTAAGACTTGAAAAGCAGGGCAAATCAGAGGCACCTGGCTGGCTCAGTGGGTACAGCTGGCCACCTGACTTCCAGGTTGTGAGTTCGAGCCCCCATGTTGGGTGTAGAGATTATTTATAAAAAATAAAAGCAGCAAAAGTCACCTACAATTTTTCCAGAAAGCTCAACTTTGCTCTGGAAATAGTGAAATATTCTCCATATAAGGACTTCTCCAAATGACTAGGAAGTAACAATGTTTCCAGAAAGTTTCACTTCCTCAAGACTACGTACATATCTGTAACTATACAATGTTTTATGTATGTCAGAGAATGGAGGAAAAACTAAATGAGATATGTAGTATTATACCCATGTGTATCATGTCAGTCTGGGAAACATTTTGGGTGTTGTGTTCTAAATAATTAAGAAAACTGGAATACTAAAGGAGTCTAAATACGGTTATCCTAAATTTCTGCAATCCCAATAAAGAACAAAATCGAGCAGTTATACTAGGTTTATCAAGACAAATTTTCAGTGATTCTTCTCAGAATCTCCCAAGTGTGCGATACAGCTGAATTCTTTTGCCATATTCCAAAGAATCTTTAATAAAGAGCATTTGTATGGGCATAGAAAACTGAATTCAACACTAATTTTTAATAAAAATATACTCCAACCCAGTTTTTCTTCAGCTACTTTAATTATAAAAATCTTTCATATTCTCAAAAAAAAAAAAAAAAAACCCAGAAGGCAGCAGTCTAGTACAAAAATATACAACTGGAAGACATTACCACCAACTAGATCTGACAACTAAAAATCATGTTCACGACTGAAAATAAAAGCAAATTAAAACGAAGTACTAAACCAGTGGTCTTATTTAGTCATTTAATCAGGGATATTTATCACCTTAAATTCTTTCAAATAACAGTGTTTGGTTACTCTATAAGAAAAAAAGAGCTAACAGGCCTGGAATCAGGCCGTATTTTGAAAAATATCTTTGATGAAAAGCATTCCTGATAAAGTTCTGTACTAACATGAACCATATTAACTCTCTAATAAAAAGCAACCAGGGCTCCCCATCCAGATATGGGTGAGTCTAACTAAAAGGGGGAGAACACATCTACAGATCACAACTAAGTAAGAAACTGTGAAAGTAAACAGTAGATAAAAGGTTATCTACATCTGATAAAATGAAAATTCCTCTGGCTAATTTATCTTCACCATTCTGCTTAAGACATGAAGGTCAGAAGTAACCCACAATTAGGTGAGAACCACAGATTATTCTGGAAAAGCATAAAAACCAACTATAATCCTTGTATCCTTAAATCATCACCCAGTATTAATAGTGACCTCTAGTGAACACCTGTAGTCATTACACTAGACTAATCTCTTTCAGTATTGTACTTAACTCAAGAGGATGCAGGGACAAAGTTGGCTAATGAAACAATTTTAGAAATCACAGTAACCAGAACTTTTAATAGCCAGTAGCTGAATGTGCAGTGATTTTAACAGCTTCTATATTGGGGGGGGGGGGAAAAAATTTTTTTTTTTTTTTAACACAAGCCATAAAAACTGTGCTGGGGCTTCTGGTTAAAGTGATTGCAGATTTGGCCTGTGTCAGGATAACTCCCTGAGATCAACTTTATCTTAGATTCTGTATAAAGCCACATTATACCACAACCTACTAACCTTTTTACAAAAACCCTTCCAACTTAACGTTCTGCAAGCTGTATACTGCCAAAAACAAGCATATGAATGTCCATTTAATGAGTAGTGTGATTATACTGATATACCGTACTACTTCCATGACCTCTTAGCTATCTTTCCTTGTTGTGAACCAGAACAGTTTTGGGCTATGAGAAAATGCCAAAAGACAAAAGGCCCAAAGAGCCAGAGCTCCCAGTACTTCAACAGTCTTTAAAAAGGTCTCCTCTAAGAAGGCTCATATTGAATCTGACAGTTCTACCTTGTGACACCAATGACTCTCCTTAGTTGGTATCTGCATGAAGTTAATAAGGACCACTGGAAACAATTTGTTTAGGACCTACGTCTTAGAAAATCTTTATAGGCCCAACTCAATGCAATAACTCATCTTTCATATTAAAGTCAGTACAGCATAATCCAAAACTACCTTTAAGTAGCACATTTAAGGAAACTAAGCCACAAGACTGTTGCATTATGATTTAATCTAATTGCACAAAAATTTGAAATTACAACTCCTCTGGATTTCTAAGAGGAAGGGTTATGCATGCCTCCATATTCAATTCTGCACTGTTACATTTGAACCATATAATGAATTTTACATCATGATGTATCAATTTAGAATTCCCATGCAACACCTCAAATTATATAAAATGGAAGCAATTTTTAAGCTTTGTGGAAAGGTCTCATGCTAATGATAAAAGCCTTTTTTAATGGGTCACTTTGGGTTATAATGTACCAGGTTGCTATACTTTTAAAATGTTGGTCACAGAGTATCATGGTCTTTGAACTGGCTCCTACTCCTAAAAAATGGTTAAGTACGAACAATCACGTAGGTGACAACCAAAAATCCCCTTCAGCCTCAGTTGTGTTTCTTCTAAGATTTGTGTAACCAACTGATTTCCATGGGACAAGAACTATGGTAATAGTGGGTTCGACTATTACACAATTATGCTAATATTTTATTAATTCAAAAGCACTTTACAAGAAAATAGAAGTATGGCTTCCAATAGGAATGTTATACCTGGACTTGATACCAAGCTCACAGATTTTAGTTTTGCAAGGAAAAACAGGCTTTCGGGTTAAACAACAATTTGTAACCAAAACTTTAATCCCAAGGATTCTCACAAACATATTACAAATGACAGCATGAAAAAAAAAATAAATCTTGCACAGTAACTCAAAGTTCAGCTCTACAATGTACCCTTAAACTGGCAAGCCATTGGTATCTTGAATAGTTTCAAATTACCAGAGATTGTTACAAAGAGCTGTGTGTTCATATACAGCAATCACAGAAGGAACTTATGACCTAAAGCAAAGGTAAACTAACTTTCTTGCAACTTCCAATTCTATACCAACTGGACACCCCTGCCCAGTATGAAGAAGTTGTTTTTTGTTTTTTTTTTTTTAAACCTCTAATCTAGTTTAACAGTACAGCTTAATTTTTACCTGCTGGCTTGTGTTCACACCAGCTTTTAAAGACTGCTTCTTCAACTACAGCTCCATACTATTATCCCAGCTATGGAAAGACTTAATTCAATTTTTGCCAGTTTCGTAATATTAAATGTCAAGCTTTAGCTGGGCAGAAGTTAAGAGTTTTATTATCAGTCTATGTGAGACTAAACTTCAAATTCAATTTTGCTTAAGGGAACATTGTAAAGTAACAATTCTTGATATTACATGCCTCATATGATCCATTCAAATCATAGAGAATTACATCTTTGTCACTGTTCCAAGAGACAAACAAATGTGAACAGCTAAAACATCTTAAAAATGCACCAAGCTTATGAAGTCTCAAACAAAACTTGAATTTTCTGTACATACTCCTGTCAAATGAAGTTATTTCCTGTACACCACTCCTCTTGCAAACTGATCTTCTATTTCCTTTCATTTGACCTAGATCGGCTAAAAAAAAAAAACATCAAGAACAAAAGTTAACGTACATTACTTAATGACACAACTACATCAAAGACTTTTATGGAAAAATAGTAAAAATAATCAAAATGGCTTCAGGAAGAGCAGGTCCTCGTTAGTATAGTGGTGAGTATCCCCGCCTGTCAAAATGGCTTCAGGTGACGAGTTCTGTTTTTACCTCATTGTTTATACACAGTCCAAGTCATTAAAGATCTTACCTACGAGACCTAGAGAAGGATCGGGAAGGCTTGTGATTTCTCTCCCGAGACAGTGATCTCTCTCTCCTCCTATCTCTAGAAAGGGACCTAAAACCAGAAGAAGAAAAATAGGACCATTCAGAATTATACACAACAAACATCTGTACGAAGTCTTCAAAAACTAAGTTGGTTCGTTCCGGCAACACTGGCTCTATTACACCACTTGATTCATTACTAAAGCCAAAGTCTTTTTACCATTAACCATGTCATTTAGAGGACAGTTTAAAGAACAGAAGCGCGGTCATTCCTGAGAACATGCCCAAAAAAGGTAGTTATTTACCTGCTCCGGCTGCGGGAGAAGCTTCTCCGTCTTGGAGATCTAAAAGCAGAAACAGGAAAATTAGGCTAATTGTCAATTAGTATTTATGGCGTGAGGCATTTCCCAACTTTTCAATCTCACTGTTGGGCCCAGTGAATGTGCCGAAGAACTGGCACCCATCGTCCAAAAAAAATAAAAAATAAATAAATAAAAAACAGGGGAAAAAAAACGGAAAAGAAAAAAAGGCACAGAAGGATTAAGGAACCAAAAGCTCAAGTGAAAAGCAGGTATTCCAACCATGGATTCACTTTAACAAAGAATGCTTCACAGCAGATCTGTCCAATGCAAAACTTCATGTCAAACTAACTTCACTACCCAAACACCACACCAAAATATAGTCCCACAAGTAGTTCCAAAAACAGTACCATAAACCAGTATTTGGAACCCATGCAAACCTGTAAGTCCATGACAAGACTTAGGTACCAGGTGGATAGTGTAATTTTGTGAAAACGCGCTAGGTGTAAATACTGATGCCATTAAGTGCTACATTAGAACTGCATTTGTGATCGTCACATTTAAGAGTGTGTTTAGGCTTATAAAAATTACCTTAGCTTGGCCCACTTCACCCCCAAAATTTAAATTTTGAAAACTGTTAGTAAAACCATTTAAAGGTGATAGGATTCAACAAATTTTTGCTAGAAAGGAAAGCTAAATCTGTTAGAGTTATTAAAATTTTTAGTTTGGCATCTCACACATGCAAATAAGTTTCACTTGAAGGTCTAGTTACATTATGAGTTCCCTATCACCCTTAAAAGTTTTATTCAAGCAATATATATGTACGTTACCATTCAATTATGCACAGCCAGCCTTTGATCCAGAAAAAAGAATTACTTTAAGCCGCTTACTCCTTATTTTAACCAGCAGTAAACTGTATAAGCAGGAAAAACTTACTAGTTTTGGGTTTCAACAAGCTAGAAATGGTGAGGTGAGGCTGCCGGACTGACGGCCAGGAAGAATTTGCTGAAAAGGTTTTGCCAGATGTTGCGTTGGATTTAGTTGGTTGGCGAAGGGGGTGTTGTGGATTTTTCCTGCTTTTTTGTTAGCCGAAGGCTGCTGCTGTAGTTGTTGTGAAGACATTTGGTAAATAAACAGCTGAGCTGATTGGCCAGGAATGTGTGGGCGGTCGAGGTGGCTGCTGCCGATTTGGTTAAGGTTGGAGAGAAGGCTGAGAGAAAACAGCATGCTCGGGAACCAAAGGGCGGTGCAACCTGACGACTGGCCATGCCTGGGTCATGTGAAACGACACCAGCCAAGCTGAATGGGGCGCGCTGGTCACATGACGCTGAAAGGGCTAGTTGACTGGCTAATGCAGACTCAGAGGGTGGTGAGAAGAGACATGATGGTGACTCTGTAACGGGGTTCATTTTTATTAATAGATGGACCAAAAAGCACAAAAAAAAAATGAAAAACAAGCCATCAGTACAACCATCTATTTAGCTAACAAATACTCTTTATTATGATGGGCAACAGTGTGTTGTTTTGTTTTTCAAAATAGCAAAAGGGGCAAGATTTTGAACTCCTATCTCCTAGAAGGACTTCACTCACCTGTAAGAGGTAAATTTAGTCCTATAGAAACTATTTTGGAGGTTTGAGGAGATGTGGAGTTAGCATCCAGACAATACTGCCTGGTCCAAGAATGATGCCATTTTCAATTATAAAAAAAACTGAAATCTCTCCTATTTGGGTTTGAAGAACAGATGACTGGGATTACTTTTTTAGCCCCCTTTATCGGTCAGTGACTTTAGTTTCAGAATGATTTCTACTTTACCAGTTGTAACATTACAACAGCTGCCTGGTTGATAAATACTACAATCGTGCTAAAAGTAGAAAACACATTTTTGTGAAGAGCTAGAGTTGAATGTAATGTTTGTCATTATGGAGTCAAGAAATGGAAAAAGGCCTAAATTGAAGTATAAGGGAAGACTTGGAAAGATGCAACTAGAAGATGAACTAGAAGATAGATCCAAGATAGAAGTTACTACCAACATGAACAGTGACCTAAAGACAAAAGCCAACACTCAGCACAACTCACATACCCCAAACTACACCCAGCACATGTTTCATAAAAACCTCCGATTCTTCAAAGTTTAAAACCCACCAACAAACTTTAAGAGAAATACCTGCTCCTATTAGCTACTCCATTACACCAATACCTCTAAACACGCTCTCAAGTACCTGCGGCGAGGTGGAGGACTCCTTCTCCGATAATCATCTCGAGGGCGACGACCCCAAGACGGTGGTGGGCCACGATTTCGACTTCTCTTTTCACCATTCGAGAGTTCCACTCTTACTCGGCAGCCACATAATGTTCTAAGAAAAGAAAAAACATTATTAAATTTAAAAAAGCCAAACTGACTTTCTAGGAGATGTGTATTAAAGCAAAAAGAAAGCACTCCTAACTTAGCTTCTTTGCAAAGTACACACCTGAATGTCTGTAGAAGCCTTAACAGCAAAACAAGTTTTTCTCATAAAGAAAACCAACTTCCTTACATTTCAGTGCTTTGTTCGAGTCCATCTAAATCACTGGGCTCAATGTTAACTTGTTAACGTTACAAGTGTGAAACCCCTGGATTCATCCTCAAAGAACTAGTTCATCTGTACATCCTGCTGGGAGATCCCCCAGCACTTGTTTACTGATCTTTCTGTATTTGCTTTGCTGCTGGTCTTTCTCCTCCCTCCACAACCCCTCTCCATGCAAAAGCAGTGAACTGAAGCATTTTGGCCATTTCACACCACCATCTCCCCTCAGTGTTCACACAATAACTGACACTTAGGAAACTGCAGCTGAGAATAGTTGGGAACAAAGTAATCCCCCACCTCTTCATTGTTCCACATCCGTTTAGATAAACCACCATTATTTGGACAGTGATTGAGAAAAGGCGGGGTCCTGGAAAAATCTGTTTCTATAATCTGCTTGGATAAATGACCTTTTACACAGCTTTACAGTCAACCCTCAGACCCCATAACTTTTGGATCTTAAGGATTAACCATTTATCTTGGTTTCATGAAATCCAGCAGTTTTCAAAGACCAGAAAGGAGGGGGAGAAGGGCAGCACCTGTTCCCTCTAAGACTCAGGTGTTACTTTATCAGCCATTAAGAGGACACCGTAAACACAAAAGGAAATAGCTACATATTCCACCCTAAATATCTAAACACGTAGAAGATAATGGCATAAGGCACGTAACCATCATCCAACTACAATTGTCATTTTGTGGCCATTCTTATTTGAAGAGTACCTGATTTCCAATTGTTTCAGAACCAATTCAAAGGTGACACCACGGGTGACACTTTGTGGAAGGTTTAGATCAAAATGCTTTAATCACATTTTGGATGCAAAAAATCCACCCAAGAATTGACCCACTAAACTTATCTCTTCACTGGCCACCTGAATAAAAAGATCTTCCTGTGTATCACCAGTAAAACCATTCAGTCCTTTTTCATTGCAGCAAAGACTTTACTTAAGTCTCTAAGAACATTAACTTCAGATAGCCAAGAAGCCATCTAAAAGCCACATATCCTAGGAATTTTAAATATTAAAAACACAACATATTATCAGTATAAATTAGTCATCAAATTACCTCCCATCTAGTTCTCGAACGGCATCGGCTGCATCTCGGGGATCTTCAAATTCAACAAAAGCAAAGCCGGGAGGGTTTCTAGCAACCCACACACTTCGGAGTGGTCCGTAATAGCCAAAAGCTCGTTCCAATTCAGTCTTGTTACCATTGTTTCCAAGATTACCTACATAAACCTTACAGTCCAATGGACAGGAATCACGATGCATTTCTGTAATTAAAAAAAACCCCAAACATTAACCATTTATGCAATAATCTACACAGTGACAAACAGATCCTTGAGAGAATGCTGAAATACCAAAAACCAAACAAGTTACTACCCTCCAAACACCCATTTTTCTCTCATCTGTACTGATAACCACAAAGAAGCCAGCACGAATTGCATTAAGAAAAAAAAGGTCTCCTTGAAAAATTGAGGGGGGAAAACAAACACCGAAGGAGCATTTACTACAATCCGGGCACAGAGTTAGGGACTTTATTACTACAATTAATCTCAAAAATAAAGCACTTAGAAAAGTAGGATGACTTGCTCAGAAGCAAATCCTGGAGACACAAAAACCAAATGAAACCATGCTTAAAACCAGACGGTAGTTAAAGCCGAGTCACTTGAAAAGTGGTACTAATGTGCCCTCATAAGCAAAAACTTAACCAGCTTCACTCCTCGAGCAGCTAAGTGTTAGGTTTTTTAAAAAAATGTACATCACGGCAGCACTACTCTCAAA
This sequence comes from Neomonachus schauinslandi, assembly GCF_002201575.2. Taxonomy (NCBI): domain Eukaryota; kingdom Metazoa; phylum Chordata; class Mammalia; order Carnivora; family Phocidae; genus Neomonachus; species Neomonachus schauinslandi. The sequence continues at coordinate 113,140,293 of NC_058410.1, forward strand.
AGCCAAAATCAAAAGATAAATAGATAAGCAAAATTACCCATACAATGGAGTATTACTCAGAATGAAGTATTGATAAATGCTTCAAACATGAATACTGAAAACATGCTATTACTGATGCCAGACTCAAAACTGCACATACTATGAGTCTATGTATGTGAAATATCCAACAGGTAAACCCAGAGACATTACTGGTTACCAGGGGCTGGGGGAGAGAGCAGAGGAAATGGGGGAAAGCTGCTTAATAGGTAGGTATAGGTCTCCTTAGGGAATAAAAAAAAGTTTTGCAACTAGACAGGATGGCTACACAGCATTGGGAATGTACCAAATACCACTGAATTGCACACTTTAAAATGAAATTTATGTTAATTTCACCTGGGGGGGGATTTCTTAGTGCACGTACTGCCTTTGGGGGCTTACATTTGATAAATCTTCAAAAAGTCACCTCGACAACGAATCTAATCAACTTGTAGATCAGTTTCAACTGCAAAGTGTAGCCAACCCAATAACTCAGCTTAAGGGCTTCTCCTGAAACACCACGTTCTTCTCACTCTGAGGTTACCCAATTAAATTAACTAGTGCAGACACATCCTATTTGCATGACCCCACCCTGTACCCAGGAGTTCTGAAGCCAAATCATTGCTGGAGGTTGGTTTTTTAAAAAACTTAGCCGTAAACCCTTTCAGAGTTAACTATCAACGGGAAGCTGCTACAAGAACAATGCTACTCAAGGAAGATCCTTCGGTTTAAAAAAAAAAAAAAAAGTGATAAGGTGTATAAAGTCAGATTAAAATTAGATAAAAATACGGGTGAGTACAGAAACCAAGTAATACGGATCAAAAGGTCCAATCGCGACTGGTGACTTGAGAAAAAAATTCCTGAGTAGCTTCCAAAGAAAACGTGGTGGGGGGGGGGAGAAAAAGGCGCCATAAACTCAAAAGGCCGCGGCGCGGAGTACAATTCAGTTAGCGGCTTCCCCCCCCCTTCGCCTCAACTTTCGGGTAATCTCATTTCTCACTTCACCCCCTGCCCCGTAAAAGATTATAAACACCTCCACTTTTGAGGCCCAGGTACATTCTCTGATGGGTCAAAAGCCCCCGCCACCGCCCCATGCTGAACGTCACAAAATGGCGGCGGCGTCTCTTTGTCTCAACCTGGCGCCGCCATTGGGCCTGGTCCCTCCGCGATACTGTTAGGGGCCATTTCCCACTACATTCCTTTAGTCGCCAGTCACTTACCGAGATCGTGAGTTGGAAAGCGGACGCTCAAAACCACACACCCTCAGATGGGTCTTCCCGCTTCCCGCTCCCCTCCCCGCCCGGCTCCCGCAGATGCTCTCCCCGACTTGGCGTCCACGAAATGGCGGACCACCGCCTTCTCCTCGCCCTTATTTATACGCCACGCCGAAGTCACATGATTGGACGGGCTCGCCCAATGAGAGTCGGAGGAGGCCGTGACGTTGCGCCCATAAACGCAACGAGAATCACGGTTGCTGCGAGCGCGCTTTGGCGGTGCTGCTTGGACGGCGGAGACGTACGCCGCCGCGATCCGGTCATCTCAGGCCTGGGGCTTCCTCGGGTGTTTACGCGTGGCCGACCTCCAAGTTACCCTCAGTTCTCCTGTCCCTCGTCTCCGGGTAGACTGGGGTTTCATAACACCACTGTCGTCCCTCCCAAACCCCGATTGAGCCGTTTGCTCCAAATAAGATTTAGATACTAGATGACTTCATTAATTACTTCATCCTGGAAAATGGTTACACTGGAATGAAGACCATCGCGTTTACAAACGTGCTTTAGAGTTTCTCCCAAGGTCACTGAGCTGTGTGAGGCCAAGCTGCCACCAGATTGTGCCCGCCCACGTCCCACGCTATGGAAAAGCCCGATATGGAAAGTCGGCCCGATTCTGGCCGGTTTCCCGCCTCTCACGCAAACCGCAGCGTTTGGCAGAGAGGGGTGGCGTCATTAGCCCGGACTCAAACTGTTTAATAGAAATCAAAGGCAAATGAGGCCGGTCAGGCCATCTGGACGCTCACCTTTAGCAAATAACAGCAAAAGGAACTTCCTGAAGAAGAATTAGTTTAAATACTGGGCCCCCAAACGAATGCCAGGAAGGGCACCTCTGACCTTTCTCCTGGATGAGGCTAGGTTGCTATGTTGACTTGAGGGTGGGACTCGGGTCCTCAGACCACTCATATCTTCCTCTGTTTTCCACTCCCCCCTAGAAAAACAGAGGCACAAGAATAGTTAACTACTGGGAGAGAAATACCCCAATCGTGCTTGAAAATGGTTAAGATCTCCCTCTCTGGAACAGTGAGTTAAGCTGGGAAGTTTGTCTGGTGTCCTGAAACCTACTCCCCTACCCTCTTTCAGTGCTGTCTGACTTCCTGCTAAAATTTAAATCTCTCAAGAAAAAGAAAAATACCTTGTATTTTCAGTCACAAGGTGAAAGATATGCCATTATTGACTTACAGCTCCCAGACACTTTCTTTTGAAGCCTTACCTCCTATTGTGGCTCTACAAGGTTTATCCATAGTGGGGGGAAAAATACAGAAATGTAATGGCTCTGAGCCTTAGTTTTCTCACTGTAAAATACGAATTTCATACTGCAGGGACTGAGCCAGGACCTGGGCTGGCCTAACCTGGGGTGTTTCCCAGGTGAGGGGGGATTTTAGCAAACCCTTTCTCTTTGTCTTCTTACTTTTCTTTCCTTCTCTAAATGTTTCTCTCTTCTGGCTCACTTATATTGCCTTGGTTTGATCCCCTTCTCTGTGTGAGCTTTTCTCCTCTTTTAAATTTTATTTTCTTCTGCCAAAGCAAAGGCTTTAAAGGCAGACAGTCCTGGATCTGAAGTACCAAAGTCCCCCTACTTACTACCAAAGTATCTTGAGAAGAACCCCTTAACCTGTCTCAGAATTATTTTCTTCTGTAAAATGGGATAATAATATCAGCCTTGCCGGGTTGTTACATGTTGTCTCCTCCCACAGGAACGTCAGCTTTTGTCCTATCCCCGGGGCCTAGAAACAAATCTGGCACACAGCACATAAACATATTTGGTTTTTGTTTTTTTAATATATATGTTCTAAGATTTTATTTATTTATTTGACAGAGAGAGAGCACTAGCAGGGGGAGTGGCAGGCAGAGGGAGAGGGAGAAGCAAGCTCCCCATGGAGCAGGGAGCCTGATGCAGGGCTTGATCCCAGGATCCTGGGATCATGACCTGAGCAGAAGGCAGACGCTTAACTGACTGAGCCACCCAGGCGCCCCTAAACATGTTTGTGTAATTATTTAATGACTTAAAGAAAGTATGTATGTAAATCACCTGACAATCTCTATTCAAAAAATGCTCTTTTCAAAGCGTATCCTATTCTTTCCCACCATTTTTCCTGTTTTTTGGTTTATGTGTGTGTTGCTCGTCCAGCATGCATCTTTCAATGGAGCACTCTTAATCCCTCCAGCTGTGTTCCAGGATACATTTTGAACCTCCTATGGCCATCCACACACACTTTTCATCTTCTGGTAACAGCATACAAAGTGAATTATCCATTTAAATTTTGGATTATTTTAATGTTGCTTTACATTTATTCAACCACCAACCAGTCTTGAACCACATGAAGCTTCAAAGGGCCCTATCAGTATTTCTTGGTAGGGATAAGGAATGGGGATTATGTCCTAGTAAACATCTCTCGATCTCCTCTGGGGAACTACCTGTCTCACTGTAGACTGTGGTATTGATTCAAGTGTGGTTGGGTTAATTAAATCTTTCCAGTTCTTAGCACCCCTCCCCCACCGCAATTAGTTCAGGAATGGATGAGCAATCCAATCAGACCAGTCAGCTGCTAATTCGCTAATTCTAGCCCTGCTGCTAGGTCAGCCAGAGGTGTGCTCATTTCCTCTGACTAGTGGGTTCCTGAGCCAGGGCAGCCATCCTGTTTCCAGGAGGGAAGAGGCAGTCTGCAGTGGATCCAATCTAAAGGGAGAGAACTGAGAGATGCGGAATAGAGTCCTGGAACTCTTGTTTGAGAAGACCTGATCCCAGTTCCACTTCTGGAATTCCCCAACGTACCTTCCCTACCTAACACCTCACCCAATTTGCCTAAGTCACTTGATTTTTTTTTTCCTGTCACTTGCAAACAGAAAGATTCCAATTACTTCATAGACCTATACCTCTGAAACCAACAATACACTATGTTAATTTATTGAATTAAAGTAGTTTTAAAAAAATTCCAAATACAGAAATTACTCTGACACAGACTTCTCAGTACCTCAGATTGAGAATCACAGCACTGAGTTTTCTTCTGATTTCAAATTCACCCCTTACCAATTCACTAAGTACTTTTTTTTTTAAGGAAAAAAAAATGACTGATGGCCAGGCATTAATATCTATGTATAAGAATTACTACTTTAATATTGTGATTGACTTCAAGTACAGCAGAAAATCTATAAGAGCATGGGCCATGACAAAAGTACATTAGCTACTTGGTTCAGCTGTACTCGTAGGAAGCAGATGGCATGTTCAACAAAGAGTTAACTGAAGAGGTAATTATTTAGAGGGCTAAGGAAACCCACTTGGGATGAGGTTATTCCCAGTGGCAGCTTTTAGACCCTAGGAAGCAAGGAACAGAGCAGGATTACCAGAAGCCACTAAATGCTATGGCTATGAATAGAGGCCACTATGGCCTGAGGTAGAGGAACTGCAGCAGCCCAGTTTGGGGGGCGGGAGTAGGGATGGTTAAAAGTGGAATAACCGGACTAATCTCTCTTCCCATAGTCACTTCTATCGCCCAAAAGCCATCGGGAAACCTGAGGGCAAGAGAGCTGAGTGATGCAAGCTTAGAGGTCAGCCTCACGGGGACAGAGCAGGTCAGAGAAGACCAGAAAACTGATTCAGGGCTGTGTTGTCCAGTACAGCAGCCACTGGACACACATAGCTATTTGAGTCCCAATTAACCTGTGCTGTAAATGTAAAATACATGCTAGATTCCAAACACTCAGTATTTTAAAAAAGGAATGTAAAATATCTCATTTTTACATTGATGATATGTTGAAATGATAGTTTCTTCATGCATTGGGTTAAATAAATGATATTATTAAAATTAACTTAATCTGTTTCTTTATACTTTTTAGCTGTGGCTACCAGCACATTTAAAATTACATGTTTAGGGGCATCTGGGTGGCTTCTGCTCCGGTCATGATCCCAGGGGTCCTGGGATGGAGTCCCACATTGGGCTCCTTGCTCAGCAGGGAGCCTGCTTCTGTCTCTCTCCCTCTGCTTGTGCTCTCTGTCAAATAAATAAAATCTTAAAAAAAAAAAAGAAGTATGTGCACCAAAAAAAGAAGAAGAAAAAGTGTGTGTACCCAGTAGACTTTCCACCCTCCACATAGAATATTCCAGGTGACAACTGGACTTTTTATTTATTTATTTATTTTTAGATTTTTATTTATTTATTGAGAGAGAGAGAGAGAAAATGATAGAGAGCATGAGAAGGAGGAGGGTCAGAGGGAGAAGCAGACTCCCCGCTGAGCAGGGAGCCCGATGTGGGGCTCGATCCCAGGACCTTGGGATCATGACCTGAGCCGAAGGCAGACACTCAACGACTGAGCCACCCAGGCGTCCAAATCGAATGTTTCTTAATAAGATCTATAATCCCCACTGTCCTTAGATAAATCTTTAATAGAATCAGAAATTTGGGGTGCCTGGCTGGCTCAGTCCGTAGAGCATGCAACTTTTGATGTCTGGGTTGTGAGTTCAAGCCCCACGTTGATTACTTAAAAATAAAATTAAAAAAAAAAGGTAATGGAATCAAAATTTAATCAGAATTGCCCTAAGCAAACTTTACACACTTGACTGATTTAATTCCTTTAAATATATCCAGCAACATGTGTACATTTAATACACTTAATTTTCTGAAACATCGCAAAGGTCTATCACAGCAGACTGAATTCTCACAAGCAAGATCTCTAGTGTTCATGGATCAGAAGGCTTAATATTGTTAAGATGGCAATATCACCCAAAGAAATCTATGGATTCAGTGTAATCCCTATCAAAATTCCAAAGGCCTTTTTTTGCAGAAATGGAAAGTCAATCCTCAAATTCATATGAATTCACAAGAGGCCCCAGTAAACAAAAATAATATTAAAAAATAGGAACAAATTTGGAGGAATCACATTTCCTAACTCCAGAACTTACTACAAAGCTATAGTGCTCAATAGATTGTACATATAGATTAGCACAAAGATAGATAGACCAATGGAATAGAATTGAGAGTCTGGAAATAAACCCATACATCCATGGGCAACTGATTTTTGAACAAAGGCCAAGACTATTCAATGAAGAAAGAATAGTCTCTTCAACAAATGATGTTGTGACAACTGGATATTCACAAGCAAAAAAAAAAAAAAAAAAAAAAATGAAGCTGAAATCCTACCTCATACCATACAAAAAAGAATTAACTGCAAATGCATCAATGACCTGAGTATTAGATTCCAAACCATAAAACTCTTATTCGAAAACATGGGGGTAAATCTTCATGACTCAGGATTTGGCAATGGGTTCCTAGATATGACACCAAAAGTACTAGCAACAAAAGAAAAAACAGTTAAATTGAACTTCATCAAAATAAAAATGTTTGTATGTTAAAAGGCATTATTAAAAAAGTGAAAAGGCAGCTGCTATGTAATAAAGAATTTGTCTGGTCAGTGTCCCAGGTTCCTGACATTGAGCTTCTAAAACCCTTGGAATTTCCTGAGCAATCACATGATTAGAGGGTTGGGACTTTGAGCCAGCCCTACCCTGGGAAGAAGGGGGTGGGGGTGGGGGTTGGCAATGAAGTCAATCAGGTAGCCAGTGGTTTACTCAGTTAAACCTATATAATCAAACTCCCATTAAAAACTCTAGACTGAAGCTCAATGGAGCTTCCTGATTGGTACATATATCAATGTGCTTGAACAGTGATGCACTCTGATTCTATGAAGAGAGAACACAACTCTGTGTTGGGGACCCTATGCATCTTCCTATTTGGCTCTTCCTGATCTATATCTTTTTTTTTTTTTTAAAGGCATCTCCAGGGGTGCCTGGGTAGCATCTGCCTTTGGCTCAAGTCATGATCTCAGGGTCCTGGGACCAAGCCCAACATCAGGCTCCCTGCTCAGCGGGGAGCCTGCTTCTCCCTCTCTTCCCGCTTGTGCTGTCACTCTTCTTTCTCTCTCTCAAATAAACAAATAAAATCTTTACAAAATAAATAAATAGAGCGCCTGGGTGGCTCAGTTGGTTAAGCATCTGCCTTCGGTTCAGGTCATGATCCCAGGGTCCTGGGATCGAGCCCCGCATCAGGCAACCTGCTCAGCGGGGAGTCTGCTTCTCCCTCTGCTTCCCTCTGCTTGTGCGCATTCTCTCTCTGACAAATAAATAAACTCTTTAAAAATAAATAAATAAATAAATAAAATAAAATAAAAAATAAAAGGCTTCTCCACACCCCACGTGGGGCTTGAACTCAGGACCCTGAGATCAAGAGTCTACCGACCAAGCCAGCAGGGCACCCCCCATGACCTACATTCTTTTTTTTTTAAAGATATTATTTATTTATTTATTTGACAGAGAGATAGAGAGCACAAGTAGGCAGAGCGGCAGGCAGAGGGAAAGGGAGAAGCAGGCTGTCCGCCGAGCAGGGAGCCCGATGCAGGGCTTGATCCCAGGACCCTGGGATCATGACCTGAGCCGAAGGCAGCCGCCTAACCGACTGAGCCACCCAGGCGCCCCCTACATTCTTTATAATAAAAATGGAACTGCAAGTATAGTGGTTTCTTGCATTCTGTGAGTCATTCTTGTGAATTATCAAACCTAGGGGGTCATGGAAACCCCTATATTTGTAACCACATGTTCAAGAGTGCAGGTGGCCTGGAGACGTCCAGATGCTGAAGCTGGTGTCTGAAGTGGAAGCAGTCTTGTCAGGAACCATGCCCTCAAACCTCCAGTTTCTGATGCTAACTCTGGGTGTCTACTATCAAACTGAATTGTAGCACACCAATTGGTGTTGCAACAGGTCAAGTGGAAATGGAATAATAGCCTACAGAGCAGAAGAAAATATTTTGCAGGGGCGCCTGGGTGGCTCAGTCGGTTAAGCGTCTACCGTTGGCTCAAGTCATGATCCCAGGGTCCTGGGATCGAACCCCATGTTGGGCTCCCTGCTCAGCAGGGAACCTGCTTCTCCCTCTCCTCCCTGCTCATGTTCTCTCTCTCTCAAATAAATAAGTAAAATCTTAAAAAAAAAAAATTTTGCAAATCACATATCTGATAAAAAAAAGTCATATCATATATCTGGTAAGGGTCTAATACTTGGAACTAGTATAGAGCAGTCTTACAACTCAACAACAACAAAATAACTCAATTAAAAAATGTCCGGGTGCCTGGGTGGCTCAGACAGTTAAGCGTCTGCCTTCGGCTCAGGTCATGATCCCAGGGTCCTGGGATCGAGCCCTGCATCAGGCTCCCTGCTCAGCAGGAGCTTGTTTCTCTCTCTGCCTCTCCCCCTGCTTGTGTGCTCTCTCTCTGTCAAATATGAAATAAAATATTTTTTAAAAATAAAAATAATAAAAATTTAAAAATGTCCAATAGCATATTAAAAGATGCTCACCTCATTAGTCATTAGGATAACGCAAATCAAAATCACAATGAGGTATAGCTTCACACCCATTTGGATGGCTATCATAATGTTTGAAAGCAAAATAACAAATAGTGGTGGAGGTATGGAGAAATTAGAACCCTCCTACACAGCTGGTGGGAATGTAAAATAGTACAGCTACTATGGAAAAGTTTTGCCATTCTTCACAAAGTTGAACATAGAATTACCTTATGACCTCGTAATTCCACTTCTAGGTATAGACCTGAAAGAATGAAGACTGGTCCTCAAACAAGTCCATGCACATGTATATTCACAGTGGCTGTATTCACAATTGCCAACAGGTAGGAACAGCCCAATGTCCATCAATGAATAAACAAATCTCAGTATATACATACCATGAAATATGATTCAGCTGCAAGAAGGGATAAAGTACCGGTATATTCTACAAAATGATAAGCCTTGAAAACATGCTGAGTGAAAGAAGCCAGGCACAAAAGGTCACATATTGTATGATCTCACCGATATGAAATATTCAGAATGAGTAAATTCACAGAGTTAGAATGCAGATTGGGATTTGTCAGGGATGAGTGGGGAGAAATTTTTTTTTTAAGATTTTATTTGGGAAGGAGAGTGAGAGAGAGAGAGCGGGAGCTTGCGTGCACTAGCGGGGGAGGGGCAGAGGGGGAGGGAGAAGCAGACTCCCCTGCCCAGCAGGGAGCCTGGCCTGGGGCCCTATCCCAGGACCCCGGGATCATGATCTGAGCTGAAGGCAAATGCTTCACCGACTGAGCCACGCAGGAGCCCTGGGGAGCAGATTCTCAATGGGTGCCATGTTTCCTCTTGGGATGATGAAAATATTTTGGAGTATTCTAAACCTCTAAGCAACTCTTATAAATGTAATATAATAGACTGAATATTTGTGTTCCCCCCACCCACCACCAAATTCATATGTTGAAATGCTAATCCCAATGTGATCATATTTAGAGGCGGGCCTTTAGGAGGTAATTAGGTCATGAGCATGGAGTCCTCATGGATGGGATCAGTACCCTTATAAGAAGAGGATAGAGTACCATCTAGCCCTCTTTCAACCATGTGAAGACACATAGAGAAGCAGGCACACATAGAGACATGTAGACACCTGGTGAACCCGAAGAGGGCACTCACCAGAACCAGACCATGCTGGCTGGCACCCTGATCTTGGACTTACAGCCTCCAGAACTGTGAGAAATAAATTTATGCTATCTATAAGCCTCCCAGGCTGTGGTACTTTGTTAGAGCAGCCCAAGCTAGGACATTTAATAAATCAAATCTATACGAAATTTTTTTTAAAAAATTATTTTTAATTTAATTTTATTTTTTAAGATTTTATTTATTTGACACAGAGAGGGAAACAGCGAGAGAGGGAACACAAGCAGGGAGAGTTGGAGAGGGAGAAGCAGGCTCCCTGCCGAGCAGAGAGTCCGATGCGGGACTCGATCCCAGAACCCTGGGATCATGACCTGAGCCGAAGGCAGACGCTTAACGACTGAGCCACCCAGGCGCCCCTAAAAAAAAATTTAATCAAATAAATCAAATCTATAGATATGATACATCAGAGTGTTGACTCTGGACCCGCATGTGGAATCTGAACTCTGACTAAATATTTGATGACATTAAGGAATTACAATTAATCTTTAAAGAATTATAACAATACTATGCTTATGGGTTTTTTTTAAGATTTTATTTATTTATTTGACAGAGAGCACAAGCAGGCAGAGCGGCAGGCAGAGGGAGAGGGAGACACAGGCTTCCCGCTGAGCAAAGAGCCCGACTCGGGGCTCCATCCCAGGACCCTGGGATCATGACCTGAGCCGAAGGCAGACGCTTGACCAACTGAGCCACCCAGGCGCCCCTATGCTTACGATTTTTAAAGTCTCTCTTTTTTTTTTTAAGATTTCATTTATTTATTTGACAGAGAGAGACACAGCGAGAGAGGGAACACAATCGGGGGAGTGGGAGGAGGGGAAGCAGGCTCCCCGTGGAGCAGGGAGCCGGATGCGGGGCTTGATCCCAGGACCCTGGGACCATGACCTGAGCCGAAGGCAGACGCTTAACGACTGAGCCACCCAGGCGCCCCTAAAGTCCCTATCTTTTAAAGATATGTGCTGAGGGCGCCTGGGTGGCTCAGTTGGTTAAGCAACTGCCTTTGGCTCAGGTCATGATCCTGGAGTCCCGGGATCGAGTCCCGCATCAGGCTCCCTGCTCGGCGGGGAGTCTGCTTCTCCCTCTGACCCTCCCCCTCTCATGCTCTCTCATTCTCTCTCTCAAATAAATAAATAAAATCTTTAAAAAAAATAAATAAATAAAGATATGTGCTGAGATACACATGAAATGATATGAGGTTCTAGATTTGCTTCAAAATAATATGGGGATGGAGGAAGTGGACGGGGGCACAGATAAAGCAAGCTGAGAGTGGCTGGCTGAAGCTGGGTAATGGGTACTCTTATTATACTATACTCTCCTGTCTACTTTTGTTATATGTTTGAAATTTTCCACAATAAAGAAAAAAAAAGGAGCGAAGCAGAAAGAGGAGAGTGGGAAGAAAAAGAGAGAAGAAATAATTATCCTGCTGCTGATGTCATAATAATGTAGCATTTTATAGATTATGGCACATTTAGGGGCGCCTGGGTGGCTCAGTCGTTAAGTGTCTGCCTTTGGCTCAGGTCATGATTTCAGGGTCCTGGGATTGAGCCCTGAGTTGGGCTTCCCACTCAGCAGGAAGTCTGCTTGTCCCTCTACCCTCACCCAACTCATGCTTGTGCACTCTCTCTCTCTCTTTCAAATAAATAAATCTTTAAAAAGAGAAATCTTTGGATTATAGCACATTTACATGCAGTCATTCAGAGGAGACAAGTGAGCTCCCAGCTTCTTCTTAACCCCCTTCCCTGCCAGCCACAAGAGCCCTGCCTGCCTTGGGACCGAGGCCAGCCTAACACATAGAAGACAATAAATATTCATCAGCAGTGAGTATGAAAGCTCTCATTCCCAGCCCTGCCCACACTTGCCCAGAGGCTCTGCAGCGAACAGTCCTTTCAGGCTTGGCCTTAGAGCAAAGACAGACTGTAAGATAGGGACCCCCTATCAATAGCACCTTTTGCTCCTTGTCTCTTTCCAGCCTCACCAAGCAGGCCTCGATTGCTTCCAACTGCTTGCCACGTAGTTTAGAATTGAAATTACAAGTATACCTAGCTGAAGCTTTATTCTCCAGGCAAAAATCTGTAGCTTGCTTCATGAGTTTTTATTTGTTTTTATTTTAAAGTTTAAGGAGCAGGGCCAGAGAGCAAGCGAGGGCTGCTCATTCCAAGTTATAGTTGATAGTTCTGTTGAAGTTATACTTCTCTCTCATTCACCACATTGTGTCTGGGGAAGGTGAGCTTGTCTAGTTTCAGGACCTAAGTTCTTTGCTTTATCTTTGGTGGGGTGTTTATTTATCTCAAAGCGTGTCACAGAATCAAAAAGTTTGGGAAACACTGAGTTTCAGGCCTTCCAAACTTTCATTTCAAGTTGGTTCCCAGTTTCCAACAGTCATCAGTTAAGGATCTGATTTCTCCAAGCCCGAAGTGTCCCATGACCATGGAAGTGTGGGAGTAAGCTGAGAGCTAATTTGAGTAATTCCATTTTCCCTACAGTGCCTACCCACCAAATACCTTTCTCTACGAGTAGCAACTCCCCACCCTCAACCCACCACACGCACTAATCTTTCACCTTGGTTTTCTCTGGGGATTTATCTGATTTATAAAATGTAATTGTAAACTTGAAACCAGGGGAAACTGGGATACAGAAGGGTTAAGTAACTTGCCTAAGGTCACACAGCTTGTCAGGGATGGAGGTGGGATTCAAACCTCAGGTTTGGCTCCAGAGCATGATGATCATTTGAGGAGTGCAATGTAGCAATGCTCAGAAACTGTGGCCATTGGGAAAAGCTGCCTTTGACTCTCTGGGTGTGTGCTTTTGTTTGTTTCAGGTCCAAGGAACAACATGTTACAGAACACATGTCCTTCTTTGCTGTGCCAGCCCCCTCTGGCAGCTCAGCTCCGGAGCCTCCTTTTCTGACTTAAGCTCCACCCTCTACCCCCACACCCTCCGGGTGAACGTCAATGCCTGCCTCAGTGTATTGCCTTATTTGGTTCTCAGACCCACAAAGAGGTCTGGAAAAGGATCCAGGCCTGAGTAAAAGGATTGCTTATGCAGCTAGGGGATGAGAAATCTTTATTTCATGGATCCTGGTTGGTGCTGTGGAAATCACAAATACAGGGAAACGAGTTTGCTCAAAAGCAACTACAAGAAGGAACTGAAAAGGGCCAACAGAGGTATCGAGATGTCACAAGTTCTAATGTGTGCTTAATTCTGTGCTTGGAAAGAGATTTGTCTTTTTTTCAGCTCCCCCATGGCTGTCTCTTTTTTCCCTTCTTTTCTGAGTTTCTAGGGCCTACACACCAATCTCTAGTTTATAGCCAAGGAAACTCACAAGCCTAGAAAGTGCAAAAAATTTTGGGTAGCTGGTACATAACTGTTGTCAGAATTTAGCTATGCTTACATGTAGCACTTAAACAGCTTTTTAAACTGGGTTTAGAGAGTCTCTCCTCTTTCTCCCATTCATTTTTTTAAGATTTTATTTTTGGGGCGCCTGGGTGGCTCAGTCGGTTGGGCACCTGACTCTTGGTTTCTGCTTAGGTTGTGATCTCGGGGTTGTAAGATCAAACACCACGTTGGGCTCCATGCTCAGTGGGGAGACTGCTTGGGATTCTCTCTCTCCCTGTGCCCACCCCCCACCTCTCTTTCAAATAAATAAATCTTTTTTTTAAAGATTTTATTTATTTATTTGAGAGAGAGAGAGAGAGAGCGCACATGCCCACACATGAGCAGGAGGAGGGGCAGAGGGAGAAGCAGGCTCCCCTTTGAACAGGGAGCCAGACTGGGCTCGATCCCAGGACCCTGGGATCATGACCTGAGCCCAAGGCAGACGCTTAACTGACTGAGCCACCCAGGCGCCCTGAAATAAATCTTAAAAAAAAAAAAAAAGATTTTATTTTTAACTAATCTGTACACCAACATGGGGCTCAAACTCGCAACCCAGAGATCGAGTCGCATGTTTCACCGACTGAGCCAGCCAGGCGCCACTCCCACTCTCATTTAATCCTTGAAATTCGCTGAAGGAAATGTTCTCATTCTCTCCATTTTATGGATGAAAAAAATGAGGCACAAAAAATTATATCACTTACCCAAGGTCCCAGAGCTCAGAATTACCAGAGCTGGGTCTGACCCCTGAGTCAGGATACTAGCCACAGACCCACTCTGCTTCTGAGCCCTCTAGGTATCTGGAATTCTTATTCTACCTAACCCATCACAGATTGATTCCCTTCCTCCTGCATCTCCGTCTTTTCCTTCTCAGTTTTATAAGTTCCCAACTATCTGGTTTCTCCTCAGTGCCCGCTAATGCAGGGAACCCTCATGGTTTCCTCTCGGTCTCTGTGGGGCACTCCAATCAGATGAGGGGCCACCAAATGTGGGACGTCAAACCTGGGTGGGGCCAGCGGCAGCCGCCTGTGTAGTGAAAGAATTCACCCAAGGCAGAACAAAAGAGAGAATTTTATGGAATACTCCGCAAGGGAGCAGCGTGCAGGACAGCAAAGGAGAGACGGCCTGCTCCGAAGTGGTGGTGGTGGGGTATAGTTATAGGATGGATTGAGGGAGTATGGGGACAAATGGAATTTTCCCTTTTTTGGTAATCTCAGGAACTGTGCCTGGTTGTAACTGGTCAGTTAGGGCCTATGGCTGACTTGAGGTGGGTCACCTAATGAGCCTATTTGCCTTCATAAAAGGGCACTGTGGGCCCTTTTACCTTATTCAGGTTTCCAGGGCTCAAATTTGTTGACTAAAAATGGCCTCTACAGTCTCCTCCTGGCTCCCTGTATGTCTCTTTCCAGGAGGGAGCTTGTCTAGTTTCAGGACCTAAGTTCTTTGCTTTATCTTTGGTGTGGTGTTTATTTCTTCGTGCTTAAAACATACATCCAGCGGTGCCTGGCTGGCTCAGCCAGTGGAGCGTGTGACTCTTGATCTCGGGGTCTTGGTTTGAGCCCCACATTGGGCATAGAGTTTACTTAAAAATTAAATTAAATTAAAAAACCCCATACATCCAAATATTACACATGCCCTTATGTCCCCAACATTCTTCAGACCCCCAATTCACTCTTTCCATTCTATGCCCCACATTTGAGCCTCACTGCTTCCAGGCTACCTTTTTTATTTTTTTAAGATTTTATTTATTTATTTGAGAGAGAGAGAGAAAAAGAGAGCGCACGCGTGCACGTTTGGGGGTGGGGGAGGGGCAGAGGAAGAGGGAGAAGCAGACTCCCTGCTGAACAGGGAGCCTGGGGCTCCATCCCAGGACCCTGAGATCATGACCTGAGCCGAAGTCAGATGCTTATCCTGCCTTCTTCCTAGTCATCTTGTCTTTCCTTTCCAGAAACAAGCTGCATACCTCTGTATTTGGTCCCCTTTGCCTGGAATGCCCTAGCCAGGGTTTTTCAAACTTTTGATCCCAACAGTAAAAAATACATGGGACAACACAACCCAGTACCCACAAGTACATGACCCAAGGGTGGGCACATCTCAACAGTGGTTGACAACACCATGTTCATGTTCAAGTTAGAATATAGGTGCCAGGTCACACCAGTTAGAATTCCAATCCAGTTTGTGTCCACACCCAGGGGAGTTATTCAAAATATTTAACCCTGGTTCAGCCTAGACCTCAGCTAATCAAAACAGTCATGAGATGGTGGCAAGAGAAGAGACTAGGGCTCAAGGTGGGTGGGAGATAGGCACTGGGATAGGGATGGGGGTTCTCAGAGTAGCAGCTGTTTACCAACAAACAGAAGTATTTGAATTTTTCCCCCCATCCTTCCCTCTCTTGAATTTTTTTTTAAGAGAGAGAACATGCAAATGAAGAGAGAACAGGGGTGAGAGGAGCAGAGGGAGAGAGAGAATCTTAAGCAGACCCCACACTTAAGCATGGCCCAACTCCAGGGCTAGATCCCTCCACCCTGACATCATGACCTGAGCCGCAATCAAGAGTCAGACGCTTAACCCACTGAGCCACCCAGGCGCCCCAGTATTTGAATATTTTAACAGCTGTTACCTCTGTTCTAGAGCCTTCCAGCTGAAAATAAGTCTTGTCTACCCCCTTAACTTCGTGTCTAAACCTGCTTTCAGGTTCCTGGCTTTTCTGCTTCTCGCCACTTTCTGCCTCATCCTTGCTTGGAAAACAGCCCAGGAGGTCAGCCCTAATTAATTCTAATTTCCTAAAGAAAAGCAGTCTGCTCAGACAGAAGTCAGTGAAGGGGGATCTAATGGCAAAGGGATGTATTCCTGGCCTGTTGGGCCACAGTGTTCAGCTTCTGTGCCACACAAGCAGGTGCCGAGAAGCGCAGCGCAACAGCCTGTGAGACACTTGGCCATGACCCTGCTGCAAATGAGGGAGTTAATGGTGGGGAGATGAAACGTTTCTCAATAGACTCTGACCACGTTGCTAGGAAGCAGGCACCCAGTGCGGGCATACTGTGACAAGTCTTCAAAGTACCTTAGCAACCGAGACCTTTAATTCTGGAAGAAAACTCACATCAGGATTCTTGATTGTCGGCTGAGACTGAGACCTTGAGCCAACTTTTCAGTCTCAAGCTCTTTTGAGTCTCACTATCCTATCTTTCCTTTTACAAAACAGGAAAAGAAGAATGACTGACCTGAATCAAAAAGGCATGTGAGGATTCAAACAACTCTGTTTTGAAAATTGGCAACCAAAGGGAAAGCTTAAACATTTAAGCTCAGTTCTGGTGGGAACTATATTTAGGGTAACTATGTAACCTCGGTTGATGAGAGAAAGCTCTATTTTACTGAGAATACCAGCTAATCAATGTAGAAGTAATGTTAGTAATATAAAACCAGGAGTGCCTGGGTGGCTCAGTCGGTTAAGGTTAAGCATCTGGTCATCCTGGGATGGAATCCTGCATCAGGCTCCCTGCTCCATGGGTAGACTGCTTCTCCCTCTCCCTTTGTGCCCCCCATTCATGCGCATGCGCACATGCTCTTTCTCGCTTTCTCAAATAAATAAATAAAATCTTAAAAAAAAAAAAAAAAAAAAAGGAAATATAAAACCTGTGGTGCCTGGGTGGTTCAGTCTGTTAAGGGTCTGCCTTCGGCTCAGGTCATGATACCAGGGTCCTGGGATCCAGCCCCGAGTCGGACTCCCTGGGCTCTTTGCTCCTCGGGGAGTCTGCTCCTCTTTCTTCATACCCCCTCTCCCCCACTCATTCTCTTTCTCTCAAATAAAATCTTCAAAAAATATATATATATAAAATCAGCATTTTGCAAGCTCTAATAAAATTAATGCAAGAATTGTCAACTGGGGCGCCTGGGTGGCTCAGCTGGTTAAGCGACTGCCTTCAGCTCAGGTCATGATCCTGGAGGCCCGGGATCGAGTCCCGCATCGGGCTCCTGGCTCAGCGGGGAGCCTGCTTCTCCCTCTCCTGCTCCCCCCTCTTGTGCTCTCTCTCTCACTCTCTCTCTCAAATAAATAAATAAAATCTTAAAAAAAAAAAAAGAATTGTCAACTGGTGTTAAAATTAAGAACCCTGACCATACTAAATGTTAGCAAGGATATGGAGGAATTGGAACTCTCATGCGGTGCTGGGTGGAATGTGAAATGTACAAACACTTTGGAAAACAGTTTGGCAATTTTTTAAAAAGTTAAACAAATAGCCATCATATGACTCAGCCATTCCACTCGTACGTATTTACCCAAGAGAAATGGAAGTGTATGTCCACACAAAGACTTACACATGAATGTTTGCGTGGATTTCTTTGTAATAGCCCCAAAAAATTCTTTGAAGAGATTAAGGGTATGACTCATAGATCCCCTCAGCCATCTCAATAAAAGAAAAAAGAAACAGAGATGGGATTATCTGGAAAAGATTACTGGAAAGATCTCTTGTCGACTGGAACGAATCCCCACACCATTCACAGGAGACCCACAAGGCTCTTGAGAAGTTTATACTCAGTAGAACAGCTTGGACTGAAAGGGACAGAGAAGATAAAATGAAAGAAGGCTGCCGGACACCCAAAATTTTACAGACAGGAAGCAGGCTGATAAATCTATTCAGCTTTGAACATATAATCCTTTCATGAAAAAGGGAGAATGACTCAGGATGAAGCCTCAAACCCTGAAAACAGAGCTAAGGGTCATGGATTATTCCCAAAGCCTTGAAACCTGATGAGAGTTTACCTGACTGAATTTTGGAATTTCTTGGGACCAGTGATTCCTTTTTTCCTTCTAGAATAGGAATGTCTATAACTGTTATCCTATGCCAGTCCCACCATTGTCTTTTGGGAGCAGAAAACTTTCTAGTTTCACAGGTCCACAGATGGAGAGGAATTTTACCCCAGGATGGTCTATATCCAGAGTGTCACATATATAATTTAGATGATTTCAATGATGAGATTTTAGAATTCGAGTTCATGCTACAATGGGTTGAGATTTTGGGGATCTTGGAATGAGGTAAATATATTTGGCATATGAGATGGACATAAATCTTTGGGGATCACAGAGCAGGTCATGGTAGGCAGAATAATGGTCCCCCAAAGATGTCTGCATCCTAATCCCTAGAACCTATGAATGTGTATGTTACATGGCAAAACAGAATTAAGATAGGAGATGGAATTAAGTTTACCAATCAGATGACCTTGACATAGGGAGATTATCCTGGATTACCTGGGTAGGCTGTATATAATCAAAAAGTTCCTCAAAAGTGGAAGAGAGAGAGGACTATGAAGAATTGTCAAAGAGATGGAGTTACTGGCTTTTCAGATGAATAAAGGGGACCACCCGCCAACGAATGTGGGCAGCCTTTAGGAGCTGGAAAAGGCAGGGAAATGGATTCTCGGCTCAAGCTTCTACATAGGAGTGCAGTCCTGCTGAGACCTTGATTTAAACCCAATGAGGCCCATGTTAGAAAATACATTTTGTGTTGTTTGTGATAATTTGTCACAGCAGCAATAGAAAATCAACACAGTACCCTTTAAAAATGTGCCTTTTATTGCATGTCAATTATACCTAAATAAAGCTGTTAAAAATTGAATGGTTGAGGGATGCCTGGGTGGGTCAGTGGGTTAAGCGTCTGCCTTCCGCTCCCGTCCTGAGCAGCTGGGCTCCCTGCTTAGCCGGGAGCCTGCTTCTCCCTCTCTGCTGCTCCCCCTGCTTGTGCTCTCTCCCGCTCTCTCTCTCTCTGTCAAATAAGTAAATAAAATCTTAAAAAAAATTAAATGGTTGATAGAGCATTGGATGCACAAATAGTGTCAGTTAATATCATTATTGGTTCATTTTTAGTCTCAGATTGGAGGTGGAGTAGATGTAATCATATCGTGGGAGAATCAGACTATCATTCCCCTGAGACTGGTGAATTTTAGCCTAAGTAGCGGGTCTAGATATTAGGTATCTTCTGATGATGTGGTATGAATACACAACACTACTTAAAGTGTAGTCTAGCCAAAATGTTTAAATTGAGTCTCTTACAAGACAAACCATGAGAGACTATGGACTCTGAAAAACAAACTGAGGGTTCTAGAGGGGAGGGGGGTGGGAGGATGGGTTAGCCTGGTGATGGGCATTGAGGAGGGTACGTTCTGCATGGAGCACTGGGTGTTATGCACAAACAGTGAATCATGGAACACTACATCAAAAACTAATGATGTAATGTATGGTGATTAACATAACAATAAAAAATTAAATTAAATTTAAAAAATTGAGTCTTTTACACATTTAGATACAACTTTTTTTCTTTTTTTTTAAAGTAATCTCTAGGGGCGCCTGGGTGGCTCAGTCGTTAAGCGTCCACCTTCTGCTCAGGTCATGATCCCAGGGTCCTGGGACTGAGCCCCGCATTGGAGTCCCTGCTCCGCGGGAAGCCTGCTTCTCCCTCTCCCACTCTCCCTGCTTGTGTTCACTCTCTCGCTGTGTCTCTCTCTGTCAAATAAATAAAATCTTTAAAAAATAAAAAATAATTAAAAATTAAAAAAAATAAAGTAAGCTCTGTGCCCAACATGGGGCTTAACCTCAATGACCCTGAGATCAAGAGTCACATGCTCTATCGACTGAGCCAGCCAGGCGCCCCTAAGATACAACTTTTGATTTACAGTAAATTCAAGGTGCAAGGTAAACACTGGCACAAGGAAGTAAACAGAGAAATCAGAAAGTGGAATGTTTTGCAGGACACTTGGCCTTTTCTTTCTGAAAGTCAATGTCAGGCTGAAAGGAAAAGAAGCTGCTAAGGGCTCAGTCGGTTAAGCATCTGCCTTCAGCTCAGGTCATGGTCCCAGGGTCCTGGGATCGAGCCCCGCATCGGGCTCCCTGCTCAGCGGGAAGCCTGCTTCTCCCTCTCCCACTCCCCCTGCTTGTGTTCCCTCTCTCGCTGTGTCTCTCTCTGTCAAATAAATAAATAAAATCTTAAGAAAGACAAAACAAAACAAAACCCTTTTAACTCATTTACTACACGTAGACATGCATGAATTCCTATGCGGAAGGAACTATTTTTGTACCTATTTTTCAGAAGAGGAAATTCTGACACAGAGAGGTAAGTAACTTGCTTAAGTACACATAGGTAAGGATAAAGTGGGAGAACCAGAATTCTAACCCAGGGAGTCAGCCCCAAAGCCTGTCCTTTGAACCACTCTCTCACATGCCTCTCATCCCACCAGACACATGGTGAGAAATGAGTATCTGCTGATATATGTCTCTGATTCTCCAAACAAGTGATTCATGTGGCATTTGAACAGAGTGCTCTGTTAAAGGTATTGGTATATTCAAGGTGATGCAGATTTAGGGAGCCTATTTTCTGACTTTTGCATTTCATGATGAATAAGAGTTCTGTGTGAAGAGCATAGACTTAAAAGTCAGATAATTCTGGGTTCAAACTGGCTCCACAGCAGGGACAGATCCAGATTTGGTGGGGACTGAAGTTTATACAATATTGAAAGCTCCTTTTAAGGAGAAGAATGAAGCTTATGGATACAGAATTAGATGCAGGGTCTGGAAAGAGGCCCATGGAAGAGAGGATGCCTTCAGTTTCCTTAGTTTCATTAGCTTCCTGCTTAATTTGCCTCTGTCTGCCCCACACTGGCCCTTTCTTTCTGACACTCAGTGTTCAGATCTCTGAAATAGGGTTAACAATGCTTACTTCTTATGGATGCCAGGGGATCCGCTGGAGGGCCTAGCACAGTGTTTATTGAGTAGGTATGCAATAAGTGATTGTTAACAATAATATAATAATGATGATGATGGAAAAAACAGAATACTTCAATTAGAAGCCAGTTTCTAAACAGGGTTTTGAAATTAAAAACATGATGTGGAGATTAGTTTGTCAGTTCATTTAAGCCTCAGTTCTGCAACTTAGCTCTCCCTGGAGTCCAATTATTCTGGTTTCTCCAAAGAGAAGTCTAAATAAGAATAAGAAAACAGAGCATCTAAAAACAAAGGCAGATAGAGTATCATGGGAGAAAGTCCTCTGCAGGGGCCCCCAAAGGCCAGATTTCCACTGTGTGGATGTCAACAAGAAGAAAAGATATTTAACCATTTTAAGTTTTTCTCCATCAGCCAAAGAGAGGCAGATTTCAAGGTGTATTTTGGTGTTGAGAGAGAAGGCAGCTGGATAAACCCCATCCTGGCCTGTGTCAAGTTTTAGCCACCCGCAGGCAGATACTTTGTGCTTGTTGTTCTGCTGTGTCCTGAAGGATTATCACAAAGCAGGAGGCTTCTGGAGTTGGCTTCCTGTCCCATGGAGAACCAGCAGTATTTGAAGGAAAGCATGAGGTCACTTTGCCTTTGACTTGGATCTTCCAGGGTTTGAGATTCTAAAAAAAAAGCTGTGTTAATACAGAATTACATGAAAATATAATGTGTAATGGGACTCCTTCTCAAACATGTGGCTTCTCTTGGTTATCTGTGGGTTTTTTGTTTGGGGTGATCATGGTGTTTCATTTAGGTAATACACAATAAATGGGGATATATGGGAAGAGAAAGGTCAAGAGATGGTAGGAGGTAACTAGATTAATTAGATAATTAAGGGGAGATATGTGGGTGATTATAATTTTCTTACTAGCTACATTTAGGCACAAGTACATGTTTTATTTTCTTTAATATTTACAAATGACTCATACCTTCTGCAATTCAACAATCACAAAATCTTCACATTTTCCTCCAGAAATTTCTCTGTGTAATACTGAAGATGAACAGCCCTTCTTTTTCTACTCTCTGGCAAAATGATTTTTTTTCTTCTGCCATATCTGTTTATTGACTAAAGACATCAGGCAGTTCTGGATTCATCTATCACCTCCAAAACCGTATTTCTCTAGATTCTCAATATCCACAGTACTGTGTCAGGAGGTTCCTTTGGAATATATCAAGTGATAGCTTTTTTTTTTTTTTTTTTTTTTTTTTAAAGATTTTATTTATTTTTTTGACAGAGAGAGACACAGTCAGAGAGGGAACACAAGCAGGGGGAGTGGGAGAGGGAGAAGCAGGCTTCCCACAGAGCAAGGAGCCCGATGCGGGACTCGATCCCAGGACCCCGGGATCATGACCTGAGCCGAAGGCAGACGCTTAACCGACTGAGCCACTCAGGCGCCCCTAAGTGATAGCTTTTGTCCCCAGGATTTTCTTTTCTCCATGGCCTCTTTGCCCATTTGGTAAACTAAATCTTTGTTGTCTCAATTCAGGGCAGGGTGGACCCAGCTGAAAGAGGAATCTTTTCCTGGGGCTTTGGACCAGGACCCTGTGGGAAACAGAGCAGACTTGTGAAAAGACAAGACTCAAGGTTTGACCTCTAGGGGAGATCAGAGTCCCCTGACTGAGGAGATGATGAGTGGAGAACTCAGAAGCATGTATATTCCAGGCCCCGTGCTGTGTTCCCTACAATTGGACCAGGCCTTCTGGCGTGGGAGTTAGGGACAGGGATGAGGGGAATGACCCAATAACAGTTTTAGTGGCTTCAGTGGTTGTTGGGAGGCGAAATTTCAGACAAGGAGGCTGTGTGGCCACCATCAGGCCACTCTCAGGGATGGCTGCTTTAATCATATCCAGTGATCACTTTGGACAAAGTCTGGAAGAACATAGGAAAAACAATTTCAATGTGTGAGGAGCATGAAGGAGGGCATTCAGATCCTTTTATTTATTTTTTATTTTTTTATTTTTTATTTTTCCACTTCTTTTTTTTTAATTTTTTTTAAGATTTTATTTATTTATTTGAGACAGAGAGAACGAGAGACAGAGAGCATGAGAGGGAGGAGGGTCAGAGGGAGAAGCAGACTCCCTACCAAGCAGGGAGCCCGATGCGGGACTCGATCCAGGGACTCCAGGATCATGACCTGAGCCGAAGGCAGTCGCTTAACCAACTGAGCCACCCAGGCGCCCCATTCAGATCCTTTTAAACTAGTATTCGAACTCTTGGTACATTTGGCTGGATAGCACAATGGGTGATATACAGGAGCAGAAAGGCCCCTCCCCTGTGTCTTGCCACCACAGCAGTCCCCGGATATTAGATACAGCTCAGGGGAAAAGCTAGGGGTGTAGAATGACCCTAACATATCTAATTGCAATCTGTGATAATTGCTACTCAGGCAAAACACGGGAGACCGTGCAGACAGGTCTGGGGGAAAAAGGGAAGGGTGCCTGGGGCTGAGACTTGAAGGGTGAGTTAGAGATAACAAGGTGTTTGTGAAGGTAGAAAGCAAATATAGTCCCTGGGCTGGCATTGACTTGGTGAGCCACCCAGAACCATTTGTGAAATGTCAAGAGGAAAAGAGCAACAAAACAAGGAGAAGGGACTGGTCGGTAGTGGTGAACCCTGCAGAGAGGTCAGGCAACGTGAAGACCACTGGATTTAAAGAATACAGAAGACGCTGATGTTGACTTTGTCAAGGATAGTCTCAGCAGATGGCGGGGGATAAAAAGCAAAATTGCAGGAGGCTGAGACATGTGGGAGGTGTAGAACTAAAGATGGTAAACAGAGACAACTCTTTCATGAAATTCGGCTGCGAAAGGAATAGTAAAAGGCAGTAGGTGGGAACCAGATATGGGGTCAAAGGAAGAGGCTTTTAAGTTGGGGAGCCTTTGAATATGCATAAACATTCCTAGGAAGCAGCAAGAAGAGCAGGTAGGAGAGCAGGGATAGGGGGGTGGACACAGAAGTAAAGGACCCCTGAGGAACTAGAAGTGACATAAGCCAAAGCCCCCGTAGGAAATTGGCCTTAGTAGGAAGAGAAATGGTTGAGAGGTAGGTATCTGAAGATTTGATGGCAAAAGGTGAGGGAGCTCTCTAATGGTCTCTGTGAAGTGGGAATTGATAGGATCTGCTCATTGGGATGGGTTGCTGGGTGGGAAGGTTGGTAAAATCAAAGAATTGAAGAAGGTGGAAAAGATGTGAAATAGCTAGTAGAGTGGGTACAAATTTTAGATGCACACAAAAACCCTTCTATTTTAGTACTTTTATTCCTATTTTGAGCTCTCATTCCTCTAGGTGGCAGACGCTTCACCTCGGTCAATTCGAGAAGGGCTGACAGAGAGGCAGTCAGATTCATGGGTCTGGAGCTTAGAGAAGGGGTATGAGCTGAAAACATCAATTTGGAGTTCCTCAGAACACAGTTTGCCCAGGAGTCATTGACATGGCTCAGGGAGAGAGAAGAGGAGAAAGAGCCAAACTTGGAAGAGCTCCAACATGTAAAGGCCCAGAAGAGGAAGAAGAATCAGCAGAGGAGATGCAGAGGTAGGAAGCAAAGCAGAAGAATGTCATATCACAGAACTAAGGGAAGTGAATATTTTAAGTAAGTGAAATAAGAGGTCAACTAGGATCAGGATTATAAAATATCTGCGGGTGTCATGTCTTCTTTCTTAGGGTTGGGGCACAAAAAAAGTGAGAAGATATATAATAATCATAATGCCCACTCTTTATTGAGTCCCCAGTGCCTGATTATATTATTAAACCAAGTAATCAATCAATCAGATTCACCAGAACACACCATGTGCCAAACTGTACTGAGGACAGTGTTTCCTCTTGTGCTCATCAGGGCTCCTCAATCATTCTCATGGTCACACATTAAAAAAAAAAATATTTGGGGGCCTGAATGGCTCAGTTGGTTAAGTGTTTGCCTTGGCTTCAGCTTAGGTCATGGTCTTGGGGTCCTGAGACCCCACCCCACCCCTGCCGCCCCACTGTCAGGCTCCACGCATTCTTCACCCTGGGATCGTGACCTGAGTGGAAGACAGATGCTTAACCGACTGAGCCACCCAGGCGCCCCAGGAAAATCTTATCCTAAAAATTAGGAAGATTAAGCTTTAAGGTCTTGAAACAATCTGAGATTCAACCTTAGGAGTTAGGAGGTGAAAACACTTGTGAGTTTCTGTTTGGCATAAGTTGGCCCATAGGCCTTGATGCCTGCCCTGAATGTACCTCCTGAACAAAAGGAACCGCCCTGAGGGAATTCTGTTCCTACGATACAGTGCAACTGAAAATAGGGCTTCAGGGATGAAATCAGATTGTCAGTGGAATAATAGAGTTCACTATTGAAAAGAACCCCTTTTAGATTAATTCATTTTGCTGTATCGGTCATTGGAACATTCTAATAATCCTTAAAAAATGAGGCAGTTTTATTTGTCCTGATAGGAGAGGATTTCCAAGATGTTTCTTTCAGTGAAAAAGTACAAGGTGCAAAACAGTGTGTTTAGAATGCTGTTTTCAAAAAAGGATATATGTGGATATATGTTTGCATACGCAAAAACTATGGAAAGATACACAAGAAACGGACAATAGAGGTGACCCATGGGGAGGAGAGCTTGGTAACCAGGGATGAAGGTGGGGCATTTTCATTGTGCACTCTTTTGTATTTTGTACCAAGTATAAGTATTATTTATTTAATTAATAAAATATATGTAAATATATAAAAGATGCCTTTGGTGAATCATTTTGCAAGGTTCATTTGTAATACAAACAGCCACTCCCTCATTTGCTTTGGAAATGTTGACATTTGTGTCCTGGATTTTCTTAAAGCATGAAATACCAGAGTCTATAAACCACACCCGAAGTGTTCTAAATTTGAGGTCAACTGACAAAACCAGCCATGCAAGTGTGACTTTCCAAAAGGCCAAATATTGTCAAGAGGGGGCGAGTGAGAAGCAGGGGGCTTAATTCATGGCCAGCATGTGAGAATGTCAGAGGGTGGAGGGAGAGAGTTGGTATAATAACCTTTCTTTATAAATGGGGAAACTAAGGCTTGAATGGGAAGAGACTTGCCTGATAAAGAGATCATGCCATTTGTGTAAATAAGGGAGAAGAATGACTCTCTATCCATATCTGCATAAAGAACTCTGGAAGGAGGGGCACCTGGCTGGCTCAGTTCAAGGAACATTTGACTCTTGATCTCAGGGTTGCCCCATGTTGGATGGAGAGATTACTAAAAATAAATAAATACATAAATGAACAAGCTTAAAAAAAAAAGAACTCTTGGGGCGCCTGGGTGGCTCAGCAGTTGAGCATCTGACTCTTGATTTCAGCTCAGGTCTTGATCTCAGGGTGATGAGTTCGAGTCCCACGTTGGGCTCCACACCCAAAACCCTATTTTAAAACTTTATAAGGAGAGGTCACGTGGCCGGTATGTGGTAGAGTTGAAGTATGAACCCAGGCAGTTATTAGGGTTAGAAGTGTCTGCTGTTGGGGCGCCTGGGTGGCTCTGTTGGTTAGGTGTCTGCCTTCGGCTCAGGTCATGATCCCAGGGTCCTGGGATGGAGCCCCGCATTGCATTGGGCTCCCTGCTTAGCCAGGAATCTGCTTCTCCCTCTCCCTTTGCCTTTCCCCCTGCTTGTGCTCTCTCTTTCTCTCTCTGTCAAATAAATAAATAAAATCTTAAAAAAAAAAAACTTTATAAGGAGAGATGGGCCATGACATCCACATGACTTAAAATTCAGTTTTCAAGGAAGACATCATGATGCTATGGCCTCAGAGATAAATGAAGAATCTGGTGTTGAAACCACAGGTCAAATTCTGCTGCTTCAAATGCCAATGACTGTGACTCTCTGAATTATTTTATCACACTAAGGTTTGTTAGAGATCGTATGGGCCATCAGCTGGCTTAGATCTCATTTTTTTTTAAAGATTTTATTTATTTATTTGAGAGAGAGAAGGAAAGAGAGAGAGCACACGAGAGGGGGGAGGGTCAGAGGGAGAAGCAGACTCCCCGCTGAGCAGGGAGCCCGATGCGGGACTCGATCCCGGGACTCCAGGATCATGACCTGAGCTGAAGGCAGTCGCTTAACCAACTGAGCCACCCAGGCGCCCCTCATTTTTGATAATAAGCAGATTTGTCAGAATTGTGCAATGACAGCCCATTGCTAGTCTGTGGATTCAGTCATATGGAGAGGCACCAGAGAGCAGGAGAAAGATCAGTGGACAGGAAGTCAGGAAACCTGGCTCCAGCCAAACTGCAATTTAATGTACCCATGATTTTGGGCAACTTAATTCTTGTCCATAGTCCTGTTTCACATCTGTAAAATGGAAGGATTAGTTGAAGTGATCTCTAGGTACCCTTTTAGCTTAGATGTTGGATTCTAAAACAGTTGTTAGCAATTTAGAACTAAAGGGGAATTTATGAGATCATATTTCAAAGCCAGGAGGTGGTAACAGGCCGTTGGGTCTCCTTTTACTCCTTTGATCAGAAGCTACACAAGAACTAGCAGGTGATCTTGGCCCTTCTCTCCTATAACCACACACACACACCCTGGTGGTAACTATCTAGTTCTGTGTTCCTCAGAGCACTAGTTAAGGAAATGTTAATTAGAGCTCTATGAAATATCTCAAATACATCTATGGAATCTTGCATAATAAATGTTCCCGATGGAGAGTCACAATGCTATTAAAGGTCCTGAGAAGGCCTGCCATAAAGAAACTCACATAATTATACTTAACCCAGCATGTTTCAAACTTATGGATATAGAACATTTTGGTGTGTCCTCTCTATTTGGAACAAATGGGATTCACACGCCTTCATTTTTAGGGAATGTATGACAGTTAGGACAGTTCCGGGGCCTCTGCGAATATGGGAATATTTAGTACATCCTAAGGGAGCCTGAGAGTCTTGACTCTTGAAGCTCTCCACCCCACCAATTAAAAGAAAACCTTTCAACAGTGGAAACCTCAGGAACTGCCTTGTTTTACAGGAAGGCTCCCATCTAAGCACAATGAGGTCAGTGACATCTTATCCCTTTCACTTCTGGTTTTGATTTATTTTTGCTTTGGGGATTGCTTCTCAGCCTTTTGGCTAAGATCATGTGTATTTTTTCTTTGGGGAACTTGTTTTCATCACTCTTTTTGTTCGGCAATTATTGTTCTCTTTCTTTCCTTGCTCCATAAGGTTTGTATAAGGTCTTCCCTCCTAATATTTTCACTACCAGATGGGTAGGTGGGAAAAGTTTATGCATCATTTGGTTACTGGACCTGCCATGCTTTGCATCCTTCATTTGTTTTTGAGATTTTTCACCCTCGATTCCCAAAGAAACATTGACTCATCATGACGCACATCCACACACATACACGGGTGTGCACAGTCATTTGGAAAAAATTAATTTAAAATTTGTATTTCTTAAGACTTCTCAATTATTTTGACCCCATCATTAAGCAGTTTAAAGAAAATAAAAATCTCTAAGCAGGCAAAGCCATATGATCAAAGCTATTATTGTACTATGCATTAGCATACTTGTAAGTCTGCATTCAAGAAACAATATGAAAAGCTACGTTTGCCTTTAGTGCTTTCTTCACGTTGAGGTTTTCAGGTTTGAAGCCTAAGCATTGGGATAAAAAAGATCAGACAGCTGTGGCAGGCCCAGTCAATTTTACTAATGCTTCCTGAAGGACTGCAGCTACAAATAAATTCTCTTTCTCCTGGCTATGCATGGTTATTGGCAGTTACCACAGATTGTATGCTGTGTGAGCTCAGCACTGTCCCTTCTGCTCTCCTAGGACCGTGGGAAAGAAATGGAGATGAGAAGGCAGCTGGATGGGGCTGGAGGAGGTGCCCACTGACTCTCCTAATATTTAAATGTTATGATTGATATTTAAAGGGGAGGGGCTATGAAATTGAGTGGGAGGGGAACACTAATGGTAAACTATAAACTATGGTAAGAGAGAGATTACTTAGAAGGATGGTTAATTTCATGGGTCAACTTGGCCAGGCTATGGTGTTCAATTTGGTCAAACACTAGTCTAAATGCTGTTGTGACTGTATATTTTAGATACGATTAACACTTATAATCCTCTGACTTTATTTTTTTTAAAGATTGATTTATTTATTTGACAAAGAGAGAGCACGTGCATGAGCACAAGCAGGGGGAGCTGCAGGCGGAGGGAGAAGCAGGCTTCCTGCTGAGCAAGGAGTCCAATGCGGGGCTTGATCCCAGAACCCTGGGATCGTGTCCTGAGCTGAAGGCAGACGCTTTACTGACTGAGCCACCCAGGCGCCCCTAATCCTTCGACTTTAAATTAAGCAGATTACTTTCTCTAAGGTAGGTGGGTCTCATCTAGTCAGGCCTAGAAGCAAAGGCTGAGGTGTCCAAAGGAAGAAGCAATTCTGCCTCAAGATGACAACATAGAAATCCTGCCTGAGTTTCCAGCCTGCTGGCCTACCCTGTGGATTTCAGACTCAAGGCTGCCACATCAACTCTTGCCTGGGTTTCCTGCCTGCCAGCCTGCCCTACCGATTTAGAACTTGCCAGCTCCCACAATCATGTGAGCCAGTTCCTTAAAACAAATCTCTCTCTTTCTATCCTATTTCTTCTGTCTCTCTGGAGAATGCTGACTAACACACAGAGCTCCAGGAAGATGACCCTAGAGAAAAAAACTGGAGCTGATAAACTATGAGTTTGACCATAATCCAAGAAAAGTTTTCCAGTTTTGACAGAGAGCTTGCAGATAAATCAGTGATGGGGATTTTATTATTTTTTATTTTTTGAGAGGGAGAGAATGAGCACAAGGGGGAAGGGGAAGGGGCAGGGGCAGAGGGAGAGAGAGGATCTTAAGCAGGCTCCACGCCCAGAGTGGAGCCTGAGGCAGGGCTTGATCTCATGATCCTAAGAATCATGACCTGAGCCAAAATTAAGAGTCAGATGCTTAAGCAACTGAGCCACCCAGGCAGGCCGGTGATAGATATTTTAAAATAAAACTGTGCAAGGGGGGAAAAAACTGAGGCGATTGTTAACTTCAGGGAAAACAAAAGTGGTACAAAAAGGCAGAGTAATTATTCTGCCTTGTTTAGGTCAGTTGTAAACACTAAATATTGATTTAAGGAGAACAGCAGTGGTGGAAGTTGTGTTGAGTTCAATCGTGAGGAAAATTGAAAAATATCTTCACTGAGGAAATTAAAAAATATCTAAGACTGAGAATTGGTTATTGGCAGTTACAAAGTATATGCTGTGTAAGCTCAGCATTGTCCCTAAATAACAGCAATGTTATTTAGAAGCAAGGAGGTAAATAGCAGAAGAACAACTATGTGTTGAAAACAGCTGCTTTTCTTTTTTTTTAAAGATTTATTTATTTGAGAGAGAGAGGGAGGGAGTGAGCGGAGGGGAGAGGGAGAGAGAAAATGTCAAGCAGATTCTGTGCAGAGCTCAGAGCCCGACCTGAGATCATGACCTGGGCCTAAATCAAGAGCTGGATGCTCAACCGACTGTGCCACCCAGGTTCCTGAAAGCAGCTGCTTCTGCTGAGTGAATCTGATAGGAGTGGATGGGGCAAGGAACTGTTGTTTATCATTATAAGTCTTGTAGACCTCTTTTCTTCCCCCCCCCACGTCTATATGTGCATTACTTTGATAAAAATAAATTAAAAGTTGGGCACCTGGGTGGCTCAGTCGTTAAGCATCTGCCTTCAGCTCAGGTCATGATCCCGGGGTCCTGGGATCAAGCCCCACATCGGGCTCCCTGCTCGGCGGGAAGCCTGCTTCTCCCTCTCCCACTCCCCCTGCTTGTGTTCCCTCTCTTGCCGTGTCTCTCTGTCAAATAAATAAATAAAATCTTTTAAAAAAAATAAAATAAATTAAAAGTTATATGGGTACAATATGGAAAATTTGGAAAGTAGAGAAAAGTAAAAAGAAAATAATTGTCATTCATAATTCTTCCATTCAGAGAAAGCAACAATGTACATTTTAGAGGAACAGGATTATTAAATGAATTTGAAATTAAATTGTCAGAGCTTGAGGTTTTCAAAATATCACAACACAGATGTAAATGAACAAATAAGAACAGTATTGTGTATGTGTAATATCATAGGTATAATTACACACAGTATAATCATACACTGTATGATCCCCATTTGTTTATATGTGTATTAGAAAGTAGTCTAGAGGGACTTTGTAGTGACTAGGGCAGGCAAACAAGGTGTCTTGTGTGCACAATATAAGGAGGTGCTCACTCTCAGGTCAAGCAACTCTCAGTTGCTTCACCTGAGCTTGAGAGCCTCCTTCAATGTTGAGCCTAGGTGCCTTACTTGCCTCACCTGAGTCTGGCCATGGTAGGGACCTAGGGCTGCTGGATCATGGGCACTTTCCCTTTCTTATTTTTCACTTGGGTATATGTTCAAGTTCCTTCCGACCCCAAATGTGGTACATGGACCATCAGCATTACCATCACCTGGAAGCTTTTTTGATATGCAGAATCTCAGCTCTGCCCAGACCTTCTAAATCAGAATCTGTATTTTGTTTGAATCCTAGGGAATTCGTGTGCATGTTAAAGTTGGAGAAACACTGGGCTAGCAGGCACCAAGAACAGTTCCTGTCTTCTTACAGAAGGAATATTCAGAGACAGCTGTTGTCATTGCCCCCACTGGGTGAGACACACACTGCCAGGGAGTAAGATGCCTGTTCTTTGTGGTCTTTGACAAGAGGATGAGCTTCAGCCAGTGAAGCAATCAAAGGTCAGGCTGATGGACGAGAAACTGGTGATTTCCTTGGAACAAAGAACAATTTGGGGCAAACTTTTATTATTTTTTAAACATTTATTTATTTTTTTTAGAGATTGAGAGAGAGTGGGCTTGCTCTCACTCAGTGTGGGGAGGGGCAAAGGGAAAAGGAGAGAGAGAATCTCAAGCAGACTCCCTGCTGAGTGTGGAGCCTGAGGCAGGGCTCATCTCCTGATCATGAGATTCTGACCTGAGATCCTGACCTGAGCTGAATTCAAGAGTTGCTCAACCGACTGAGCCACCCAGGCACCCCTGTGGCAACGTTTAAAGAGAAGGAAAAGTTTAGTGGGTCTGAAACTGGGGAAAAGAGCAAGACAAAAGTGTTAATATTTGCAGTGCCTGGCTGGCTCAGTTGGCAGAGCATGCAACTCTTGATCTTGGGGTTGTAAGTTTGAATTCCCGCTTTGAGTATAGAGCTTACTTTAAAAAAAAAAGTGTGGGGTACCTGGGTGGCTCAGTCGGTTAAGTGTCTGCCTTCCCCTTGGGTCATGATCTCAGGGTCTTGGGATTGAACCCTGTGTCTAGCTCCCTGCTCAGCAGGGAGTCTGCTTCTCCCTCTCCCGCTCTCCCTGCTTGTGCTCTCTCTCTCTTTCTCTCTCCCTCTCTCTCAAATAAGTAAATAAATAAATAATCTTAGGGGAAAAAAGTGCTAATATTTTGACCAAGTAACTCAAGTCCCATGGGGATGAAGAATAACTTAGTATACTATAAGGTTGTTGGTTTTCCAACAGTTTTTTAAGATTATCTGTAATAAAACTGAGTATCTTGGGGGTGCCTGGTTGTCTCAGTTGGTGGAGCATATGACTCTAGATCTGGGGGTTGTAAGTTCGAGGCCCCTACTTTGGGTGTAGTGATTACTTAAAAATAAAATCTTAGAAAAAAAACAAAAACAAAATGGAGGTCTCTTGCTCCAGCAACAGGAGTGGGGGCACCAGACACAGGGCTTGAAGGGAAACTCCACGGATGGCTTTAAGAAAATGGCAGACAAGCCGGGCATGGGGGAAATCCCTAGCTTCCATAAGGCCAAGCTGAAGAAAACAGAGACCAGAATACCGTGTCGACCCAACAGACCATTGAGCAGGAGATATGGAGTGAAATTTCCCAAGAACTTGGAGGATCCTCCACCCCCGTCATCTTTGAGACACTCTAGTCATGATATGGATGAAGAAGAGCCACCTGCAAGATGGACTCGAGTGAGCGACAAGCTGCACTGTGAACCCGGGCACTCTGTGCGGATGCTACTGGCCTGTGGGTCTCTCAGGAGACCCCCAATTGGACTGCCAAATTCTCCAGTTTGCCCTGGGATAGTACAGCAAATTATTTGTATGATTAATGAAAAGAACACATACTTTGTGGCAAAAAAAAAAAAAAAAAAAAAGACACACACACAAAACCCACCAAACTGAGAACCTTGATTAGGTGAATTATATTGTAGTTATAACTATATGAGGACAGAGATAATACAGAATAGAAAATATAAAGGGATTGACTGTTTAGTGTTCCCATTAACCAGAAGTCAATTAATAAGGGCCCTGGATGGCTCAGTTGGAAGAGTGTGTGACTTTGGTCCTTGAGGTCTTGAGTTCAAGCCCCACATTGGGTGTGGAGATTACTAAAGAAAATAAATAAACTTAAAGAAAAAAGCATCCTGCAATATGCTATTCTCCATTTAGATTAAGAAGTTAGATTAAAAGAGAACAGCAAAGTAATATATACTCCATGGTAGACATTATTGGCTGGATCACCCAATATCCATTTCACTCCCTTTCTTTTTTGCCTGCTTCCATTACAGAATATAAAAAAAAGCTGAGTACTTGCTCTCCCAGGAAGGGTGGCCATGTGACACAATTCTGGTTTGAGACCTCTGTGAAGGTCTCTAGAAGCTGTATGGAGCAGCTACACTCTGACCAGAATGGATTCAGAGTGATTTTTCCAGGGTCTGGAGTAGGGTAAGGTGAGCAAGACACTTCCCTTGATATAAGATTTATGAGGGTGGCAAAAGACTCAGTAATCGAAATAATATTTTAATGCAGTTTAAAAAAATAAAAATTAATGCAAAAGATGCATGATGAACAAAATATCAGCATTTAGAATAAAGGCAGGATCCAACACCACCAGTAGTAGAGGGAGGCAAATAAGGCCCATTCCCGTGGGTGTAGGGTCAGATCACACTCACTTCTTCCAACTCACAGTCTGGGGTGGGTATAAGTGACTGGTGGCATTTAGGTTTTGTGCCTACTTCCTGGCCACAGGGGAGTCTACAAGAGAAAAGTAGCATATTCTGGCTGAGCTATTTTGAGGAAAACCTTAGTGTTTATTA
This sequence comes from Neomonachus schauinslandi, assembly GCF_002201575.2. Classification (NCBI taxonomy): domain Eukaryota; kingdom Metazoa; phylum Chordata; class Mammalia; order Carnivora; family Phocidae; genus Neomonachus; species Neomonachus schauinslandi. The sequence continues at coordinate 113,174,305 of NC_058410.1, forward strand.
GGGTCAGGGTACAGATAAATTAATATTGAACTATAGAGAATAGAGAATGAGATACTTCTTGTGAACCTGGGAATGCTCCAAGGAAAAGATAAGGCTTCAGCTGGGGAAAGGGGAAAGCAGAAAGAACACTGGATTTGCAATCAGAAAACGGGACTCCTCTCTTTGCTGCTTGCTTTACTAGCTGTGATAATTCAGGCAAGTCACTTTGCTTCTCTAAGTGTTAGTTACTTTATGTGTAAAAACTCATCCTATGTGACCTGCCAAAGACTTGTGAGGATGAACTGAGATTAAATGAGTGAATGGGGTTTCTAAACTGAAAAGCACTATGCAAACATCTTGCACTGTTACTAAGTCATTAAGGACCGGTAAGACTTTAACAAAAGGCATTGGGGGAGAAGGGCCTTTGGGCAGAGAATGAAGGGTGAAGTGGTTTTTGTATGAGGCGAGACAAAAGGAAACTGGGCTTTGAAGTCTAGGAAGATGAAAGCAGTCAAGGAATGCCTATGTTTTTAAGACCATTAAGGAAACAAAGCCCAGGACCCCAAGCTTGAAGGGTAAAACCAAGCTCTATAGTATTCTTTTTTTTTTTTTTTTTAAGATTTTATTTATTTATTTGACAGAGAGAGACACAGCGAGAGAGGGAACACAAGCAGGGGGAGTGGGAGAGGGAGAAGCAGGCTTCCCACGGAGCAGGGAGCCCGATCCGGGTTGGATCCCAGGACCCTGGGATCATGACCTGAGCTGAAAGCAGACGCTTAACGACTGAGCCACCCAGGCGCCCCCAAGCTCTGTAGTCTTAAAATTACTCAAGAGTGAGGCACCAAACTAGCACAAAACACCATAATGAATGACTTGCACATTTTGCTTCCTACATAGTCTTTTTGAAGGCAGGCAACCACCATATCTTACTCATCTTTGTTTCCAGGAGCCTGACACTTTCTGGTCAAGAGCACTGTGCTCCATTCTCAAGGAAAGAATGAGTGTCCAAAGGCTTGGGACCTTTTACCCGGGGTTGTACAGACTAAGCAGGTGCATAGCTTTGAAAAGCAGGTTCTTCTGTGCACACTGGGATGCCCTCCTGATGGCCTGATGTTATGAGAGCTCTCCAGATCCCAAGTAAGGTGTGTTTGTCCTTACTTTAAGGAAGAGTAAGATGGGACCAAGGGCTCTAGCCGATTTATTGCTACGATAATCAAAAATCAGGGAGATGGGGGATGACGACTATACTAGTGATACAATTTAATAGAACGGATGAGTGCGAGAATGCAAGCACACACAGATGAACAAATGAGTGCATGGCAAACTGGTTAAATCTGAGTAAGGTCTGTAATCTAGTCATTTGTATTGGTCTAGTTGGTTGTACTGTGCCAATGTCAATTTCCTGGTTTTGATATTGTAGTATAGTTACGTAAGATGGTGAGGGAAGCTGGGTGGGTGATGGGTACACCGCACTTCCTTGTATTAATTTTGCAGCTTTTTGTGAGTCTATAATTATTTCCAAATAAAGCAAACACACAAAGAAACCAGAAAACAACGGGCACCTTCCCCGAACCCAGCCTAGCCCTCCCAGAATCCGCGCCACAGCTCACACTTCTGCCCTCCATATGGCCTCCGCCGCTCAGGTAAAGCGGGGAGAGTGGGTGTGGCGGGACCGCGCACGCGCAGTCCTGAAATCCCCCGCCGCGGCGCTGGGAAGTCACGCTTGCGCAGTCTTGGCCCTTGGCCGCCGCGCCAGCCCTTCTACGCGGCGGGGGACTCGGCTACCTTGGCCCCTTCGCGCTGCCGTCTTTTCCGGCAGTTGGAGCGCTTCCTGTTGTCCTTACCCGCACCCGCCCCTCGGCCCCTGCCTCAGAGACCCTAACGCGTCCCTATCCTCTTTTCTGGTCGGCGGGGTGCTGCCGCTGGGGTTTCGCCTGTCCGCCCGTCGAGAGAGGTCGCTGGCCCGGCCGGCGTCTGCGGCTGTCCGCCGCCCCCAGCTCTTCCTCCCCCGGGGCTCTGGTGAGTGTCTTGCTGCCGCTGTCTTCGGTCCATCCCAGTCTCTCCCCCTCATGTCCGCCCGTCTCTTTTTGGGGTTCTCCCTTCCCGCCGGCGCCCTCTTACGAGCCCTGTCTTGACGGCCCCTCGGCCGCTCTCCTCAGCCTACTGACAGCCCCCGTCCTCCCGGTTTTCAGAGGCTCCGCTGTCGGTCCTCGCCACACTTCCCCAGTCTCAGGCTCCCCACCCCATTCTTTCTTTCTTTTTGTGCAGTTGGGGCGGGGAGCCGGGCTCTCTTCTCTTTTCCATGTTGCCAGCTTTGTCTGCTCGCCGCAGCCGCTTAAGTCTCCTCAGGGATCTCAGTCGTACTGGTTTCCATCTCTTTTCTTTTTTTCTGGGGTCTGAGAACCTAAGAGCTGTTGTGTGAGGCAGAGACGTGGAAAGCCCGTCTTGGGGTGTGGTTCCTTTGAGTCGGCCCCCTTCCCCATGGCTAGTCTTAGAGTACTGGGCTTCAAATAATCTTAAAATCACAGGAAAATTGAGTGACGATTTTTTTTTTTTTAAGAAAAGAGTGGAAAAGGAAAGTCGATAAGGACTTAGAGGAAGTCTGTCAGAAAGTGTGCAGAAACAGCTAGTAGGGAGATCAGATCTCCCAGTTTGCACTTTGAATTGACTAAAAGACACAAAGAGAAACTTGTTGGTTTTGAAATGTAGAGAGGAAAGTTGAAGTGAGGTAAACCTTGTGCTTCCTCTCCCTTTCAGCTCACCTTGGCTCCGAATTAGAATTAGCTAGGCAGTAGATGTCGTTTCCCTAAATATAAAACAAACACCACGATAACAGGCTCCACTCATAAGAGGACCAGAACTCTATCCTCCAACTTTGTATAGAAAACCACTTCACCTCCCAGCTCTGTCCCAATCATACATACATATTCTCAGTTCCTAGTAATGGTCAGGAAAGATGAGTGCTTTCTCAGTAAATCTTTTATAAGGTCCTTACTACGTGCATAGCATTGTGCATGAGATGGGAAAAGGATATTAAAAGTAGTGTAAGACAGGTGCTTGCTTTCCCATGGCTTACAGCTCAGGAGGAGAAATTAAGATATGTGATTTTTAAGGAATGATATCCGTGTTCATTTACCCAAATGAAAGATACTGGATTGTCAGTCACAAAGACATAAATAATTGGTGAGGGAAGGAGTATTCATAGAGATAACAGTACCATTGTAAAGTCAGTCAATCAAGGATAACCATCTAGGTTGAATAAAACAATGGTTTTCATTTAATCTACTTTTATGTTTGCAGTACCTTTGAAGATCACATTCTTTTGTTAAATTTTTAGAACTTTTTAAGATTTTCTTACCTACCTATTCCCTTATTCTGCAGAGATGGAGAATGAAATGAATAGGGAGGGGGCCTCCGGTGGCCTGTAGGTCAGGGCATGAAGGCTTGAATTATCAAAAGTGTGAGGAAAGCCCTGTGTTATAAAAAGTACTTGGTTGACCCGGTAAAACTCTAAATTGCTATAGGGCAATAGTAATTTTATCTTTTGATGAAAGGTTATTAGAATAGGCTAAGCCTTTTATGAGTGGAGGAAGGGAAGGAGGAGGAAGTTTTGAAGAAAGGTCAAAGGGAAGGATAGTGCAACCTTTGCCATTACATTAGAGACTATGTGAAGGTTGAAAATCATTCTGCTAGGAAATTTGTTGGTCTGTTACGTGAGCATCTTTGAGTACACTTAATATCCTGTTGATCTTTTTAAAAGCTTAGAAAGCCATGACAGTGACTTAAATGAGTAAAAACGTTCCACACCTCAGTATTTATATACTTATCAATGTAAATATAATTTTGTTCTTTAGTTGACAACTAAAAAATCATTAACTTGCTCAACTTACATTTATTAACCACCTATTATATGAAAGGCACCGTTTGTCTTAGGTTTAAATACTTGCATTTTTATGTTGAATAATTTCAGTTGTTAAAATGTAACCACATATATGTATATAAAAAAGGTCTCTAGAAGTGTTCAGACAAGGGAGGAGTACAAAGCACTCCCTTGCTTCAGACTTGTTTTTAAATCTGGTTTGAAAATTTCTTCACCAGACTTAGAGTGCATGTGGTTTTCATTGTGGGTGGAGGGGGTACAGGCTGACAAATAAGGAACCACACCCAAGCTTCATAAACCAGAGGTCTTTAAACAATTCTACTGATATCCTAAAAATATTTGGGTTTGCTTTGGTATCAGCAGAAACTTCCTCATAAAAAATAACATTGTAACAAATAACATAGGTAGAGCTGGGTTCACTTTCTTGAATTTGTTATTACTTACAATTTTGGCACTTCATGAATAAAAATGTTTGAGGTAGAGCCTTGATTTTGAATCTCTTTGCTCTGAAAGGATTATTCTTTACATGATTTTCCCCTGAATATCTTTTAATAAAATTGCTTAATGTTAAGCCTTTTGTCTTAGTAATAATAAGTGTTTGCTCGTTCCTTAATAGCCCTAATCTATGAGAAAATTTAAAAAGCTGCTAAGTATTAAGGGGAGAACCTTAAGGAAACTTTCATAAAGTGTACTATCTTTGAAAATAGCCCCTGGCCCCTCCTGATTTTTACTCAGCTTTATATTGGGATGAAAGGACAGACTTAGAGGCAGGTCATGTTGGAGGAAGGCATGATAAGGATAAAATATTGAGCATTATTGCCAATGCTGGAGCAAGTCTAGATTGGTGAATGGTCTGGCCAACTGTAACAGTATGGGCTGGCAAAAATATTTGGGGGAAAATGAGATTTAAATCTATGAAAAAAATGTTTTATAAGCTATTTAAACCTTGTTGGTATCAGTTTTCTCATATGTAAAACGAGGAAGTCAGGGTATTTTGTTTTTAAGATATCTTCCATCACCAAAATTATGATTCAGGTTTTTTCTTTGTAACATTGTTTTTATCAGTTTTTTGTTTTAACTTGTAAATCCAAATAACATATATTTATCAAATACTGTAAGACATGTCAGAGTACATATATACTTGTAGATGAGCATTTTAGTTACAGATTTTTTTTTAACTCTAGAAATGGTATAAATTTAAAAGTTATTGGTAATTTGGGGCATCTGGCTGGCTCAGTCAGTAGAGCATGCAGCTCTTGATCTTGGGTTTGTAAGTTCGAGCCCCACATTGGGTGGAGAGATTACTTAAAAATAAAATCTTTAAAAGTTATTGGTGGGGCGCCTTGGTGGCTCAGTTGGTTAAGCGACTGCCTTCGGCTCAGGTCATGATCCTGGAGTCCCTGGATCGAGTCCCGCATCGGGCTCCCTGCTCAGCGGGGAGTCTGCTTCTCCCTCTGACCCTCTCCCCTGTCATGTGCTCTCTCTCATTCTCTCTCTCTCAAATAAATAAATAAAATCTTAAAAATAAATAAATAAAAGTTATTGGTAATTTAATAGTAATAGTACATGCTCATTGAAGAAAATATATAAAATGTGGAAAAGCCCAAACAAGAGTAAAATGATCTATTGCATTCTTACTGCCTAGAGTTATGCCATTAGTAACATTTTGATACATATTTCAAATAATCTGTGCACATCTAGTAAACATAAATAAAATTGAAATCATGGTATATATTCTGTTTTGTAACCTTTTCCTGCGTAGATTGGAAACCTTTCCCCTGACATTAAATATTTGAACATATTTTAATTGTGCATTACTCAATTATAGGACTTTTTATAATTTAATCAGTTCTATTGTTATGTATTCAAGTTTTATCATTACAGTGCTACATTGAACCCCCTGTGTATGAATCCTTATGGGTCTTTGATTTCTTCAAGGTAGATTTTTGGATGACAAAAAATTTTACTGTGTCTGTATTATATATTCTTAATTTATGTTTATATTATGATCTTGTTCTCTTCCTTTTTAAAATTATAACATATGTATTAAAGATATATTCATGTCACTTTTAGGTACAGATAGATTTGCTTCTGACTGATGCATGTTATTTCTTTTTTTTTTTTTTAAAGATTTTATTTATTTATTTGACAGAGAGAGACAGCGAGAGGGGAACACAAGCAGGGGGAGGGGGAGAGGGAGAAGCAGGCTTCCCGCGGAGCAGGGAGCCTGATGCGGGGCTCCATCCCAAGACCCTGAGATCATGACCTGAGCCAAAGGCAGACGCTTAACGACTGAGCCACCCAGGCGCCCCACATGTTATTTCTTTATGTGCACCCACAGCATTTTATTTCCTTACTGAATTGGCTTCAACTTCCTATAACACAAATGATGGCATAATAAACATCTCCTGTAATGCACAAGTTTGTGCATTTCTTAAGAGCCTATGAGACAATTTCTTTAGGCCTAATACCTAGAGATGGTATTTCTGGGTCATAGGACATTAATATATACTTATTTTCATCAAGTATTCTGTTTGTCTGGCTTTTGTTGTATATTATATGTTTGTCCTCCAGAATACTTGTACCAATTTACTTTCCTACCAGTAGGTGAGGAGAGTGTATGATTGGTGGATTCTAACTCCAAAACTGATACCTCTTCTTTTTTTGTTTCTAGCAGCCATGGCAATGACAGGCTCAACGCCTTGCTCCTCCATGAGTAATCACACAAAGGAAAGGGTGACCATGACCAAAGTGACACTGGAGAATTTTTATAGCAACCTTATCGCTCAACATGAAGAACGAGAAATGAGGTAAAGAACTGTGTTTGAGAAAATTGTGTCATGGTTTTGGCATTCGTGTCTAGTATCATAAGACACATTCATAATATCGTTGAAAGGAGATAAGAATAGCAGCAGCAGTGTAATAGCCTATCCCATTACAATTGCTATTAACCCACTTATTTCTACTACTAGTCAATAGCACAGGGGCACCTGGCTGGCTTAGTTGGTAGAGCATGCGGCTCTTGATCTTGGGGTTGTGAGTTTGAGCCCCACGCTGGGTTTAGAGGTTACTTAAAAATGAACTCTTAGGAAAAAAAAAATAACATGGAATTCCATAGTAGTATAAAAAAATAAATTAGGCCAAATCCTTGGATTCATTGTTAAGGCAGTATGACGTAACAGAAAGAACAGCCCTTATGGAATCAGACCTGGGTTTAGAATCCTGCCTTTATTGTTTGGTAGCTATCTGAGGCCGGAGTAAGTTTCTTAGTCTTTTTGTGTATCAGTTCCCTATCTGGAAAATGGGGATAATACTTGCCTTGCAGGATTGCTGTGGGGATTATATATATAACGGATGTGAGTAACCACCATAGTGCTTCTCATATAGTAATCACTCAATCACTTGGCACTTGACCCGGTGTACACTGTTCATGTAGTAACTTGTAATTAAAATTTTATTACCCACATTTTATTATGAAAATATTCAGAAGTGCAGAAAAGTTGAAGGATTAATATGCTGAATACCCTTATATACATCATCTAGATTCTATAATTGTCATTCATTGTTGTGTTACATATTCATCCTTCTATCCATTCATTAAACCATCTTAATTTTTTGCTATGCTTCAAAGCGTGTTGGAGATTTCAGTGTTTTACTTCTGAATATGTCTCCTTGTATAACAAACAAGTTCAATATGTGTATATATATATATATACACATATATATACATGTGTATATATATACATATATATTTAAGAGAGTGTAAATTTTGCATATGGTAAAATGCACAGTCTTCCTCTAGGTGTGTTTCTTTCTTTCTTTCTTTTTTTTTTTTAAAGTAATCTCTGCACCCAGTGTGGGGTTCCAACCGAAATGCACAATCTGAAGGGTACCATTCAATGAGTTTTGACAAATGTATATACCTGTAGAACTTAAACTCTTATCAAGACATAGAACATTACCATTATCCCAGAAAGTTCTTTGATTCCTGGAGATGTTCCTTTAAACCCAGGCAACCACTGTTGTAATTTTGTTTCTATCATAGATTAGTCTTGCCTATTCCATACAAATGGAGCATGTAAACGGATTCATATAGTAAGTACTCATTTGAGTAAGGCATCTTTCACTCAGCCTGATGTTTTCAAAGCTCATACATGTTTCTGTTGTATCAATAGTTTGTTCCTTTATAGTGCTGAGTACCATTCTGTTTTCTGACTATACCTCTGTTTTTACATTCTTCTGTTGATGAACATCTGGGCTTTTTTCAGTTTTGGGCTGTTTTGAATATGTTTCTATGAACATTTGTGTACAGATCTTTTTGTGAACATTTGTTTTCAATTCCTGGGTAAATATTTAGGAGTGGAATTGCTGGATCATAAATATACATAAGTATAGGGCGCCTGGGTGGCTCAGATGGTTAAGCGTCTGCCTTCGGCTCGGGTCATGGTCCCGGAGTCCCTGGATCGAGTCCCGCATCGGGCTCCCTGCTCGGCGGGGAGTCTGCTTCTCCCTCTGCCTCTCTCTCTCTCATGAATAAATAAATAAAATCTTTAAAAAAAAAAAAAGAGTCTTAAAAAAAATATATATATATACATAAGTATATGTTTAGTTTCATAAGAAACTCCTAGCCCTTTTTCCAGAATATTATCAGCATTGTGTGAGAGTTCCAGTTGCTTTACATTTTTGCTAACAAAATGTCTGTTTGTATGTCAGCATTTTTTTTTTTTTTGAGATTTTATTTATCTGAGAGAGAGAATGAGAGAGCACGCGCGCGCGAGAGAGAACTGGGTGGGGGAGGAGAAGGGGGGGGGGGAGAGGGAGGGGAAAGAATCTCCAGCAGACTGCTGAGCACGGAGCCCAACACAGGGCTCGATCCCACAACCCTGAGGTCATGACCTGAGCTGAAATTAAGAGTCAGAGGCTTAACCGACTGAGCCACCCAGGTGCCCCTCCTGTTCATTTTCTTTATAGTGACTTTAGATGAGCAGAAGTTTTAAATTTAGGTGAAATCTAATTTGGCATTTTTTTTCTTTTGTAGTAAAACTTTGCTGCCCCCAAGTAAAAAAGATATTCTTCTATATCTTCTTTGGGAAGTTTTATAATTTAGTTTTTACATTTAGTTCTATGATCCATCTTGAATTAATAAGTGTATGAGATGGGGGTTGAGATTTATTTTTTTTTCCTTATGGATATCCAGTTGTTTTAGCACCCTTTGTTGCAAAGATTTCCTTTTCCCCATCAGATTCTTTGGCACTTTTGTCAAAAATGAAATACCCTGTAGTATGTGTGTATTTCTGGGTTTTCTTTTTTCTTTCTTTAAAGATTTTATTTTTAGGTAATCTCCACACCCACTGTGGGTCTTGAACCTACTACCCCTAGATCAAGAGTCACATGCTCTACTGACTGAACCAACCAGGTGCCCTGATTTCTGGGTTTTCTCTTCTGTTTCATTGATCTGTTTGTCCCTATGCCAGTATCACACTGGCTTCGTTACTGTAGTATTGTAAGTTTTGAAGTCCTCTAGTTAGTGTAAGTCTTCAGCTTCGTTGTTCTGCTTTGTTTTCCCCCAAGATTGTTTTGGCTGTTCTAGGTTCTTTGCATTTTTTTTTAAAGGTTTTATTTATTTATTTGACAGAGAGAGAGAGATAGCGAGAGCAGGAACAGAAGCAGGGGGAGTGGGAGAGGGAGAAGCAGGCCTCCCGCCGAGCAGGGAGCCCGATGTGGGACTTGATCCCAGGACCCTGGGATCGTGACCTGAGCCGAAGGCAGACGCTTAATGACTGAGCCACCTAGGCTCCCGGTTCTTTGCATTTTTATATAGATTTTAGAATCGGCTTGTCAATTTCTAGAGGAAAGCTTGATGGAATTATGATTATAATTGTATTGAATCTATAGATCAGTTTGGGGGAGAATTGACATCTTAACAGTATTGAATCTCTGATGCATGGACATACTGTATCTCTCCATTCTCTTAGGTCTTTAATTTTTTCCAGCAGTGTTTTATAGTGTTTAGTGTGGGGGTCTTACATGTTATTTTGTTCTTCTGTTACTAGTATTTTGGGTTTTTTTTTTTGATGCTGTTTTAAGTGGATATTTAAAAATTTTTTTTTCCAATTGTTTGCTTCTAGCATGTGGAAATATAACTGAATTTTGTATATTGACCTTATATCCTGAAACTTACTAATTTATTTATTCTACTAACTTTTTTGTAGATTCCTTAGGATTTTCTGTGTACACAATCATGTCATATTCAAATAGAGAGTTTTACTTCTTCTTTTCCAATCTATACACCTTTTTTTTCTTTTTCTTGCCTTATCGTATTGGCTGGGGTATCAGATACAATGTTGAATGTAACTGGTGAGAGTAGACATTTTCGTTTTCTTCCTGATTTAAGGGTGAAAGCACTCACTATTTCACTGTTGTGATGTTACCTGTAGGTTATTCAAGGATGCCTTTTGTAGGTTGGGGAAGTTTTCTTATGTTCCTAGTTGGCTGAGAGTTTTTTATTAGAGTGGGTGTTGAATTTTGTCAAATGATTTTTCTGCATCTTCTGCATCATTGTTTATTCTTTTAATATGATGAATTCAATGGACTGATTTTTTGCATGTTAAACTAACCTTGCATTCCTGGGGTAAAACCCTCTTGATCATAATATATTATTATTTTTGTATGTTGCTAGATTTGATATGCTAATATTTTGATAAGGGCTTTTGCAAGCACATTCTTCAGGAGGGTGTAAATCATGTTTAGACTTTAAATATGCAGATCTATATGTGGAATAGCAAAATATTTTATAGCTAGCTGCTGCTCTTTGAAATAGACAAATGCCTGCAGAGTGCCCTATGTTAGGATGATGGGGAATTCAAAGATAAATTTGCACAATATATCTCTAGGCATGCTGTTGGAAGTAGATAGTTCTTTTTAATACAACCACTGTATTGAAATCAGAGTTTCTGGTGTTGTAGTTTCAAAATAAATACTATGAATTCTGATTAAGTTCCTTGTTTTGTTTATTTACTTGAAGATTTATTTTTATTTTAGAGAGCACACACATGAACAGGGAGAGGGGCAGAGAGAGAGGGCAAGAATCAGACTGCTTAGTGTGGAGTCTGATGTGGGGCTTGATCTCAAGAACCTGAGATCGTGGGCGCCTGGGTGGCTCAGTTGGTTGAGCGACTGCCTTCGGCTCAGGTCATGATCCTGGAGTCCTGGGATCGAGTCCCGCATCGGGCTCCCTGCTTGGCGGGGAGTCTGCTTCTCCCTCTGACCCTCCCCCCTCTCATGCTCTATCTCATTCTCTCTCAAATAAATAAATAAATAAATTAATTAAAAAAAAAAAAAAAGAACCTGAGATCGTGACCTGAGTCGAAACCAAGGGTCAGACACTTAACCATCTGAGCCACCCAGGCACCCCAATTTATTTCTTTATTTTAAAAATATTTTATTTATTTATTTGAGAGAGAGAGCGAGCAACCATGCAAGCGAGTGGGAGGGAGAGGGAGAGAGAATCTGAAGCAGACTCTGCGCTGAGCACAGAGCCTGATGTGGGCTCAGTCCCATGACCGTGATATCATGACCTGAGCTGAAACCCAGAGTTGGATGCTCAACCGACTGAACCTTGTTTTGTTTAATAATAGTTGATTTTAATCCTACTGGCTCTGCCTTATGGTTCATTATTAATATATATCACATTCTCTAGGAATAGTATGACATACGGTTTTGTTTATGTTTTATTAATAAGTGTTACATTGTGGGGGCGCCTGGGTGGCTCCGTTGGTTAAGCATCTGATTTCAGCTCAGGTAATGATCTCAGTTATTAGACTGAGCCCTGTGTGGGGCTCTGTGATCAGCTGGGAGTCTGCTTGTCCCTCTCCCTCTGCCCCTCCCCCTGCTCATGTTCTCTCTGTCTTTGAAATAAATAAATAAAAATCTTTATTTTATTTTTTAAAAAGATTTTATTATTTATTTATTTGCCAAAGTGAGAGGGGGAGAGAGAGAGAGAGAGAGAGTGAGCACAAGCAGGGGGAGTGGCAGGCAGAGGGAAAAGCAGGCTCCCCGCTGAGCGGAGCCCAGTGAGGGACTCGATCCCAGGACCCTGGGACCATGACCTGAGCCGGAGGGAGACGCCTAACAGCTGAGCCACCCAGGTGTCCCAATAAATAAAATCTTAAAAAAAATAAGTGTTACATTGTGATTTACGCTAAAATTGAACCCAAAAATGAGTTGAAATCAGTGCTTTTTTGTTTTGGATTCTTAAGATGGAAACACCTTCCTAAAGCATTGGTGGTTTTGCTTTTCTTAAAGACCAAATTAATCAAAAGACAGGTGTTAGAAGAGAATGTTAAACATTTAAGAGGATTAGAATGTTTGTTTTTGGTAATTTTTGTTGTTATCAAATCATCATTATTTTTCATTAAAAAAAAAAAAGCAGTAGGGGTGCCTGGGCGGCTCAGTTGGTTAAGCATCTGCCTTTGGCTCAGATCATGAGCCCAGGTTCCTGGGATTGAGTCCCACATCAGGCTCTCTGCTCAGTGGGGAGCCTGCTGCTCCCTCTCCCTGCCACTGCCTATTTCTGCACATGCTCTCTTTGTAAAAAAAAATAAAATTAAATTAAAAAAAAAAAGAACTGTTAGATGTGGTGCCTGGGTGGCTCAGTTGATTTAAGTGTCTGACTCTTGATTTCAGCTCAGGTCTTGATCTCAGGGTTCTGAGTTTAAGCCCTGAATTGGGCTCCATGCTGGGTGTGGAGCCTATTTTAAAAAAAACAACAAAAAAAACCAAACCTGTCAGAAATGGATTTTCAGGGGCGCCTGGGTGGCTCAGTCCTTAAGCGTCTGCCTTTGGCTCAGGTCATGATCCCAGGGTCCTGGGATTGAGCTCCACATCAGGCTTCCTGCTTGGCGGGGAGCCTGTTTCTCCCTCTCCCTCTGCTGTTCCCCCTGCTTGTGCTCTCTCGCTCTCTCTGTCAAAAAAAAAAAAAAAAAAAAAAAAAAAATCTTAAAAAGAAAATGGATTTTCAGGCTTTTTCATGTTATGGGTGGAAATGTCATAGAACCTTGATAAATAAGCAGAGTTTAAATAATATGAGACAATGATAAAGAAACATTTTATTATGAGTATATAACTAGTATGTGATGAGTGGTTTGAAATAAGTATTGGGCTAGTAAATTTTGAGATCAGGTTGTAATAACTTTTCAATGTAAATACCTTGTCTGGATGCCTTTAAAATCTCTAGTATTTCTTCCACACATATGTACCTTTTGCATTGTTCTATTTATGGTAGAAATGCACTAGGTTATATCTGAAACAAAGTACTTAACAACAGGGGAGATGAAACCAAAGCCTAGAAGTAGAAGAAGGAATAAAAATCATTTAGGAATGGTTTCCTGTATGAAAGTAGAATATGAGAACATTAGGTGGGTTTAGAAACATTACAGCAAGTTCTACTGATTGATTTAAAAACAGTTAAACCCCTTGAGTCTGGTTCTGTTTGATGGTCTCCTGTTAATGCTAGTGGTAGACTATAAACTGAACCCACTCAAGAGTGCAAGTTCATCTTCTTTATTTAATCTTTGTTTTGCCTCTGATGGTATGGTTATTTAGGAATAGCAGTTCTCCTATTCTCTCTCTTACGTGATCCTAGGTACCCAGTAAATATTGATGATTGCCTAGTTATTCATACAAAAAATAATTTATAGCAGCCTGAAATCAAAACCAAGGAAGCCGACATTTTTTTTTAATAAAGATTTTATTTATTTATTTGACAGAGAGAGATACAGCGAGAGAGGGAACACAAGCAGGGGGAGTGGGAGAGGGAGAAGCAGGCTTCCCGCGGAGCAGGGAGCCCGATGCGGGGCTCGATCCCAGGACCCTGGGATCATGACCTGAGCCGAAGGCAGTCGCTTAACGACTGAGCCACCCAGGCTCCCCCGACGTTTTTTCTTATAAAATATTCTGTGTTGGTTTTGTTCTTCATGAATACTATTTTGGTGGATTAATTAAAGCCACAAAAATCCAATTTAATAGGAAGTAATGGTATGCTTCCCTCCCCTCCTGCCCCCAAATCAAATCAGAACTTTCCTACATTTTACCCTTTGAGAACCAGCACTGTCTGCTACTCCTTTTAGGTATTCTTACTCAGGTTTTCCTGTGGCTGTGTTTGGTCTGATCTGGTACTGAGTTGTAATATGTGATTATTATTAGTGAGCAAGTGTCAGTTTTACTTAAGTCCCAGAGATGAGTAAGTCTTGACCTTTGAATGTTATTCACTGACTAGATGTATCAGTCAAACCAAAGTAATTTGTTGAGATTTTTTTTTTAAGAGAGTAGTGGGGAGGAGCAGAAGAAGAGGGACAAGCAGACTCAGCTCCAAGCACGGAGCTGACCCAGGGCATGATCTCACGACCTTGAGATCATGACCTGAGCCAAAACCAAGAGTCGGACACTTGACCTATGGTACCACCCACGCACCCCCATTTGTTGAGATTTTTAAAAAATCTGTGTAAAACTCTTTTTAGGGTATTTGAGATTTTTCTCAGTTTTGATCATGGAAATAACAGCTAGTGCTTATTTCTATACTGTTTTTCCTGGTTTTAAATGTCTCATCAACAGAAATAAGAAATATTGTCTAGTCAGCTCTCGTAGAATGGACTAGCCCTTTTCTCCCATCCCTGAAACCTCTGAATCAAGTTGTGCTGTGAGATGAACGTAAATTATGGTTAGCAAAGGGAGCTAATTACACATAGTCATGAATGTGTCTTGCACATTGTTACAAACTCTGATTTTCTTTTTCCCCCCATTTGGCAACATGCATTTTATAAAGTTGCTGTGTACAAAGCACTATTCTTAGTGGAGAAGGAGGATTCAGATATGGGCCCTGCCTTCCAAAGATCTTACTGTCTTCTATGAGAAGTGGGCTCACATGCAAATAAATAGAATAGAGCGCATGGAAGGCCTTGATGGGGTGAGGTTGGGTGTGGCCTCTACGTGTGAAAGTGGCCAGTCTCTCTCCCAGAGTACTGCTCTGGAACATTGGAGTTGAGTGGAAGAATGGCTTCACCAAAGGCTGGAGTGTTAGCCAAACTGGTCTTTGATCAGAGACATACCAGTGGAGGGGCCTGCTTTTCTTTTTCATTATGAACACTTTTTTTGTTTTTTAAAAGATTTTATTTATTTATTTGGCAGAGAGAGACACAGCGAGAGAGGGAACACAAGGACGGGGAGTGGGAGAGGGAGAAGCAGGCTTCCCGCTGAGCAGGGAGCCCGATGCGGGGCTCGATCCCAGGACCCTGGGACCATGACCTCAGCCAAAGGCAGACACTTAACGACTAAGCCACCCAGGTGCCCCCATTATGAACACTTTTAAACACACACACAGGAAGACTAATACAGTGAACTCCCATATATTCATCCCTCAGATTCAGTAATTATCAAGATTTTGTTAAATTTGTTCCATTTTATTTTTTCTTGCTGTTGTGTTTTAAAGCAAATTTCAAACATCTGTCTTTTCAATCCTATGTAGTTCAGTGTACATCTCTAAAAATATGGCCATTTGCTTGTATAACTGCAGTGCCACCATGAATCTAACAAAGCAGTAATTTCTTAGTGTCATCTCACAGAGGATGTCACTTGTAAGCCTCATTTTGGGCTGTGCTTGCCATTTTGGGTGTCTTTAAGGTCTTCTTTGGCTTGGACCCAATAAATCATTACTGTGGATAATTCTGCATGATAGGTTTTTTCTGGATACTTTTTTCTAATGAAAGAATCTGATTGTGTTCAAGGAGTTGATTCTGATTACTTTCGGGTAGGTACAGAAACCAATTTAATTACACTTGCAGTCAAGCTATGGAAAACTTCTTAGTTTGAATTGAGATTTAAAATATAGTCAGAAGCAGCCATCTCTGGGACACATTGGGCACATTGTTCTAGCCCAGTCTGGTGTGGTCATCCAAAAAAATAGAGTCGGAAAGTATGATGGTGTTTGCTATTTAAGGCATAAAAAGAGCTGACCATAGTTGAGTTATAGTTCTTGCCATGATGTTATCTTTGATTCTTTTTACTCTTCTGTGCTTCAACTAATTAACATACATTCCTGAAAGTACCAACAGTACAGCCTTATCCCTCCAATACACATGCAAACAAAGATGCATATCACAAAATATTCTGGGAACCCAGAGAAGTAGGCAGACTGGAAGCCATGTAGGTGCTTTTTTTTTCCCCCATCAGGGTCAGAGTAGATCTTTTCACTTTCTGAGAGCTTAGACACAACTTGTTATATATCATCTGATTCTGTGGATTTGTAATATGATTTCTAACATGATATTAATTTTAACTAATTACTATTATTGCAATAATTATTTATTGACCAAAATAAAACCCATTATCTTTTCGTGGTCCTTTTTCTTGTGTTTCCTGTCATGTTTAGCGGCATCATTATCCTCCCACACAAGAAAGTCTAAGATTTTTCCTTTGATTCCTATGACGAATTAGTCATCTTCGTAGGACCTCTGTTCACTTCATTGTAGGTTTCCAGCCCTAGTTTCAGATCTGGACTCCATATCATCTGAATCATTAGGAGAGCTTTTAGTTTGCCTCAGTCTTTGTCAATTACTTTCCCTGCCAGTCCCTCAGCTCCTTACTGCTGACTGTCATTTTAAAATAGAAACCTCATCACATCACTCCTTTACGCACAAGCCCCTGTAGCTCTTAGTGGTCTACAGACTAAGAGCCAGCCCTTTTAGTGTGACATTTGAAGTGCTACACGCCTCCCCACATTAGCCTACAAGCTGTTGCTTCATATACTCCCTCCTTTTTTTTTGGTTAAGATTTATTTATTTATTTGAGAGAGAGAGAGTGACAGTTCGCAGAAGGGAGAGGCAGAGGGAGAGGGAGAGCAACAGCCTGGCAGCCTGACTTGGGGTTTGATCCCATGACCCTGAGATCACAACCCCAGCTGAAAACCGAGAGTCAGGCACTCAAGCGACTGTAGCACCCAGGTGCCCTGTATTCCTACTTTTCATTCTTCCCTGTCCTGCTCACATTGCCTGTTATCTGAAATGCTGATAAGGGATAGAGATCCCAGCCAATGTGCTTTCACTTATTATGCTGAATAAATGCAGGTTGTGTGGAATTGGTTACAAGGAAGTTTTTCTTGTTTCTTTTAGTTTTATCAAATCTGTATGAGACTGTAGAGCCAAAATATTCTTGGATGCAGTTTTTAAGGTGTAATACTCCAGGGATTTAGAGTCTTAAGTTTTAATAGTGGTGACAGTCACCTGTTTTGATCATTCCTGCCTCTCCCCTTGAATCTCTAAATTCTGCCTTTACTCTTGTTTATCTAAACTCTTTGCTTGTGGCAGGGAGGAGGAGGAAGATGTAAAAATAAAGGAAGTAGATTTCAGTCAGGGAGAGAGAGAAACCCTGATAGAAGAGGTTATCAAACACCAGCTGTTTGTGGTTTGTTAAGGAGGAAATACTTTAAAAAAGAGAGAGAACTTTTCATTTTGAAATAGGATTCTTTGTTGCAGTAACATCTTATACAGTTTTTTTCAAAATGGAGAACAAAGGGTGGGAATCTTTTCACTTATCTTTGTAACTGTAATTTGTTTTATTTTTTATAAAGATCTGTTTTTGAGAGAGAGCATGTGCATGAACAAGTGGTGGGGAGGGGGAGGGGGGCACATGGAGGGGGAGAGAGAGAATCCTTAAGCAGACTCCACACTGAGCGCAGAGCCCGAGCTCCATCTCACAATCCTGAGATCATGACTTGAGCTGAAACCAAGAGTCAGTCACCCAACTGACTGCACCACCCAGGCGCCCCTGTAATTTATTGTTTTAATGAGGCATTTTGAGATTTACCTTTTTTTTTTAAAAATGCTTCTTCATACACATTTTTTTTTTAAGATTTATTTATTTGAGAGCGAGAATGAGAGAGAGAGCGAGCATGAGCGGGGGAGGGTCAGAGGGAGAAGCAGACTCCTTGCTGAGCAAGGAGCCCGATGCGGGACTCGATCCTGATGCGGGACTCGATCCCGGGACTCCAGGATCATGACCTGAGCCAAAGGCAGTCGCCTAACCAACTGAGCCACCCAGGCGCCCCGAGATTTACCTTTTTTACCATTAAAAAATACTGTGTTTATATAGACTTATCAGAAAGGTATTCAATTGTTATTTCAAATATCTTTGTTTATTTTTAGACAAAAGAAGTTAGAAAAAGTGATGGAAGAAGAAGGCCTAAAAGATGAAGAGGTAATTCGTATTGGGAAATTTTTCCTTGAACCCAGCATGGCAAATCTTGTTCAGCAAGTTGTTAGCCTTGATATATAGGGTATTTGGCTTAGTAACAGAGAAACTTAGGAGGGCTGGTGTACTTCTGGATTTAGGTATTCATGCAAAGGGAAATATTCACTACTAAGTACCAGGGAGAGGAAGATTTGTCTCGGCACGGTTGTAATAAATTAACTAGATTTAGAATTCCAAGAAAAGAAAGATGAGATCACATTAAAATAAAAAAAGCGCAAATTACAGCATGCTTATGGAAATCACAGAAAAGCCTCTATAGAAGTGGAGCAAAGTTCTGAAATCATTATCAAGGCAAAACATCTCTTCAGATCAGTCCTTTCCCCAATGCCTACAGATGTGGTAGGAGAAAATATAGTTAAGAAACTGTGCAAGGAACTGAAATGACAGTGGAAATGCCTTCAAAAATAGGAATGAATCATAGAATCCAGGAAAATGGTGAAAAATACTGAAAACTTGTAGGAAATATAGAGTATAAAATGAATTCCGATGTGTAAAAAAAGACCAAACCCAGAGGGAAATTAAAAAACAAAAAACACCCTTTTATTTTATATACAGAAGTTTAAAGGAAAACATTGTTTATTCTTCCTTCATTAGAAAAGTTAGAATAGTTGATTGCCAAAGTAGGTTGGTCAGAGTCCTCAGAGGAGGCACTCATCTGTTCAGTATGGTTTGGTTATTGTGTCCAAAGGCTGGGGAGGAGAGATGTGATCTCTTAAGGGTTCAGAAGGTTATGCTTAGTCTGGCGTGGTCCTTCTTTCCAGTCACAACTAAGACTGCTGTGAAGGTGCAGTTTCAGCTCCTCCCTTTCCCACCTCTCTCTCCCACTTTAAACATTAGAAGCGACTGAGGAGATCAGCGCATGCTCGGAAGGAAACGGAGTTTCTTCGTTTGAAGAGAACAAGACTTGGATTGGAAGATTTTGAGTCCTTAAAAGTAATAGGCAGAGGAGCATTCGGTGAGGTAAAAAACCACAGCTACTTACCAGATATAAAAACACCACAGAACTTTGAAGCTGCTGACATACCATGAGCTCATGATTGTTGATAGAACTGAAATATGGGGTAGGTGGGTCAGGCATGCCAGCCCCACCTTGTAACTGCTCTTTCTGGCCTTTATTTCCCTCTCCACTGTCCCAGATCTCTGATTGTTCTTCTCTTTTGCCAGAGATGATGTTGATGCTCTAAGTATTGATCTAGAAGGAGAGTTAAAAGGTATAAGGAAATCAGTATTATTTACTGAGTGCTTCTCTCCTACAATCATGACAATAACTCATTTTATGGATGATGAAATTAAGACTCAGAGGGGATATATAATGTTCCATTGTCACACAGCCAGTGAGCAGCAGTACCAGAAGTTGGGCCCAGGAGTTCCTGATTTTTTTTTAAGTTGTTAATCACCCGGTGCTCATCACAAATGCACTCCTTAATCCCCATCATCTATTTCACCCATCCCCCCATCCACCTCCCCTTGGTAACCATCTGATTGTTCTGTATAGTTAAGAATCTGTTTCTTGGTTTGTCTCTTTTTTTCCCCTTTGCCCATTTGTTTTGTTTCTTAAAGGAGTTCCTGAACTTAAAGCTCTTGCTTTTCCCAGCATCACACCACCTCTCCGGGAGCAAACTAACAGCACATTTCCACCATTTATTTCTTCCCGCCCGATTGCTGTTGCGCTAAATGATGGCCCCAGGAGACAGAATTTATAGAAATGGGTTATACAGGGAGTGGTAGAGAGTCGGAAGTATTTGCAGGTTTGTCCCACCTGGTCTTGTGGATGCATCCTGCTTGGTCACAAGGGCAGTCTGTTGGGGAGGGTTTGAATGAGCCCGTGCAAGGTCATCTTCATTAATGGAAAACACCGGAAGTGAACGACTTACTGATGCAATAGTTTCATTAACTTTATATAAACGGAGCAGCATATTATTAAAAACCCATAGCTAGGGGAAATGTGAGTACGTACTTAGAGGCACACAGGTGAAAGATTAAATTGATTCCTCAGTGTTGAGAATCCCTGTTGGCTCGTGGAGAAAGGGAAAGGTACGGTACCACCTCTAAAAGGGCTTTCTGTTTAGTGAGGAAGGGATGTGGGACGCAGTCAGGAAAAACATGAAAAAAAGTGCAGGGAGAATAAAGCATATGTATCTGGGGGTGGGGTGGGGTGGGGGGAGGATGTGCAGGGACTTGCCAAGAAGTTTGTCTTTGGATTTGCAGACCATTAGTTTTCTTTTCATCATAAAATTATCTGTTCTTTCTAAAAACACTGGAAGATAAAAAAGAGAAAGGAAAACTGCATAAAACCCCATTTCCCTAATTATACATTTTAGGTTTTTTTTCCTTCTAGACATTTTTCCTATGCATGAGCTTTTGCTACAGTTGTTTTAAACATTGTTGTCATGGCTTCCTTATGGTTTCTGAGCTGGCTGGATGCCATGTGCCTCTGGTGTAATAGTCCTTAAGCTCGAAAGTGAGGGTTCAACTAGGGAGCCAAAGCTGTTCAGATGTGGAGATGTTTGAGAATGTTCCCAGGGCTGACTTCACGGTGTACAATAAATATATCCATTTTGGAACATTAAAAAGCACTTTTTTCTGCTTTGTTATTGCTGATTGCTTATATTAATATTATAATACTTTTTCATTTTAAATTATTTCCTAAAACACATGAAAGCTCTAGCTTGACATTGAGAACTTTTGACTTGGCATTTCTTTTATAACTCTTAGGTGCGGCTTGTTCAGAAGAAAGATACAGGGCATGTGTATGCAATGAAAATACTCCGTAAAGCAGATATGCTTGAAAAAGAGCAGGTAAACCACAATTGTAGCAGTGATTTTAGTCAGCTTATAAATTCTTTGTCACATAAAACTGTTCTTTTTATTTGAAATGTATTTTCTTATTACAGTTTTCTTTAGCACTGTCATGTATGAATATATAGTTGATAGTACTTTTTTTTCCCCAACAAAGAAGCAGTTACATATATTTTAAAAAGGACAAATAATGCCTTACGTTGTGTGGTCTTTTAAAAGTTGAAAACCTATTAGAAGCATCTGCTGTTTGTGTCTCCCAGTTGATCACAAGCTGCGCTTGTCACGAGGAGCCTGTTTTTGAGGTCACACTTGCTGTGGTAGCATGTTCCTACTGAATGCTGAGAGAAATGGTATATATATACCTTGGAACTGAGACTTATGAACTAGAACTTGGAATTTGCAATCTAAAATGTGTCTTAATATGCTTCATTCTGTACATTCAAACCAAAGTTGGGTCTTCTGAGTAGCTCGTTATTACCCAGGAGAGACCAGTCTTCTTTCTGAATGAATTTGAAAAAATCTAATGCAAACGGCAGAGCAGTGCAAATTCTCTTTTAAGGATTCAGAACACTTTCTAAAACCTAAACCTACTTTGCATATAGATTTATAAGATGCAGAAGTACTTTATGCAAAATAAAATTTTAAGTATTGGGCAGTATATTAAAAACAAGAATGCTGCCTTTCTCTAAATCTAATTTCATTCAGCAGTTTGCTTAAGAACAGTAGTGGATGATGCCTGCATATGCCTGTAAAGAATCAGGGCAAAGAGAGACCCTGTGGCAAGGAGAGCTCTGGGTATAGAGCGCAAGAGCAGGGATGGAGACCGGCCTGCACCTAGTCCCTTCTGCCTCTTGAGAGGAGACATAATCATTGAGGCTTCTCTGCCCTTCTTTTAAGTGCCAGTCACAATTTGGAGTTTTTATTTTCTCTTCAGTTTTCATGTGCTACCCATAAGCTTAACTTGCAGGAATTTCGGTTGAGAGTATCAAATACCCTGGCAGTGAACCTTCAGACACCATAGCTTATGCTAATACCAACTTCACTCAACGCTCAACAGCCCTATTTATGTATTATCTAAAAATTAGTGTGTGGTATGGGTGTAGGCCCTGAAGGAGTTTCAGTTAGTCTTGAAAAGGGAAATGTAAAACTGTATTGATTAGTCAGTATATTTTGTATTTCATAAGTAAGTTTTATTTTTACAAGACCTATTTCCTGTAGTTTTAACCAGGCTTAAAACGTTTCTTTATCAAATAATTAATGTTCAGATTCACATTGTAAAAAGAAGTGTACATCATGATTTTCCCTTATTGCTCCTTCATAGCATGTGCCAGTTGCCCAGCATGGTCACAGAGGACGATCGGAACATAGAGTGTAAAAATTTTTTGAATATTGTACCTTTTTCAAAATCATTTTCTAAAATTCTCCTACATGAGAGTAGAGGGACTTTCTGTGAGAATTAGGATTTTAAACAATGAATTAACTGAATTGTTAGCTCACCTTGCTGCTGCTGGACTCTGCTCCCTGGGTTTGATCTCACTGTTGTCCAGTTATAGTTTCTGGCCACACACACTGCCTGGGTCAGCCATCTCGAAGCGTAGTTTGTGCTAGGGTGTGCGAGGAGGTGGACCAGGACAAATCCATCACATTTGGGTAGGGCTGACAAAGTTCAGATTCAGAGCCTTATTTTTTGTAGGTAGAGGTGCCTTATCCATAGGAAAAATTTTTTGTTTCCTCTTACTAAACTGAACAGGAATTAAAGCTACTCACTGAGAGTTCAGGTTGCTATTCTGATCCATAGGGTGGAGATTTTGCTCTTCAGAAAATACATTTTAAAGGATAAGAGACCAGCATTTAGCTAGTTTTTTCAAGTGTCTCTTACATTGCAAAGTAATGTAATCTCTAGTTGTGATGCCAGGATCGTATTAGGATGGGACAAAAGACAGACTTTTATCTCTGCTTTTCTAGTGCTCAGGAGAGCAGCTAGCATGTAACTCCCCACCCCATTAAATATTTATGAAACAGGGAAGGGAGCCTCTGATGAGAGTTGCACCTCTGGTTCTTCCCTCCCTGACCCTCTATTTACCTAACTCCACCCCGAGCTGCTGTGTCAGCCCTAGAAGAGAAGGGCAGGTGTGCACAGGTGGCCTATAGCTTTCCCCTTGACACACAGAGAATGTGGCAGTCCCCATTCTGTCCTCCAGGGTCGCTGACAAGTCGTAGTAGTAGTGCCTCCCCATTTCTTTGGCTCCGTGCGGCAAGTAAAGGCCTCCCCTGCAGCCAGGAGAGCAGAGGCAGGTGGAGGTTGACCTGTATGGGCTTCGTGTCTGCTAATGCCCGGGGCCTAGCCTCAGCTGCAGTTGAGCAGGTGGCATTACTGTTTCCCAAAAGCTTTGCTTCTGTATGAAAACTGAGGAAAAGCATCTGCCCTTACTCAGCTTCTTCATGATTTCCTTACCACCCTTCTCTTCCATTTTCCCACCCTTGTATCCTAAGTAGAGATGTACAAAACGAAGTTTTCTGCAACATTGAAGCTATTTAAAAAGTTCCCAAACAATTTAGTAGAGCCTTGAAACTGCAATCTGTAAACTCGAGTGCCCTGAGGCCCGTGGGAAGAAGGAGGCAGGTTACGTGTAAGACAGGAGAGGGTTGGGAGCTGCGTTCAATGGGAAGAGCGAGTGCCTGACTTTGCCGAAGACATTCCAATAAAACAGGCAAGCATATAGGACATCGTAGCAAACAACACTAGCAACCAGGGGCCGAGTTTGCCAAGGAAGTGCCAGTTTGTGAGCTTTGATACATCTTCACCTCTGAATATAGAGTAGAACTCAAGCCCCGCGTATGTTAAGAACAAAACCTCTATTCAAGATTTGGACTGGGTCTTAATAAACATAGTCCTGATAGGACCCAGCTTTGCATCTTGTGACACTTACGTAACGGGGGGGAGGTAGGATTTGATAACATGCAGCAGTGTTTTGATTACTATTACACATTTGAGGTAGATAAGGTAAATTTGATAATAAAACATTATTTTAATGAAGTAATTCTTCCAGTTCTCCCAAACCTTTGGCAACTTGGTCTCCTTAGCTAGATAGTTTATAAGAGCAGAAAACTGGAAATACCAGAAATTTGAATGCGTAACTTTTCTTAGGTGTTCTTATATTTCAATTCAGTAAGAACTGAGCACGTACTCTGTGCACAGCAGTGAACTGAGTACTGTGGAATAGTATTCTAGAACTGTCAGCCAGGGCACTGTCCTTGGAGATACCATCGCAGACCCGAGGCAGGACTTGTTTAGAAAGTCTCATCTCGGGGATTTACTTTGGTTGTAAAAGGTTATTGGAACAAAAAGCGGTGCCAAAGAATGGTAGTTTTGATTAATCGGAGGTTCAATTTATAGCACTGCGAAAGTTGCCGTTTGCATTACAGCCGTTCATTGTTAGTTTTTTAAGCCTTTCATCACTCAGGTGTTCATGACTGAATACCTTCAAGTCAAATGCTGTCCGTTTTGATTTCATACGTTTGCCTGAGCAGAAATTAGATCTTTTGCATCATCACAATTTAATGCTCAAATAGTATTTAAATTGTTTAAACAAATATACAGTCGAATAAAGTGGAGCAAGGCTTGTCATTAATCAAATGCGTATACCTCCAGGTTGGCCACATTCGTGCGGAGCGTGACATTCTAGTGGAGGCAGACAGTTTGTGGGTTGTGAAAATGTTCTATAGTTTTCAGGATAAGCTAAACCTCTACCTAATCATGGAGTTCCTGCCTGGAGGTAATTACTTGATGATGAAAGGTCATTTTTCCTTTTTGTTCTGTGGCTTCTCTCTCACGTCAATTAACCCTCCTTTCTACTTCTAATCGTGCTCACAAAGTTGCTTTCTATATCTTTTTTAGGTCTATAAAGGAGGTCAGTAACCTGTCTTGTGCTGGGGTGCCTCTCTACAATTCTTAGTGCCATAAAAGTAACCTTCTCGTTCATTCTCATGATTTCAGATGGACATTTCTTTCTTTTCTTTTTCTTTTTCAATATATAGGAATAAAATAGGGACTCTGCCTGCTCTCCTGTCAATGGGAATCATGTATAATCAGTTACCCAAGTGACCAAATTGAAGCTATTACATTCTTTGCTTCAACTTTTTTGTTTCTTTTTCTGTAACTTATATTAATAAGGAGTGAATTTCTCATTACCTATATTAGTAGCCAGAAACAGTTTCTCATTTCTGAGATTTCAAGTTTTACATAACTCAGCATGTGTATCTCCTAAGACTGCTCCAAAGTAAACCCATAACAGAACATACCATCTGTTCTGGGAAACACAGTCTGTTTGCCAGTGAGCTGATGAGCTGTGAGCAAACTCTGGTGGGGGAAAAAAAAAGAAAACTTTTTCTCTTTTTGGTTCTATAGCAAAGCAAATACAACTGTGGCATAATATTTTGATCCTGTGATAACCTTTATTTAGATCTAGGGTCATCAATTTTTAATGAACAATTGATGAAAGTTAGGAAAGAGTCTGTGTGGTAGAATGAGGAGAGACTTTTGAACATTTAGATGCCAGTTCCTTAAATAGGAATAAGAACCAGCTCAGTCCCCAGCCCCTTGACACGTGTCTCCTCAAGCCTTACATGCGCCATCTTCCATAGCTCCTCATGTCTCCTGGACCCTGCCCTTTACACTCGGTGGAGCTGGCCTGCAGAGCCATAGACCATCTGCCTTGAGCTCTCTGATCATCTGGGCAGACTCACACAGGTGAGGCCACTCTCCTGGGCCACAGCGCTAAGGCCACACACCTACCCTAGAGCTGGCCTGAGTGCACCACCCGCAAGTCTCTGGTGTGCCTCCAGATTGAATATGTAGCTGCCAAGAGTGATGAGGGAATCCTGTTGTTCAAGCCTTGGGTCAAAAAAGAGAGCATTTTAATAAATGGTTTGATTTTTGCCTGAGCATAAAATATCCCCTTTTTTCCAAGAATACAAAAAATTCCCCCAAAGTTATAAATGAAATTAAAAAAGCAGCATGATGCTCTATTAAAACAGGTTTCTTTCTCTTTTCCCTGTTTTCTGACCATAAATGGCTTTATATGGAATCTAAACTGAATCTTTCCTGTTTCTCTTAGCTTTAAACTACTTAACACATTTTTTCTTTGCTTTGCTTTTGTCTAACCATCGAGTTAGGATCAGAATTTTTTTTTTTTCCCGCCATTTTATGTTGCTGGTATTGAGCAGAAATAATTAAATTTTGACTTTGCGGAAAACTAGGGTGTTTACCTTTTAACTGCTAGAATACTGATACTGTGTCGTACAAGTTGCATAAAGTATATTTAACTGCCTGTAATAAAACACTGGAGAAAAAACTCCACTGACCTTGGGAGGTGTTCACTCTGCACTTTGGGGAGGCAGCCATTACATATCCCAGTAGATAGCATTTTCAGTTCCTTTTTAGCTTTTGTTGACTTACACTCTGCTACCTAAATCCCACTTTTTTATTTGTTTACGTGCAAGTGTTTTGTAAGTAGAGACTGGAGAACTTGTTTTCAGCCTCCTCATACATGTAGTTTTTGTTTGGCATTTTGGCCTCTGTCTGTAACAGTGGCAGTATAACCTGTGTGGAAATGCCATTTGGTTCTAGGTATAGAGAAGTTGGCAGGCAAAGTGAAAAGTAAAGTAATTTTTTCCCCTAGTCCAAAAAATTACCCTAAGCAAATTGTGTGTGTGTGAGAGAGAGAGAGAGACAGACAGACAGAAATTTCCTTTTTCTCTCCAAAGTACAGTGGAAATCACTGCTCAGTGATCAGCATCAGATTAGGTTAAAAGCATTTTGCTCTCCGGGGCTGTGAATTTTACCTTTAAGTGTTAGAGACTACTTCCCATTTTCACCCATATTGGCAGTGTGGGGTCAGTTTCTGGAACACAAAGTGGCCTGTTTAGCACTGCCTTA
Organism: Neomonachus schauinslandi; assembly: GCF_002201575.2. Lineage (NCBI taxonomy): Eukaryota > Metazoa > Chordata > Mammalia > Carnivora > Phocidae > Neomonachus > Neomonachus schauinslandi. The sequence goes on from NC_058410.1 coordinate 113,201,202, forward strand.
TGTAGGCAGATAGGGAAGACCTATCTGAAAACTGGCACTTACTCATGTATTGTCGTGTGTGTGTGTGTGTGTGTGTGTGTGTGTGTGTGTGTGTGTGGTGGCTTGTGTCTTCTTGTTTCCAGGGGACATGATGACCCTATTAATGAAAAAAGATACCCTGACGGAAGAGGAGACCCAGTTTTATATAGCAGAAACAGTATTAGCCATAGACTCCATTCACCAGCTTGGATTCATCCACAGAGATATCAAGCCAGACAACCTTCTCCTGGACAGCAAGGTACTGTGTTAGGGGAGTAGCATGCCCGATGTGTGTTTCCTCATCTGAGCAGTCTCTGCTTTACTACCTGCACCACTTGTAATCACAGTAAGGGAGCCAGAACTGCCTTGTATATTTTTCTCTTTCTTTTTTTTTTTTTTATGGGTAAGTTTGCTATTACTTCCTTTCTCTGAAAGGCATATGATTCTATAATTTGATTGAACATTCTTCTTCTTTTTTTTTTTTTTTTAAGATTTTATTTATTTATTTGACAGAGACACAGCGAGAGAGGGAACACAATCAGGGGGAGTGGGAGAGAGAGAAGCAGGCTTCCCACTGAGCAGGGAGCCTGATGTGGGGCTTGATCCCAGGACCTGAGCCCAAGGCAGACGCTTAACGACTGAGCCACCCAGGCGCCCCTGAACATTCTTCTTAACAATAAAGGACATTTTTGAAAATGATTAAGAGGAAAATTGATTTAGAAGCTTATTTTATAATAAAGCCAAAGATAGTCACCTTTTCCTAGCATATAATTAACTCTACTAATGCAGCACCTATTGGGAACCCCTCTGTTGGGCAACCTTATCCAGGAACCCAGCCAAGAACCAGGAAGTAAGACAAACAAAAACATCAACAGTCTATCCCAAAGTTCAGGTTCCAGATCATTTGCCCTCTGCTTAAAGAAGAGTCCTGCTCAACCTCTGTACTGGCCTCTTTGTATTTTTCTTTAGACGTGCAAATGAGGAGCGCCTGGGTGGCTCAGTCGTTAAGCATCTGCCTTCCGCTCAGGTCATGATCCCAGGGTCCTGGGATCGAGCCCCGCATCGGGCTCCCTGCTCAGGGGAAAGCCTGCTTCTCCCTCTCCCACTCCCCCTGCTTGTGTTCCCTCTCTCGCTGTGTCTCTCTTTGTCAAATAAAGAAATAAAGTCTTAAAAAAAAAAAAATCATAGACGTGCAAATGAGTTCACTTGCTTGGTTCTTCAACTCACAGCAAATGAGAAGAGAATCCCTGTGCTGCTAGATTGCTGACTGCTCCTTGGCAAGTCTCCCCACTGTCCAGACCCTATGTATCTATAAAGTGAATATATTGATCCAGAGAAGCTCCAAAGTCTCTTCCAGCTCTAAAATTTTAGGATGTTATGTTCTGTTACATAGAATTGTTGTCTGGACTGAACTTTTCTTTTATGTAGAACAGTGAATTTAATTCTTAGGGTATTTTTCTTTCTTGCCATTTTTTTTTTAAAGTTGTATGTTAAGTAACCTCTACACCAGTGTGGGGTTTGAACTCACAACCTTGAGATCGAGAGTCGTACGCTCCACTGACTGAGCCAGCTAGGCACCCCTCTTGCTGTCTTTTGATAATTTTCTTGTGATCTTTGAAAAACCTGAACTTTTGGTATAATTTTTAAAAAAATTTTATTTTTCTGTTTCAAGGTGGCAAGAGATTTACCAAATAATTTCTGGTTAGTAGCTTTTTTCTTCATCATAAGAATAATGTTGTAGGGCGCCTGGGTGGCTCAGTTGGTTAAGCGACTGCCTTCAGCTCAGGTCATGATCCTGGAGTCCTGGGATCGAGTCCCACATCGGGCTCCCTGCTCAGCAGGGGGTCTGCTTCCCCCTCTGCCCTCTTCCCTCTCGTGCTCTCTGTCTCTCATTCTCTCTCTCTCTCAAATAAATAAATAAAATCTTAAAAAAAAAAAAAAAAAGAATAATGTTGTATACATAGTAGAAAATAAAGAGGAAAAATACCTATAATCTTATCATTCAAAGGTAGCTACTATTTTGGTACAATAGCCTTAGTACCTTTACTGTTTGTGTCTATGATTTATATACAGTTAATATCCTAAAAGTAGCTTGGTATTCTGCTTTTAAAATGTTGATGTATATAAAATTATTTTTCTATGTCATTATGTTTAGATATACTTTTAATAGAGCACTGGCCCTACTTTATGTGGTTGAGTTCAGATGCCCTGGTCCTGTACCCTGGCTGTCTTAGTGCAGGCTTAGTTGAACCGCGTAGTCTATGTGGAGGTCCAGCAAACATATTGAAAGGCCAAGAACTTGGGCCTCAATGTAGCTGAGGAGGTGTGGGGAACCCTTTTAGGTGCACAGGTACACATTTGCTCTCTACAGGATCCTAGCCCAGCCTTGTAGAAAAATGTTCTCACAAGCAAGCTTATTTAGGTGTTCAGCCATACAGATTCTAGAAGTGAAACTGTAGATGTTTTGAGCTCCTGCTGCATACTTAGAATAGCTGTAGAATTCCCTGAAAATGTAGGCTTGAGTAGCATTTGCTCCAGATACTGCTTTTTAAGACACATTCCTTTCTTAGAGAGGTCCAGGTAAAATGTAGTTTTGAGAACTAGAAATTAAACTCTGTTCCTTGACTTGTACAAGTTATTTGCAGATCTGAAAAAAATGATACCAGGTTAGCAAGCTCAAAGCTGTCTTCGTTTGGCAGTTTACTTTGTTGTGCATGCATGCGTACACACACACACACACACACACACACGGCCAAACCTAATGGGATTTCTTCAAAACAAAACAGTGTAAAACCTGACCCATCTGAGCAGGGCTTCTGTAGCCTCCTTGTATCCTGAGAAGTTTATATGTTAAGGCCTAAAGATGTCCTGAAGGAAGGTGGTATGGAAAGACCACAAATGTTGAAGTCACTGGGGCTTAAACCTTGGCCACACCACTTCTAATTGTGCGACCTTGAGCAGTGTAGATCCCCGAACATCAGGATTCCCTCCCTTATTTTTGGCTTTACTTCCTTATCTACTTGAAATTTCACTGCCCCAAGACCACCTGCCTCTTCCTCAGGACTAGTTATGTGCCAGGCACTAGGTTAGGAGCCTTACATGCGATAATTCTCATCATTCCTGCCAGGAAGATAACATTATTTCCATTTTCCAGATGAGATCAGGGCGTTGGAAAGGGTAGGTAATCCTGGTCTGGAGAAAAGAAACATGAACTGATTTCTGGCTTTGGTTCTGCCATTTCACCAGCAAGCCATTTAACGAGTCTGAGTCATTGAAGTGAAGTGAAGGGCTTAAGAGTTATATATGAGATGACACATTTAAAGCATGGGGCCTGGCTCAGAGGAGGTGTGAGTGTTCCTTGAAGAAAATGATAAAGCCAGACACTTATGATTAAAATACAGTATAGCAGCATTTGTCAGGAACTGTGCAATAACATTCATTCTCTGTCTTTGGAATAATTTATTCCTTGGACTGTATCATAATGAAACAATTCAAGAGGAGAAGTTACATGAACAAAGATTTGTTCATTTACTCATTATTTAACAATCATTTATTGAGACCATCCTCTGTACCATGCATGGTTAGGGTTGGGAACAAAGACTCTATCACAGGGGTCTTTATCAGGGGTCCTTATAATCCACATTATATGAGAGTGAAGAATTAGAAATGCAGTAAGGATCCAGAATTAGGAGGATGGTTAGGTAAACAATGATGTACTAAGTCATTTGAATATTTTTTAAAGATTTTATTTATTTGAGAGAGAGCGAGCACGAGCGCAAGAGCAGAGGGAGGGAGAAGCAGACTCCTGGCTGAGCAGGGACACGGGGCTTGATCACAGGACACTGGGATCATGACCTGAGCTGAAGGCACCCCCTAAGTCATTCGAATTTTATGTAGACATTAAAAATGGTGATTTTGAAAACCATGTAGAAACATAGGAACATTTGAGTGAGTGAATTTAAGAAGTAGTAAAAGAGGGGCACCTGGGTGGTTCAGTTGGTTAAGAGTCTGACTCTTGATCTCAGCTCAGGTCTTGACCTGTGGGTCTTGAGTGCAAGCCCCTCATTGAGCTCCATGCTGAGTATGGGAGCCTGCTTTTAAAAAAAGGTGTGGGGGGTGGGGAGTCTGGTGGCTCAGTCAGTTAAGCATCTGCCTTCGGCTCAGGTCATGATCCCAGGGTGCTGGGATTGAACCCCATGTCAGGCTCTCTGCTCAGCAGGGAGTCTGCTTTTCCGAGAGCTCTCCCTCTGCCTGCCGCTCCCCTTGCTTTTGCTCTCTCTCTCTCTGTCAAATAAATAAAATCTTAAAAAAAAAAAAAAAAAGGAAGTAGTAAAAGTATCTTTAGATGCCATGGAGGGTTCCATTGTGTTGGGAAGTTTATATTTGGACAAAAAGATAATATGCAAAAATTGAAATACTTTTATTAGTAGTATTTAGTATAATGGATCTTTTAACATTTCATTTTTTATTTTTCCCTATAAACAAAGAAAAAAAGACAGCATACTTTATGGAGCTGTAATGGATACTGTAAGGAGCCAGAGAATATGTCTGTTCCACATCCTTGAATGTTCATCTATTACCTTGTTTCTTCCCCATAGGGACATGTGAAGCTTTCTGACTTTGGCCTTTGCACAGGACTGAAAAAAGCACATAGAACAGAATTTTATAGGAATCTGAACCACAGCCTCCCCAGTGATTTCAGTAAGTGTAAACAGTGGTGTTAGCCTTTTTATCCCTTACCTGGGCCTAGAAGAGCTGTTCGCCTGGTAACCAAAATATGCAGGACGAATTAGGAGATTCTCACAGCATGAGTCTAGAGAATAAAAATACCTTCCCAGGTGTGCCTGTGGTTTTTATTGTATGATGAGGCAAGATGAGTGCTACCAAGTAATATTAAGGCAGATGTTGAAAAGAGCCTTCTTTGGAGCTCTGCTGAGAAGGTTACTGGGATGAATACAGGGCAGGCAAGCAAAAGTAGAGGAAAAAGTCCTGGGACCAACCCCAGATTGGATTTATCCTAGGTGCTTCTTTCTGTCACGGCAGAAATTGATCTTTAGAAGTGTTATTTTCACTCCAGCACTGTTAAACCATTGAAACTATGTAGTACAATTACAGTTCATCCTGGAGAAGCTTATGCCAAAAATGTGTTCTATATTCAGAAGTCTCTGAATATGTACCAATTATTACTTTTGGAAACTTGATGGTAATTTTGAGAAATTATCAATGTCTTAGGTCCACTTTGGGACCTTTGCTACTGATGAAACCATATTCCCCGTAATTCTGATGAAGGACTGTGTCCTCTCTGGCCGCATGACCCACGTGACTGTGTGATTCTTGAGCTAATGCTAAAGATCAGACGCCTTTGATTCGGATTTACAGACTTGCTGGGAAGTGTGTTACCTAGCATTACTGATGTATGGGTGGAAAAGCAAGACTTTAAGGCCTCATGTGGCTTGAACCAGAGCCTAAAAAAAGTAGTGAACATACCTGTCTGAACTTTGATTAGGACTTGTTCTCTCTGCTTTTAGCTTTCCAGAACATGAATTCCAAAAGGAAAGCAGAAACCTGGAAAAGAAATAGACGTCAGCTAGTAAGTAATATCTGTGGCTTTTAAATGCTACGAACCGAGTATGAATAAATTTTAAAAATAGGTACATAAATTTGCATTCAATAAATGTTTACAGCATATCTATTCCTTGCTTCTAAGGTTACCTTAATAGGACACTGTCACTGCTGGTGGCACCAAAGGTAATCTTTTGAAGGAGGAAAGATAATATTAGGTTGTTTTGGTTGTGACTGTTTTAATGGAGGGCCTCATTCTGACCCTTTATGTTGGTGACAGCCGCTTTCCTTCCTGTTCCACCCGTTCCCTATTTTTATGGTGTTGTAAAGGGGATATATTTAAACTGGAGGTCTCTCAAGATGAAACTAAGTTACAGATACCTACCCAGAGCTTTAAGGCAGGGGTTCTCAAACTTCTAAAATTTTAATTCACTTAGGCAGGTCAAGACTTCAGTTCACCTGCCTCACCCTTTCCTACTTTGTGGTGGAAAAGAGAACTTGATAAAAATTGGAGAGAAATTTAAGGAAAGTGCTTTTAAGTATTTTAAGTATGTACACATAAAATTATGCCCTACAAGCTTAAAAATAAGTAACATTATTGCATTTACCTTGATGGTATGTTGGAAGTATTTAAATAGAACAAATTCACCGGTGAAATATTGTTGTCTAGGCAGACTTTTATTCTGATTCATTGGTTTATATCTGAAGTATAATCTCTATGTCCCAGGGTCTAGTTATTGGAAAATTATAGAACAGAGATAATAGAAAGGCGTATCACCGCATACTTAGGCTTTGCTAGAAACCCAAAGTGGATGAAATAAATGATGGTAAAGCTAAACTAACGGTTGTAGAAAGCAAGAATAGCAGCCGTGGAAAATGACGGCTAATTTGGAATGATGGTCACGTACATGTATCATCTAGAAATGGTGGCACTTCTGCTTGTCGGTGTATGCAATAGTAACTTGGTGGGTTTGCCAAACACTGTATTTCAGTCAGACTTCTTAGTAAAATACTGAATTAGAGTTCTCTGTAGTATCTTTAATAACTTGGTTAGTAGGTCACTGGTAAGTAGCTGTCTGTCCTAGTGAAAATGGATGCCTGTAAGGTTGATTAAGAAAGCATCAAAAGAAAGGCTTGCATTTTTTGAGGCCCATCGGTGGGGTCTCAGACCAGACCATTATTTGAGTATAATGATTTTTTTGGTCAGCTGGGCACTGGGAGAGGCATTATCTTAAACCAAACACTTCTGGAGATGTAGTAACTAAAATTCATCTTTGATATCTTTTCCTAACATTAACTTGGGGATACTTAAGGTTGCTATAGTCATTCACATGATAGTCTCCTTTCCTTAGGGACTCTGATACTCTTTTAAGTATCTGCATTCTGTATGTGATTGAAAAACTGTTTGCCTAGCTTGTTGAGGGTTAGATAATGTCAGGAACAAATTTGGTCAGATGCTTCTATTACGTCTCTCCATTGAGTAGTAGATCTTAACCTTGGCTGCACATCAGAATCACCTGGGGGACTTTAGAACCTATTGATGCCTGGGTCCTACTCCCAGAGATAGATTCAGTTGGTTTGGGGTATATAATCTGGGTATCTGATTTTTTGAAAGGACTCTGGGTGATTTTACTGTTCAGTGAAGGTTGAGACCCTCCACTGAAGGGACTGTTTCTCAAACAATAGCTCCTGCATTATTGGGAAACTGATATTTACCTGTGTTTTGGAAGATAACAAAAGGTAAGGAATCTTCTGATTTCTAAATTTTTTTAAAAGCAAGCCAAGAGTTAACCTTTGGCTGCAGTGCTTATATATATATATATATATATATATATATATATATATTTTTTTTTTTTTTTTAAGTAATTTCTGTGCCCAGTATGGGGCTCGAACTCACAATCCCGAGATCAAGAGTTGCATGCTCTACTGTCTGAGCTAGCCAGGCACCCCCATCTCTGGTTTTATAATAGAATTTTTTAGCAAATAAGATTTACTTAACATTCAGCTTTGCTGGGATAAATCTAGTTTCTAAATTGAAGGGTTTCTGTAGTTTCTTAACCTTTATAATTAGAATGAAAATAGTTCTTGAGGAGAGCACAGTCCATGTCTCAGACTTTAAAGCTTTAAAAACAACAACTGGCATTTGTATTATTTAATTTAAAAGAAAACAGTGTACAATTCTATATGGAAAAAATGGATTCCTACCTTTTAGTATACACAAAAAAAGTAGTAGATGGAAAAATAAAACTTTAAAATTTTAGAAGAAAGTATAGGGTGATATATTCATGATCTTGGAGTAAGGAAGGATTTTTAAAAAATACTAAGATACAAGAAGTACAAATCATAAAGGAAAATTTGATTTTGCTTTAAAGGAAAAAAAAACCCTTCTATATATTGAAAGACATAAACAAATGAAAAGATAAGCCACATGGTCCCACTACTTTGGAATTATGTTATAGTTCATGTGCATACCCTAACAACCCAGCAATTCTACCCCTAATCATATGGTCTGGAAAAATTTGTGCTTGTGAACCAGGAGCCATGTATAAGAATGCTTATTGCATTTTTGTGATAGCAAAAAACTGGAAATAACCCCTGTCCCATTGACAGGAAAATGGTTACATTGTGGGGTAGAATATTTTACAGCAGTGAAAGTAATTGAACTACAGCTACATTTGACATCAGGGATCAATTTTAGGAACAAAACGTTGAGAAGAAAAATCAAAGAACAGAAGACTACGTGTAGAATGATACCATTTTTACAAAGCCCCAAAATAAGGCTAAGATCTCACTTAGAGACAGATGTGGGGCAAAATTAAATTTATTTTTAAGAGCAGAGGAATGATAAACAAAATTGAACCATAGGGGTTAGGAGAGGCAGGAGGACGGAAGGGAGAGGAGTGCACGTTTAGCTCTAATGATGTTGGTAGTGATTCATTTCTTCGGTTGAACTCATGGTTATTCATTTTTATTATTATGCTTCATAATTTGATAATTACACATTTTTGGGTATATAACATATATTACATCACTTAAAAACCCTAATAATAATGATAAGCCTCACCCTGGGAGAAGTTATTTCCAATATGTAAAACTATAAAGGATTATGTCCTGAATCAGGATTAATGCCCTGGATTCATAGAGAATTCCTACAAATCAATAAGAAAAAAGATAATGCAACTAGAAAACGAATGGGCAAAGGATCTGAACGGGAATTCAGAGAAGAGAGACTTGAATGGCTAATCAATAAATGAATACATGCTGAACCTTACTAAAGATAAAGGAAATGTAAATTAAAACAGCGAGATCCCATTTCATATTCATCAGATTGGCAAAAATTAAAAGTCTGACAGAGCCAAGTGTTGGTGAGATGTGGAACACCAGGAGCTCATCCCCACTGGGGTTGTTTAAATAGGTTTAAGCACTTTGGAAGACAGTTGGAAGATGTCTAGTTAAGTTGAAGATGTTCGTAATGCAAGACCCAGTGGTACTCCTTCTGGTATATCCTTTAGAGAAATTCTTGCTCTAGTGCCCAGGAGGTGTCACAGGAATGTCTGTGTGGCTGTTGTCATAGTGAGACATTGAAAGCAACAGAAGAATGGATAAAAAAACATTGTGACATTTGTATCATGGAATATGTGTACAGCAGTGAAATGGGTGAACCAGAGCTACATGAATAAATCGCAAAATCATAATGCTGAGCCAACACGAGGTGTAGCATTGGAGTGAAACCCTTTGTTAAAAGTTGAAATATTCAGGAAGTAATGTCATTTATGCAAACATTCATACAAGCATAGCACAGCAACTTCAGGGTGGTTTTGACTTCAGTAGGGAAGGAGGGAGGGACTATCTGGTTTTAATTGTTTCTATAGTTTTGTGTCTTTGATCTGAGACAAATATGGCAGATGATTAACCTCTCTTTAATATGGGCAATAGGTACATGTATGTTGTATTGTCTGTTTTTTTCCTGTATGCTTGCAGTATTCCATAATAAACATTTTCAAAAGACAACACAGATGTTATTTTTTACCTTAGAAGTTCTGTAATATCAAAAGCGCTTAGATCAGAGCCTTCTATGTTGTAAACGCCCAAATGCTGAGCACACTGGAAGGCTTTGAGTATTGTATTGTAGTCCTGGTATATGAGAATGGATTACTTGAATTTAGAAAACATTCCCCTGAGAACGGTTTGCATAAATGAGTACGTTTGGTAAATAGACATAAATCTCTAACCTATAGGATTATGACTAGCTTGTAATAATAAAGCTTCCCTTTATGATTTTGCCAAATCTAGGAATATTTATGATAGAAAGAGGGATGATTTAGACAGGGTATTTCATTTTCAAACTGGGCTCTGCCACTTAACTAGTCCTGAGCCTATGAACAAAGCTGTTTTGGGAGTCAGATTTTATTTGCTGATAAAGTCCTTTGCTAAGTTGTGTCAGGATGAAATAGGCTCAGAAGCATATAAGAGGTACGGAGCCTGGCACTCACTGGGTGCTCAGTAAATTACGGTACTAGTTGTTAAGATGGATACCTTCGTCCTGATTGACCATGGGCTTTGGCTGTATGTAGGAAGCATCTCTTGCCTCCCTGACGAAGCTTTATTATAGTTTATTTTGGAAGTGCTCTGGCAAATCAGGTTTGCCATTAAGCTACTGGGCATCCTGCTCAGTTAGTTGGTGGGTAGCCGTAGGTGGTGCTTGGAACCTTTGGTCTCTAGAACAGAACTCTGGGCACCCTCCTGCCTGCGGGGTCCCCCTGATGTATGGTACGTGTTTCAGGCCTTCTCCACAGTAGGCACTCCTGACTACATTGCTCCTGAGGTGTTCATGCAGACCGGGTACAACAAGCTCTGTGATTGGTGGTCGCTTGGGGTGATCATGTATGAGATGCTCATCGGTAAGTTGCATGCTTTCAGAGGACTTTTTCTGTGCAGCCAGGAAAGAGTCCCATATTGATAATAGACTGTTTCATTTGGGGGTGATCGAAGCACTTTTCCCCTCTTATCTTTCAACGAGAAGTTTCCTAGGTAGAAAGCTCATGGCCGTCAAATAGCCACCTATGTCGTCTGGCTTCCTGGCATCCTGTGCTTGCTTTGCTGATCATTTACCCTGTTCTTCTTCCCCCTTTTCATCCTCTCCTAGCAGCTCTTTCAGTCTCTGGCATTTCTTAAACATTCATTGTATGCAGAGAACTTTAACTGGGCGTTGCCTCACATACTCTTTACTTTCTTGCTCTGCCCTTCCTCTCTCTAAGCCTTCAAAGCATGGAACCCTCTGATCTCTCTCCCTCTTATTCAGATGGTGTGTCTGTGTATTCAGGGGACACTCTGGGGGGTGGGTGGCCATATGCCCAAGAGCACTAGGAAAGTAAGTATGTCCATGGTGGTACTGAGTGCGTGAGTCTGTGGATGACTAGGATGGCTTCTGGCTGCGCTGTCTTCGGGAACATTGGATGGATGCCTGTGGAGGCGGATGTGGTCTGTGTGGAGGGCAGTAATATGGTCTGAGAGTATTTATCCCCTTGTCTGTAGTTCCCAAAAAGAGGCACGATGGTCACCTTTAAAACCTATGCTTTTTTCTTGTTCAACTTGTTTGCACTTTACCCATATATATGGATATTCCTAGAACAGTCATTTCTCAGTGATGTTGTTTCATCCTTTCATTTCTTCTTTGGGCACAGTGACTCCCCGTGTGCAATGCTGTATATGTCCTCCTTTCTTTTCCCAGCTTCCGTTATTAGCTGCTTCCCTTGTGGTACCAGAAGCACAGATTCACTTTGGGCTTGGGAGTTTGGGGGGAAAATGAAAAATTAGATGTTTTCTGGAATGAGTGGAAGTCATGGAGGAGGTTATGGAGGGTTAAAGAGGTATAGAATCATATTAAGGAGAATGCTCTCAGTTAGATTCAAAGTTTTGGGGTGTAAAAGCTCCGAAGTTCCTTTTTTATTACAGGCTACCCACCTTTCTGTTCTGAGACCCCTCAAGAGACATATAAGAAGGTGATGAACTGGAAAGAAACTTTGACTTTTCCTCCAGAAGTTCCTATCTCTGAGAAAGCCAAGGATCTAATTTTGAGGTATTAGTCAGAGAACATCTCCCCCACCTCCCACCCAGGTTTTTTGACATGAGTGAATTCATTTTTTTTTTTTTCCAACTTAAATTATTACCTGGGTCTGTCCCTTGCTCTCTCCCATTTCTCTCTTTAAAAAAAAAAAGGGGAGGTTATTCCTTCTCTTTTTCCAAAGAGACTATTTGAGGTATGCTGAAAGGCCTCTGTCTTTTCCAGATTCTGCTGTGAGTGGGAACATAGAATTGGAGCCCCTGGAGTTGAGGAAATCAAAAGTAATTCTTTTTTTGAAGGCGTTGACTGGGAACATATCAGGTATATCCATATAAAAACTTTCAGGATTATTTCAGAAAGGCTGTAATTTGCTTAATAGTAATTTAGAAGCACCATTATTGGCAAGCCAGGTAAGGGAAGAGGGCTTCTTCGAGATTGAGGGTCTTTTCTTGATTTTCCTTCGTGGTGAGGATGGGAGTGGGGGCTTCCCGTCAGCCATGTGCCAGGGGATATGATGAAGCCAGCAGCCATTTCCTAAGTGAAGTGACATTTGGCTTCCATGGTGAAGGGAGCACCTAAGAAGCGTGTTGCCCTTGCCCTTACCTAGGACACACCAGCTTCTGCAGTGTTGGTGGTCGCCAGCAGGGCTGTCCCTGGCCATAGGGAGCACGAGTCCAAAGGACTGAGTGGAGGCGGGAGGGGCGTGGGGAGGGAGAGTGGAGCTGGCCACGGCGGGGCTGTGGAGGGCTGTGGAGTGTGGCCAGTGGCCGCCCTTTCTACTCGGCATTCAGCAGTTGCCAAACAGAAACAGAAGGCGAAGACCTTGTCCTCTCTTCCATAATTGTGTTTCGATTTGCATTATTCTCAGTTTTACCTTCGGCTCCTTTTTGCCATATTTTTAGCTTTCTCTTGGTTAGCCCCTCTGGTAGAAGGGCAGTGCCCCGCCCGGGGTGGGGGGGGGTGTGGGCGCCCAGAGGGTTAGTTCCCCTTTTACAGACAGGGCAGGCCCTGAGGGCAGTGCGTTAACTTCAGATTTTAGTTTTTCTCATTATTTTTGTCTTTCTTCCCAGCTATGGATTATTGTTAGTTCTGTTTTCTCATTTTGTTTGGATGTGGCCAGGTGGCGTGGTTGCTCAGTGTCAGAAGCTTTTACCGGCTGCCTGCCTGTGGCTAGTCTTCCCCGTGTCAGGCCAGGGGGCTTTGTGGAGAAAGACATGATTAGCTGTGACCCACGTGATTACTAACTGTAGTAATTTCTGGCATGTCTGTTCTTGGCAGAGAGAGACCTGCTGCAATATCTATTGAAATCAAAAGCATTGATGATACCTCAAACTTCGATGAGTTTCCAGAATCTGATATTCTTAAGCCAACAGGTAACAGCACCAACAGTGCCTCCTGCTGCGTTACAAGCACATTATTTCCTCCCCCGCCAGTCTGGGGGTTGTGTTTATAGGTCAGCTAGAGGAATTTTAGTCCTTCTGGTTCTTTGTAAGTGTTTTCCCAGCGCTAATGCTGAGAGGAGCGGTGACACCCTGCTGAATGGAGACTGCTTAGCTGCTAGACGGGGTGGGGAATCACAAAGGTTTGTTCTTTCATTTTTATTTATTAAAGCTTAGGTAACCTGAAATGACAGAAATGGGGAAATAAAACTTTAAAAATATTTGTGAGAAGTAGGAGGTTCAAAGAACATAGAGAAGCAAATGTAGAAGATTTGCAGAGTGAAAAACAATTTTTCCCAAATAAAAACTGTGGTATCTTCTTCCGAATGTCATGTCCTCAGTACTGCGTAGTCCCTCGGGGTAAGGCAGTGAATCAACTCTCATATCTATTTCTTTCCCAGTGGCTACAAGTAATCACCCTGAGACTGACTACAAGAACAAAGACTGGGTCTTCATCAATTACACGTACAAGCGCTTTGAGGGCCTCACGGCTCGGGGGGCAATACCTTCCTACATGAAAGCAGCCAAATAGTACCCTTGAAACAGAATCCTCAGTGGAGCAGGAGTTCTTGGTACAACATCACGGTTTTCCTCTCACACGGTCTTTTGGAAGAGTTTCCAAGACGTTTATGGAACCCGCCAGTGTGTCATGGTAAACTCTACTGAAATGTGACAGTAAGTGGATTCTCTTCCATAATGCATCGGAGACCTGTAGAACAAAGACAACCATTTCTACTACATCGGCCATAAACAGCTGTACTGCTTCTTTAGAAGCCTCATGAGCCAATTTGATAGAGGTTTTAAAAAACTTGTTTTCCTAAGTTCATCAGAATGAAGGAGAAAAAACAGCCATTATCAAACATTATTGAGATTGTAACATAGACTTATTGAATATCAGCCAATCTCTGTGATTTTGTGACAGACATGCTTTCTGCCAAGCCCACCAGTATTTCTTTTCCTTTACAGCTACAATTTCCATAGTACTAGGGACATAAAGCAATAATGAAAGCCTCAGCAGCCAGCATTCTGGCTGAAGGAAATGATCCACCATCCTCTGAGCGGGTGGTGATGGTAGTTTCTCCCCATACCTCGGCCTCAGGCGAGTGGCTCTCGATAGCCTCCATTCGTGGTGCACTTTATTTATGGCACTAGGGATAAAGACCCTCAACCCATTGATTTCTCTCCTCCTGCCCGTCTGAAACACTCACGCTGCTCTTCTGAGTGTTGATGGGGGATATTGGCGCTCTCAGAAGACCCAAGCCGCTGGGCTTTGCCAAGGACTCCCAGGTCACGTGGAAAACCCTCCCTGTCTCTTCATGGCTGTATCAGAACATCCCTAAGATGCTGTTGCGGACCAGCAGTAGCCACAAGTGCTGCCAGCAGGAACTCGCTCTGTTCCTGGGAACACAGCAGGGAGAGTCCAGGCCGAGGCAGCAGGCCTGGAACCCTCTTGGCTAAGGTGCTGCCCCTGCTCGGTCTCCAGAACCTCCTTGGAAGTGAAGGAACCGGCCCAGTACGAACGAAGTGCGGAGCCAGCCTACAAATCCCTGTGAAGTTCACTCCTCAGTCCTTGGTGCAACTGTGTTTTGTCGTCTCTCTCTCGGTCTTTGTGCTTGTCCTCTCCGGTTTAAGTAACCATTTTGCCTTGGAATCATGATTACGGATTTTTCCTTTGCAGAGGCCTTCCTGGGGGATGCTCCTCTCCACCCTAAAGGGTAGCCTGCAGCTTGGGCTGAGCAGGCCTCTCTGCTGCGGCACTCATGAGAGACCCTCGGAATTTTAGCACCAAGTGCCTTTTCTTTTACAGCTGCCACCACCTTGAGAGGAATTTTGCTGCATCAGAAATATGTGGAGGCTCCATATTAATGCATTATTTTAAAGTTTTTGAGAACTCTGAAAGCATCATTTTCACCTGTGTGGTGATTTTGCCTGTTGCAAAGGGTCATGGCCAAGCTGCAGCTGGGAGTCTGCTTTCTACCAGTCTTGAGGTTAAGATCACCTTGAAAGTATGTCCTGGCTTAGCTATTCAGAAATGAAAAATGGGATATCAGAGTTACAGGAGTAAATGAAACTGCTTTGGGTTTTAATGTCTTAGAGGAAGAAAAAAAAAATACTAGGGAAGTATTAACTTTGGATGAAGGTAATGTTTGCCCCTTAACCTTTCATTCACGGTCTGCTAGTGAAAGGAAGTAAATGAGATTCTTTTGTGTAACTCTGTCGCTTCGTTGTATTACCAAATAGTTGAGGTTTTGACCCCCAGGTGTTTTGCAAGTATGTGTGGTAAGCATGGTAAAGAGTTCACAGGAGTGGTGATAGTCTCTGTGTGGGGAGTGGCAGGGAGGGATGATTTGTTTTAGGGGAAAATGCCCACATTTTAAACTTCTGAATAAACTGTGTGAAAACAGTGTGAATCTGATGTGTTGTTTTTTTTTTTTTTTTAATTTGCGAGAGAATGAGAGCACAAGAGGGAGGAGGGTCAGAGGGAGAAGCAGACTCCCTGCTGAGCAGGGAGCCCGATGTGGGACTCGATCCCGGGACTCCAGGATCATGACCTGAGCCGAAGGCAGTCGCTTAACCAACTGAGCCACCCAGGCACCCTGTTGTTTTTTTTTTTTTTTAAGATTTTATTTATTTATTTGACACAGAGAGAGAGAGGAATCACAAGTAGGCAGAGTGGCAGGGAGCGACAGAGGGAGAAGCAGGCTCCCCGCTGAGCAAGGAGCCCGATGTGGGACTTGATCCCAGGACCCTGGGATCATGACCTGAACCGAAGGCAGATGCTTAACGACTGAGCCACCCAGGCGCCCCGTGAATCTGATGTGTGTTAAAGCAAATGTGGGGGCGCCTGGGTGGCTCAGTCGGTTAAGTGTCTGCCTTTGGCTCAGGTCATGATCTCAGGGTCCTGGGATCGAGCCCACTTGGGCTTCCTACTCAGCGGGGAGTCTGCTGCTCTCCCCCCTCCCCCCCCATGCTCGTGCTCTCTCTCAAATAAATAAAATGTTTTAAAAAATTAATCAAATGTGGCTCGTAACTGAAAGGGGCCAGATTGCTGGTGGCTTCTTTTAACCCGATTGCAGACCACTGGAACACTTCATCACCATATTTAGGCAATGTGCTTTTCTGTCTCGGAGAGACTAGGGCCTGCTTTTTTCCTTGAGAACGAGCCTTCTGGGTTGGTTGGTATAAAGAGACCATCTTCTGTTGGCCACTTGCATGTGTTCTTCCCACCTGGCTCAGGGTTGCGGGGCAGTGGGATCTCCCCTGCAGCAAGGCTAAGGGGACACCTGCTGACAATTGCTGTCAGTTGGTGGACATTTATACAGCTGTTTACCCAGCCTGGGGTTGACCAGGAACTTCACAGGCTCCTGGAATGGGACTTCTGCTGAGCCCTCCGGGTCCACCAGAGCAGGAGTCCTGTGGGGTCCCCTCATTAGCACCCTCTCTGGGTTAGGGAAAGGAGCCTCAAAAAGAAGCAAGAAGAGCAAAGACCATCCAGGGTCAGAAGTGCAGGCGGGAGGAAGCTGAATGCAGCCAGAATGTGTGTTGTCTTTGCAGAACTTAAGGGTTTCAAGAAACATGTTGCGAACCATTGGTTTGGTGTTGGTCCTCTTCAGATAGTTCTGCTTCCTACTCTCTTAGAGGGAGTTAGGAAATAGGGCTTGAACCGTACTGCCTACTGAAGTGAAACTGAATACTGATGTCATCCAGTCTCCTCTTGATTCAGGGGTGCATCAGGATTTTCTTCAGTACTTGTGTGTTTTTTTTTAAATTTTTTCAAAGTAGGCTCCACACCCAACATGGGGCTTGAGCTCACAACCCTGAGATCAAGTGTCACACGCTCTACTGACAGAGCCAGCCAGGTGCCTAGTACCTGTTTCTTTTTAGAATTACTTTTTCAAAAGTAAGCTATGGATGAGTTCCTTTGGGATTAATATTCAGGCTCTGAATAGCAGGTTGCAATTTTAAAACTCATCTATATGCATAATAGGAATCCTCTGCCTCAACTGCTAATGCGTTTTCTCTGAATTGGTTCCTTGGAAGGTGTATTTGGGTTTCACTCTCTCCTGTTTGTAACCCCAAATGGTAGTTTATCTTGAACTCAGAGGATTCAGTGAATGGTATTTTCCTTTGCTAGGTAGTATACATTTCCCTGGAATGATCTGTGAAAGCCAACACTGACTTAAAAACCACCGCCACAATGCTTTCTCAGGCACACTTTGAGAGAGCATCTTGCCCAGATCACACGGAAGTAGCCATCATCTACAGAGCACAGTACTGGGCACTCTGGGATGCACTGGCTATGGCAGTCAGGACGCCCGTGACCAGAGGAATGACTATAAATATGAATACTAGTATGTTTTATACCTGGGATAATGAATACATGTTTCGCACAAGGGACAGAAATTGGATGAAGTGAAGTGGGAGAGAGAAATGAAGTAACAAACGCGACCGCAGTGTTCCTCCCAAAGGAACAACTCCCATGCCTCGGCCGCAGCACAAGACCAAACCTACCAGGCTCCAAAATCCAGGGCTGTAGCACCTCTGCAAGTCACCGCAACTAAGAAACCTCTCCCGGAAGCTTCCCTCAGCTTCCCTAACACCCCTAGATCAGCTTAACAGTACTGCTCCACCGTTAAGAACTTCGCAGCTAGTGCTGTTTGCTGTTGAGCCACTTGATGGGAATTCTCCACCTGCTCTGCAGATCAAGACCACGGCAGGCTCCCCAGTGCATCCCAGAGTGCCCAGTACTGTGCTCTGTAGATGATGGCTACTTCAGTGTGATTTGGGCAAGATGCTCTCTCAAAGTGTGCCTGAAAGAGCATCGTGGTGGTGGTTTTTAAGTCAGTGTTGGCTTTCACAGATCATTCCAGGGAAATGCATACTACCTATACTTCAGCCCTCATCGTTTTTGTTTTTAAAGATTTTATTTACTTGAGAGAGAAGAGAGAGCAGGGGGAGGAAGAGGGGCAGAGGCAGAGGGAGAAGCAGGCTCCCCGCCGCCGTGGGGCTCGATCCCAAGATCCTGGGATCATGACCTGAGCCGAAGGCAGACTGCTTAACCAACTGAGCCACCCAGGCGCCCCCTTTCAGCCCTCATCTTACTTGATCAACCTGCTGCACGCATACTGTTAAAACAAAAACTCTATTCTCATCTGACTTCCTTCTTGGTTCCCTTGCCACCACTTAAATGCTGGTGATCATCTGAGCAATGCCTTTGCCCTCTATTTACTCATGTGATCTCGGTGATCTCCCCAACACAGTGGCTTCAGCTACCATTTTTTGTGGTGAGGTCCTCAAAGTGACCCAACTTCCCAGCTCCATCCCCAGAACTCTAGATACCGCCGTCTGGAAGGCCTCGTCTGGAAGGCCTCGTTCGGGCTCAAACACCATCCAGAGCTCCTCTTGCTTCCCGTTGCCTCTTTGACTCTGTCTACTCAGCTGTCCAGCCAGAAACTTCTTACCCAGCTCCCATGGGTAAACATGCACAATTCTGGGGCATGGCCATCCATCCATCCTACCAGTGCCTTCGTTTCTTGAAGCAGCTACTGCAGTGACCCCTTAGCTGACCTCTTTTGTCCCTGGTCCTTCCCCTTTCAAGTCCGCTGCCTTCCCTGCTGCCGAAGAAATTCAAGCCTCAAGTCTGATCATGTCATTCTCCTCCATAAAACTCTCTTGGGTTCCCAATAGTTTCTAAAAATGAGACCAGACAACTTTGAGGTAGAAGGGTCCTTCCTTACTCTGGCTTCATCTCTGCATCACCCCACCTTCCCGGATCATTTTACCTTTGCATCTTTGCTCATATAGTTGAGTTGGCCTGGAATACCTCCTCCCTGCATATTCGTGGATCCAAAACAACTAGTATTCTTTCTTTACAACTTGGTTCATTGATCACTTCTAGAATCCTCTTGTGAACTCTCCTCATGGTAAAAACTGGCTACTCCATCCTTTTGGGGGTCCCCTGAGTGACCTGGACTGTTCATAGATCTCTTTTCCCCACAAGTATAAAAACCCCTTGGAGCAGAACTGTGTCCTGGTCATTGTGTCCCTGTGGTCATGCAGTGCTTGGCACAGAGTATACTCAGCAGGCCATCTCTTCAGAGCGTGTCCGTAACCTCCGTGCTGATAAAGGCAGGCCTGCTGTGAAGGTGCTGGCTTTAGCGCCCCTTGAAGTTGAATCACCAATAAGCTCCCGGGCTAAGTGAGCTGAGGGAACTCACTCAGGAGGCACCTGACTATAGAGTTGGGCCAAATCGGAGACATCAGAGGAGGAGCCAGAAGCTTTACAGCAGTGTTTCCAGGGGACCTGCCTTTCATTCCTGCCATGGCTCCTCACTTGTTTTAAACCAGAACATAAAAGTCGCTGAGTCCTCTTATCTTCCAAACTTACATTTGGCTTTGTGGGGTCCTACTTGGTTGGACTGAGGATTCAGGAGGTCTTGAATGTAAATTAGCCAGGAACTCAAGAAGGCAGACTATTAGGGTTCTGGAAGCTGTGAGTTATAGATAGTAGGGTGGGAAGGGCACACCCGGGCTCAAAGTGACCCTGTGGCCCCGCAGGAAAGGAAGAGGCTCTGTTCTGGGCAATCAATGTGCTGCTGCTTTGGGTCCCTTTTAACATCTTGACTTCCAGTTTTATTTTCTGCTAAAAAGAAACAACACGGACATAAATGATAATATTTTATTATAGAAAAAGCATCCCAAATAAAGGATTTCGTAAACACTGGTAGGTGAACAAGTGCAACTTTAGAAGTAAATACAAAGTAAAGAGGCAAAATCTACAAGCATTTTGCCTTTAAGAGAAAATGTAATGTTCTCCTGCAGAGGTGATCCCACCCAGAGCACGAATGTGGCTCCATCTTCCCCAGGGAAGGCATCAGGTTTGCCTTCTGAACTCGTATGTGCATTTTAACAATCTCAAAATAACGGCAAGAGGTGGCATTGGATAAATTACTAAAACCCCTTGATTCTTAACTTTCTATTGACACTCGATAAAAAAAAGACTCCATATCACACTTTGACAATTTGAGTTAAAGCCTGTGCTGATTGTTTTCTGCAAATATTTCCATCCTTCCTGGGCTTATTCCATAGTATTTTCATAGACCTGTATACATTAGATGACATACTGGTTTCTTGGAATTTAGCTTAAAATAATATTGGCTATTACATATTACGCAGTAAATGTACTTTCTAGCTTCCTTACCATTTAAATGCTGCCATCTTTTCAATACTTTTCCTCCACTTTGGAGAAACCATGATCATCTCACCAGACACATGTTAACACTCTGCCCACTCTCCAGCTCAATGCCAAATGTTTCCCAGTCAGCGATACATGATAATGATGCATTCACAAACTCCGATTCTAAATCTCAAATTCAGGTTCCTCTTGGCTTGCAGAGCTATCTGAGTAAGACCGTCAGAGCAAAATATCTTCCTCTGGAGATGGCTCTGTATAAACAGCCTAGCTTGCTTATTTAGGCACTTAGAAGAAAAAAAAAAACCCCACCAAACCTGAGTTCCACCTTTATTAGAAACCTCTCTCGCCCAGCTGGCCAGTAACAGACTCTGAAGGGAATGACTGCAACTCAGCCCGTCCCTGTGGGGACTCAGCAGTTCTGCCATCATGGAATGTCTTGGGCCCAGGAAAGGGGAGCTCCGAAACTGCAGTGATGCTGAGCTCCAGGCTGGGAGGGTGGTGGGTGCAGAAGAAAGCTCCCTCTTTACCAGAAGGGACCTGTGGGCCCCACTTTTCCCTTTGTCTCCACCATCTAGTGACACTGGCAGATTAACCTGTACGGGTTTCCAGCTCACTCACCCCATGGGTTGGGGCCAAAAGCACATTAACCCAATTGGGGAGGGGGGGAAGGGAGACGTACTTCTTGAAAGCCCGAGGAAATTAATCATTTACATAGAACAGAGTGCTAAGCACATGCCATACTTTCATACTTGGCTTTTCACCTAAGCAAGGACTAATTGGTTTTAGAGGGTTAGCTGCAGCATGTTCACACTTAAATGTTCATATGGGAAGATGGAGAACAGATGTTATACTTACTAGAGAACACAGTTCATTCAGATTTCCTTTGTGATGGCATGGGAGGAAGTCAACTGAGAAGCAGAAAGGAAGCACCATTAAACGATTATCTGGGCTGATCAACTATCAGTGGGTATGAATGAAATACTGGCATGGTGAAAGCCAAACCTGACCTCAAATAAGAATCAAGGAGTTTCACAGACATAAAAGTACCCTCTGGCTACAAAAAAAAACCTCACCCTAAACTTTAACCCTTACCATCAGCCTTACAAGTTGGATGCCAGTGGTAGTCAGAAGAATTCTCTAAGTGGGAGATGGCTCAGTTTAACCCCTTACTACTACTATTTTCTGAGTAATGAATGGAGTATTGATTTCCACTGTGATGCTGGTCACAAGCACAGAGAACACACTTCTTAAGAACATTCTTGTTCTTCACGCCTGGAAAGAACAGCTTTCGACACCCATCTGACTTTACCTTTGGAGGACTACAACTAGGGCAGTCAAAATGGAGTCACCTAACTTGCTCTATGGTATCTTACAGGAATGGAATTTAAGAAAACTAATCATGTTACCTTGAACTTGAAGGAAACTATGTACCTCTTTGAAATCTGTGATGAGTAAAGGCTCTGGGTAGGTGATTAGAAGGCCAACCTTTATCATAAAATGGGAGATTATCCCCAGACACTTAACATCTGGCTCTAGACTCTAAATTTAGTTCTGCTGTCAATAGCCATGAGGACACAAGGGAAAATGGTTCAGTACTGGGAGGAGTGATCTGGGTTGTCACACACCATGCATTATTAATACAGAGCCGACAAGATCAAACAAAATTACTAGGCCTAATACCCCTTCAACTCATCTATCCTTTGGGGATGACAGCAGTATGGTTTTCTAACCCAGTGTGATAGGCTACTTCAAAAACAAATACCCTGATATCCAAAAAAAATTCCATAGTATGAAAAGAATATACAAAGAAAAATCCTGCACTGGGACAAAGCCTGGGCAGGTGACGTTTCCCCCACCCCGCTTTACCCCAAATGCCCCCTTCCCTGGAGCTCTTAGAAGTCTTTCTATTGAGAAACAGAGCACTTGTGAGAAATTTCTGCCTGCCTCTTAAAAGCCTTTCTCAGCCATATCATCTAAGGTTTCCCAGCCACACTCACAGCAATGTGCTGCCTAGGGTGACGACCTATGGCTTCACACCAGATTCCAAGCCAGGATAATCAAAGTGGCCTGATCTGGACAGGTTCTTCTACTTGAGTTGTGAATTTCATTCCAAATGATTTCTTTAGACTCAAAAACCTTGAACCTAAAAAGGTTTCATAAATGTTGTTACATTATTATTGGACTTCAGTCGAATCTGTAGGGTTTTGAACTATTCATTGCATTAATGAAAAAACTGAATTTAAACTCTTAAGAAATCTCCTTTTGGACGTTTTGATGAGAGCCTAGTTCTTCCCAGATGCAGGTCTGGGCACAGAGGCCACCAGGAATGGCATCTTCACTGACCCCTAATGACAATCCCATTAGCGCCTGCTTGTGGAAGCTAGAGATTATCTTTTTTTAAGGTTTGGTCCCTTTGCTGCTACATTCTTTGCCTGGTATAAAACAAACAAACAAAAAAGCCAAGGACAAAGTATAAAGGATGAGAGGACTGCTTTGATGAATATGAGCCAATGGGAGTCGACTTCCTTTCCTACTTTTTGCAGTTATGCAAAGACTCTGTAAACAGCACCAGATCCAAATTTTTCAAGTTACCAGGGCTGCTGCAAAGCTGGTAGCTTATTTGCCAGTGAGTGCTTTTTCATCCCCTGCCGGAGGCACAAACTTTTCAGTAATGAAAAGGACACACGCTAATTGTGAGAGGGAGGGAAAGGACGGAGAAGCAGGTCTCCTGATACTCAGGGGAGACAAACCAAGGGGAGAACTGGCTGTGGACATCGCAGACAGAGAAGGGCTCTAAAGAGACACGGGTCCACAGCTGGCCCTAATCCTGAAAGTCGTTAGACGCCATCTGAGAAAGTGGAGCGTTCAGCCGGTCGAGTTCATCCACCTGGGGTGGGTGGTGCATTACTATCTCCTGGTCCTCTAAGACATCTTCTCCAGCAGCTACCAGATTAGTGAGGGATTTGCTTCGGACACACTGGAAATCCACATGGCGACTCTTCCCTTCTTCCTTTTCCCAGGACATCTGGATAAAGGGGCGCTGCACATAGTTATAGATTACTTCAGACCGGCCACCGGGTCTTCTCTTAATTTTTTCTTTACAGGTAGGGTAACCTGAAACAGAAAAAGGCCATTGTCATGACTCCAGGAAATTGCCCACTCTAGATTCCACACTTTCTCTTCTCTAACCACTTAATTTCCTCCCAAATTCAAAGGCTGGGGAAATGACCTCTGACCATGCCCTGCCACTCCCACCCACCTACGTGCTCACTTCCCACCTATCCAGGTTAGTAGGTCTTGTCCCTGGAAGGGAAGTAACAAAAATTCTCTCTCTTCTAATGGCAGGGCGAGAACAGCCTCTTAGTAATTTCAGAAGCCTGTACTTACTGGCAACAATGCCACAGAACAGAAATCCTGCTAGGCCATGGTGAACTCCAGTCTCTAATTCTAGTGCGTATCTCATACTGTAGGAGAAGTGGTTAGAAAGCGTGTAATGTGTAGCCTAAAGAAAAAAACAGGGAAGTTGCCTGAAATATCTGAAAAGCTATCACATGGAAATGGGAGAAATCTTACTCAGAGTAGCTTCAGGCTAGAACTAGAAGGAAGACCGAAGAGAGAGGAAGTTATCTACTAGATATATGGAAGAATGTTCTAATGGTAGGACAGTCTGATGGGATGCTGGGAAATGGAGTAATCCTTGTCACCCTGTTCCTGGGGTTTCCAGTGACAAAGGAGGGACACAGTGAAAGAGGTTTAATAGACCTCAAAAATCTCTTCCCACCTGAAATTCCAACCTAAATGAGACACAATGAAGATTGATGGGTTCCGCAGGCAAGACTGAGATAGCAAGAACAGCAAAACTCAAGAGTCAAAGACTCATGGAGAGGAGACCAGGATGGCTTCAGCATTCTCGAAGAATCAGTGTCTAAGACCTTTCTATGGAGACCACAGGTTGGGAGCCATTTGCTCAAGATCACTTCAAACCATTCTATCAATACACACAGACATTCCTCAAAGGTATACAGTGGAATTAATTCAAATTTGAGTCTCCAAGACTGTTGATGGAATGACTCTCCCACTTGGTGAGCCCACGGGCCCTGCTCCACAACCCCCCCCCCCCCCGCCCATGTCCTTAGCCCTCACTGCCCTTTATCCCAA
Organism: Neomonachus schauinslandi; assembly: GCF_002201575.2. NCBI lineage: Eukaryota > Metazoa > Chordata > Mammalia > Carnivora > Phocidae > Neomonachus > Neomonachus schauinslandi. The sequence goes on from NC_058410.1 coordinate 113,225,638, forward strand.
AGCAGTACACCGGAACTTATTCCTGCAGCTGCTTTAATTTAAGCATTTACGAATGGAAATAAAATGAAAAGGAAATATAAGGATAAACAAAAACAAAACCAGGAATCCTTCACATGGGTAGGAATGTAGTGTTCATGTGTGCCTATTCTCTACGTCCTCTCGAAGCCGGGTTTTAAGGACACAAGCTGTGCCCATAGATACAACCCACTCCATGAGCCATGCAAGCTGAATACTAATGGGGATATTTATTACCTTCAATTCCAATGCGAATATTTTTCAGGCCTCGCTCCTTTAACACTGTTTTAGCGACATCACGATTCTCAATATATTTGAAGAATCTATAGAGCTTGGAGCTATAAAGAACTGGAAAAAGAAAAACTGAGTTAGTCATGGAGTAAAAACTTCTAAAAGAGGAGGGAAACGAGCTAACAGAATCAGACTAATGAAAGATATACCTGACCCTGATGCCAAAAAAAAAATCCAGTTGGATCACAGATTAAATGTTAAGTAATAGATCAAACATAAGAAAGAAACCACATGAGAAATTTTTATAGTTCAGGGTGGGGAAGACCTTTTGGGTACAACATAAAACCCAGAAGCCATAATGTAAAAACTGACACATTTGACTACTTAAAAATACAACGTCTCTGCTTAGCCAAAACCACTGTTACCAAAGCTAAAAAAAACAAAATAACAAAAGTCAACTGGGAAAAATACCTGCAACTCACATTACAAAGGGCTAATTTCCTTAATATATATAGAAAGAGTGGTCACAAATAGAGAGCCTTCACAAATCACTAAGTAAAAGACAATCCAATTCTGTAATGGGCAAAAGGCACAAATAAAGCTACAGAAAAGGAAATTAAAAGGCTCTTAAAATTTAAAAAGATGGTGAGTGTTGATCATGAAATGAGAAATGCAAATTAAAACATAAATGCGATGCTATTTTTTACCTATCAGTGTGACAAAGATAAAAGTGCAGTCAAACACTGTTTTGGTGAGGGTGTGGAAAACAAACCTGCCACATATTGTTTTGTGAGTGTAATATGGAGGAGAATTCGGCAACATTTATCAAAATTATAAAGGAACAAAGCTTTGGCACAGAAATTCCATTTCTAGGAATATTATTCTATAGAGATACACATGTGTGAAAAAGACTCCGTTTAAAAGGCTATTTATTGCAGCATCATTCATAATTTATAGTTTAAATGTCCAACAACAGAGCTAGTTAATTCCGCTCTGGCACAGTCGTGCAGTGGAACACTAGACAGCCATTAAAAAGATTGTGGAAGCTTTTTATGTAAGACACGGTGTTGAACAGTCTGTAGACTATGGAAGCATTTGAAAAAAAGGAAAAACCATGGATGTAATTGCTTATGTATGTGCACTGAATACATCTGAAGGATATAAAAGAAGCTGAGGAGGAAAACCGGGTGGATGAGGCAGGGATGGGATCAAGACTCTTCAATGTATATCCATCCTTTTGTACCTTCTGAATTGGTACATTCATTAAAAATGGAACCAGCGGAGAGAAGAGTGACACCACCATTAAATGGCCTCAATCTGGCCTCCGTCTCACCGCAGTATCCGACACCAGGGGCAGCAGCGGGAGGTGGGACAATGTCACACACTCAGCAGAGACCTCAGCCCTGCATCACGTGCCCTGATCATCCAGGTGAGTGTGCTCCTTGCCAGGTCAACAGTGACATTCATGTTGCTTCCAGGATCTAACTGCTACTCTGGGCAGCACGTCTGGTGCGGAAAGCATCTACACCATGCGGGGGGCTCCTACTTTGGGAATATTCCTCCCCCATGGGAGGGGGGTGGTCTTCATCCCAGTCCACAGAATCCTCATCCGTCAGCACAACGATGTGGCACTCTCGCTCCCCTTTCTTGGCACAGCCCACCATGATGGGCAAGATCAACTCTTCGAGGTAGTGGTCAAACTGCTTGTGAGCACCATCGTTAGACAGTTCATGCAGTAAAGCACCTGGGGAGAGAAGCTGTAGGTGAACATCCTCTCTGGCCGAATGCAGCTATTACTGGAATGAAAAAGACTATGAGGTGATGGCTGTTATCACGGAGAAGTTCCAGACAGGGGGCCCATAAAGGCAGAAAATGGTTTCTTGCTCCGAGGCGCTAATGAAGCTGATTTTGTTAGATATGTTGCACGTTTTACCACTCCTTAACTTCCTCATGTTTATTATTTATTTTATTATTGAGAGGGAGGGAGGGGTGGAGGGACAGAGGAAGACAGAGAGAGAATCCCAGGCAGGTTCCATGCCCAGCGTGGAGCCGACGTGGGGCTTGATCCCATGACCCCGAGATCATGACCTGAGCAGAAACCAAGTCAGATGCTTAACCAACTGAGCCACCCAGGTGCCCCCCTCATGTTTAATAATCCCTGAGCATTTTGACCAACTGAGGTTTTGTTAGCTATACAACGTCAAACCACGTACATTAATTCTACAAGAGAAAGAACCATCATTTGTAGGACCTCTTCTGAAGATGCTCTGAACCCCAATTTCGTGGAGTTATGGTACCACAGAAGAGGGATCATCTGAAGTTTGAGGACACCAAGGGACTTGCTCTAAGTGTGCGCTAGACCCAGTAGAGAAACCACAAGTCTAGAGAACTTCATGGAATATGCAGGGAAATGTATCGTGAACCTCAAAGAATAATTTTTTAAATAATTTCAGAAAGCCTAGGTGATAATAAGAGAATGGTGTTTGTAGTCAATCAGCTCTAATCCCAGCTTTTTAGAGCTTTGAACAAGTCAATTTCTGTCTTCCCATTTGTTAAATGGGGTTATCACCTGACTTGCAGGGCTCACTGTTGCAAGAATTAAGCAAGTTCATATCTAGAAAGCACTTAGTAAACACAAAGTTAATAATAACGGTAAAAATGATTCTATGAACCACCCAGCTAATTTATGCTGTTTGACTCTATGAGGGAAGGCTCACTAATGTCCAAGAATCAGTATCCTTATTTATTAGTTGAGACACCAAGGTCCCAAGAGGGTAAGCCATTACCTCGGTGCCTCACTGGACAAGCTAGATTCAGAACCCACCACGCATTCTCTTTGGTTTACTCCACTTCCTCACAGTGCTGTGAAGCAGGAGAGGGAATAGGTTAGTATCACGTCTCTGCCTCTGCAGATGATTTGCAGCCCACACTTGAAACTCATGTTTAGTGATAAAAAATATCAGTTGATTCCAAGCAAACTCAAAGTTCAGCTGCTCAAATGCAGGTATTAGGTATCTGTAACTTACTCAGATCTTGACATCGGATAGTGTTGAAGTCAAAGTTAATGCAGAGATAATCGCATGTATCTCTAAGGTCTGGAATAGAGATGCCATCAGGACAATTGATGATACCAGTTTTGTAATAATCCTGTAAATGGATTAAAAAGAAGAAATGTAGGCAAAGAACCAAGATAAAAAGTGACCTCTTCAACCCCCTATCCATTCCTGGTTCTGTTAAAATGGTAGCTTACTAGAACTATCACCAAGTTGGCTGACTTGTCAGCTGGCAAAGTGGCTCCTGGCTCTCTGGGCATGCTTAGTCACACCTTGATAGCTGACTGAGCTCACACAAACAAGAGGTGCTTCAAAGTTACAGGAATAGAAAGTAGAGGGAAAGGGAACTGGGAACCAGAGACCCTAAAGTCAGTAACAATCTGCTGGAACTCTCCAGGCTTCTGCCTATGCCTGCCCCTGGGGAAGAGGATGCAACAAGAAGGGCTCCTACACACCAGCACCGTTCGAAATACAGTCGCACTGATTCCTTCAGCGATCTCATACTCTCCCTTCTCGTTGGGCCGAGTGAAGTTATACTCTCTTCCTGGTCCAAACATTCTGAAAGACATCAGGCAACAATGTTAATCTTCTCCAGTCCAGCCGGATTCTTCATGCGTGAGGACTGCTCCCCTCTTCACCTCATTCTGGAAGACTCCATTCCATGTTCTCATAGTATAAACTGAAAACACAGCAGTGGGACCCAACCCCTAAGAAGCAGCTCCTTCCAGACAGAAAAAGTGGTAGCGATTGCTTGCAGCATTTGAGAGCAAGGAGAAATGAAGCAGCCAAGTCCTCAAGGATCACGGGTGGTAAGCTGCTGTGACAGCAAATGAAGTAAAGCAGCATCTGCAGAGTTGGCCCTTGGAAAATCTCTGGCATGTGTGAGGGTTGCCTCTCACGCCCTCCCCACTGCCCAGGGATATGCCGGCAGCTCAGGAAGACCGTGCATCTCCTGCTACTGACCCTTCCTGGTCCCTTCCCTCCTCCTTACTTACCTAGCTTGTCAGTCCTCAGTAGTTCTGAGTTTTGCTTTTCAACATCTAATGTGATAGATGCATCTACACTGGTGGGTGCAGATGTTACTGTTCTCCCTTTCCTGGTGCATTTTAATGCTGGAGCTCTGGGGAAAATGCCCTTCTTCAATCCACGGAGTAACTCTAATGATAGGAACTTCAGGTCAAGTAGACAGGGATGGGAGGTATTAGGCTTATCAGTGGTTTGACATAGTTTAGAGAGGCAAGCCTGCTCTGTGCATGAACGCAGAGGTCAGGAGGGCACAGGGAGATCTTGCTTTTCCTTACTCATCTTCTCCCATGCTTCCTTCCTCCCTCTCAGATCCCCTCCAGTAAAACTGGCCCCTTGACTTCCCCCACTCCTGTTGCACGTCTGAGCTGTGGAATGGGAAACCAGTGTGAGGGACAGGGCAGGTAATCAGGATCTTCAGCCAGCCTGATTTAAGTTCCCAATGGCACCTCACTGTCATTTCCTTTCTTAACCTGCTGGGAAGCCCTGCTGTTCAATGTTAAAACTGTTATCCTCCACCCTAAATTGGCTGCTTTTCAAAGGTCTGAAAAAGATTCCAAATCACATACTTTCCAAACCACTAACACCATATATAAGAAATCCATCCTGATAAAAGTGTCTTCAAAGAATGCTGACATTTTTCTGGAACGTTCTGGTTAAAGTCTAGCCAAGACAGTTATGAATCAAAATAGTGAACATGCCATGTAATGCCACTTCCCCCACCCCCACCCCTTAACTATCATCAGCAAGACCTAAGCTCAGAGTTATTTATCTGGTAGTGGTATGGATTAACATTAATCCATTTGCAATCTCTCAGCTTGTCCCACTTGTGACTAGTGGCCCACATTTTTTAGCTCACTGCCTAGGCTTACCAACACTGTATGTAACCTCAGGACAGTGCAAACCTAAGTAACTCTCAGAACTGATAACCTTAGCTGATAAACCACCTAGATAAAGAATCAGACGCTCTTGCCATGGGACAACTCATTCCTAGATTCAAAAAAAGAGGGTCACCCAAGAATTAATCTATCACCCAGAAAATCCTTGCCCCTCTCGTGATCACTGTCAGAGGCAATCTATCTCAAAGAGCCAGCCAGCGCCGAGGGAACACTGTTTTGGGGTGTGTGTGTGGGGGGGGGCAGTGGTAGCAACACCAAGACTGAGGACAGGAAGTCAAGTCTGATAAAATGTAGGGCCAGTCTGGAAAATGTTTCAATATTCTAGTTTAGTCTTAATTCAGATGTTTGAGAAATATACAGATTTCTTTCTGGTTAAAAATGGTTCATCATGAATCTGCATGTGTATGTTCAAATATAAATATATTTGAATAGCTGGATTCCATTTAAAGATTTTTTTTTTTTTTTTTTTTTTTTATTCATGAGAGACAGAGTGAGAGAGAAAGGCAGAGGGAGAAGCAGGCTCCCAAGGAGCAGGGAGCCCGATGCGGGACTCAATCCCAGGACCCTGAGATCATGACCTGAGCCGAAGGCAGACGCTTAACCATCTGAGCCACCCAGGCGCCCTAGCTGGATTCCATTTAGCCTAAAATTCAACAAATGAGTGTGGTCTGTTCTGATTTCTAAATCAGTTCAAATTAGTTCGAAGTCCTGAGTGAGGTTAGATCTTTAAGATCTACTTCCAAGTAGATGAAAATCCTCAAAAGCCAAATGTCTGTGTGTATATACACATACATTATTATTATTGTTATTATTTTTACTCTTATCCCAATTTGCTCTTCCTCATGTTAAGGTCTATGGTTGGCCAGAAGGAGAACCTCCTAACTCCCAGTCCAGGCTCCAAAAACACTTTCTGGCCAGTGCTCCTCCTTGGCAGGCTCTTCCATTTCTTAAACGCTACCCCTAAAATGCTGGAGGCAGGAGATGAGGAGAGGAGGCTAAGACTGTGTGGTCTTCAATGAAGCAGCACAGAGAATGGAACATGAAGAAAAGAGAGAGCAGTCACGACACAGTACAACAGCCAGATAGAAAGATGCAGTTTTGGAAAACTTGAATAGAGATGGAGGCATCAGAAAATGACAGCCTGACACCCACTGCCAAGCAGAGCGGGCAACGGACAGCAGCCAAAAGGCTTTCCTGTAAAACGGTTTTGCTGTTGTGTCATGTGGAACACGTGTCTATTTTTTATTAAAAGACAAAAGAAAAAAAAAAAGCCACAACTTAGATCTTCCCTTAACCCTGTCTTTGACCTGTGGAGCTCAGACAAGATTACTTTTGTGAGGGTGTATGAATTATGGCTAAGAGAGATGAGGTGTGTGACTTCTGTTTCAGAGGGAGTTTATAGAGGAAGAGGGAAGGTTATTCAGCAGATTATTTTCCATAGTTCTGATTGCACTTCCCTTTGTGGGGGCCCATTTTACTGTACTGGCTTTGTAAATAAATTAAGTACATCCCCCAAATCATCAACACATATAAGGCTTTGTATAAGCCTGCCCTCCCTGTCTCACAAAGATGTGAAGGTAGAAAAATAAGCAATGCAGGGCTTCTTTTCCTCACATCTAGTGCAAGATAAACAGCAGGTATTTCTATTCATAGAGAACAGAATGAATTTGGAAGGAAATTATCATCAATTACCTTCCCAACATGGTATCCGGATGAGCAGTGAAAATTTGTGGATTCACAACAAAACGTGTGCCATCTACAAGAAGTGTCACTTTCTCTGGCGCCTGGGAATGAACGTTACTGCCAAAGCCCACAGTGCTGTTTCCAAATCGTTCTGGAGCCATAAAGGGTTCATGGTTCCGTTTATTCCCATTTTGGAAGCAGGAGCCTTTGATGTCTTCGGGAAGTGGCATTATGTGAGGGAACTGAAGATTTGCTGGCTGAGAGGCATAGTCAAGTGAAAGGTCTAAAAGATCATACAAACAAACCAAAATAACTTGACAGCAAAAAGGCTTGGGGGGGGGGAATAAACCTCGTCTCTTTAAAAAACAACAAGAAAACCCCCAAACTTTTAGATGTTCGCAGGCAAAAAACTCTTGCCTTGAACAAGTAAGGGAAAAATAGGCTAGAGACTCATACTGGATCCCCCTGAGCTTTTTTCCAGGTTTGTATGGTGGGGAGGAGAGAAGGAAGGCAATAATGCCCATACTTTAAAATGATACAAAAATTTTAAAGTAAATTATATGCATGGCTTAAAAAAATTTAAACAGTAGAGAATTTCTGTGGACAACCAGCAAGGCCCTGCCAGACTCCATGCCCTCCCCCGGTCTTGTCTCACAGAGGAAATAACTTTTTACTTCTGTTTCCACTTCTAGCTCTAAAGAATACTCTTGTACTTCCTGTGTTTTATTTAAGGAACCTGCTACCTCTGGGTGCTGAAACTATTCCTTTTCCACATCCTTCTAAAAATTCCCAAATGTTTCTAAATTTTATTTCCCCAGAAGGGATGACAGTCTCTAATTGTCTAATGCATTACTTTTCCTAGAAATTCATATAAAAGTGCATTTTCACTATGCACTGGAGAATCCTAACATCACCAGCACCATTTCTTGAAGAGGCAGGGCTTGCCCTCAGCTGAAAGGTTCCAGTGCAAGTGGCCTTGGGTTAGGATTCCTTCACAGAACCTGTTTTTGTCCTAGTATCACCAAGGAGCCGTTTTCCTTAAGCAATTTATTTAATTTTCTAAACCTTGTTCAGTTCTGTAAAATGAGAACCGTGTTCACTCCACCTTCCTCATGGGATTCTTCTATCAACTGAAATAAAGTATGTGAGAGCACTTCAAAGTGTGCTAATACCATATCATGCAAAAAAGGTTTAAAACTCAATATCTGAGATCTGGATGTATGCAGAAGACAATTTAGGGGAAAATATTTATAAAAGTATTATCACAGGATTCTTTTAAATTGGCAGTTCTAATATATTTTAAGGTAAAAAAAGTCTCTTTTATGAAAAATTTCAAACATACCAAAGTTAATACAATATGCGTATCCCGCCACCTAGATCTGACAAGCTTAATTAACTTTTCTGTATTTTCTTCAGATCTTTTTTTTGAAAAAAGTAAAAGGTTATAGATACAACTGAATATCTGACTCCCATCCCGCACGTATTTTAAGTCTGTATACAACAATTCATGAACATGATTACTGCCCATCACTTGTGGGAAATGAGCCTGACTTTGGGCCCTTAGATAAACTGTGACCTAGAATACACTCACTTTTCTTTCCCATTTGCTTCTAGAGAAAAGGAAACCAAATCTAGACCAAACGCTTATTGAGGGTTCACATCCTACAGCTTTTGACAGATTTTCAGTGTGGCCCTGTTGTTTGCACAACAAGAGCTAAGCTTCCACACAATCCACAGGCAAGCTTCTAGCAAAGAAACACTTTCATCACCAAGATGGGCTTTCACAAAGTGCTGTTCTAAAAAATTAAAGTAGGTACCTACATCACAAATTCAGGATGCTTGATTCTGCACGCCCACCGCCCACAGCAATGAAGCAATTCAGGGGGCTGATTCCTGAAGGGCGCCTCAAGTCCTGGGAAGCGTGCGTGGGTGAGCAGGAAGGGGGCCTCCGTGCGCAAACTCTCCCCACTGGCACACGCTAGGATGGCAGGCACACCCTGCCCCTCTGCCAGTGGATGCATCTAGAATAGCACAGCCCGGTCAGAAAGACGCGGGTTCAAATGGCAGCTGCCCAACTCCTAGCGGTGTGGGCCTGAGCACGTTCTGTAAGCTTCCGAAGCTTCCTTTCCTCATCTGCACAAGGAAGAGGACTCTAAGCAGGGATCAGTAAAAGGCCAGAAAGCTCTGTGGGTCACAGTCAATGCCACTGTAGCAGGAAAGCAGCCAAAGCCCCTATGTAAACAAATGGGCATGATGGCTGCATTTTAAAACTTTATTTACAAAAACAGGCAGTGGTTTGGATTTGGCCACAGTCTGCCATTCTTTATCTAAAAACATGTATGTAAAGTTCCTAGCATGGTGAGTGCTCAATAAACAGTAACTGCTATTATTAGTGTTGCCGCTGCCTTTATTCAAAGTTAAAAAGAACCAGACAGTTTATCAAGAGCCTGCACATCCATTAACTCCAAAGTCTCCCAGTCGCGTGAAGTAAGAAGAATATTAATATCCCCATTTTCCAAATTAAGAAAGCAGAGCTCAGAAAGATTAAGGAGCTCATCCACGGTTACAGATGATAAGCAGCTGAGCTAGAATCTGAATCTGTCTTCTGACTCCAGATCCAGGACTGTTTTTCTCACACGGTTACCGCCGAGTTAGATGTGCGGGACTGACTGAGTCAGGGGGCTGTCTGTGACATGTGAGCTAAGCCAATCAGCTGGAGATGTTATTTATGCCTCTGGGTAGAGTGGACGCTCACGGGTCGGAAAGCCCTCCGAATTAAGTCGAGATCTAACCATCGTACCATCGCTCCTGGGACCTAGAGGGTAAGCGAGACTCTGAAGAGCGGAAGCAGTCAGGCTATTTGTTTCTCTCTCTTGGGCCGCAGCTGCAGGGTCATCGCTTAGGCAGCTCGCCTCCTGCCGCAGTACCCTGTCGCTCTCGCCGCCGCGGTGAACATTCATTCTTGGGTTCTGGATCCTGAACTGTCTGCTGGGCCAGAAAAAAAGCCTGGAAGACAGGAATGTGCAGGATTTAGAAAGCTCTCCAGACAGGTTTCAAGGACTTTAAGGCATGAAAGCCGAGCTGGAGAACTCACAGACGGCTCACATTCTTGTTCGGAGAAGAAATGACATCTTAAACTTATTTCTGTGATTTTATACTGGGAGGAACTGGACTTATTTAAATGGTCTTTACCAAATCACTAACAATGTAAGAATGTTGATCAACTCGTTATTTGAGAATAATTTTAAGCCGTATCCAAAACCAGACATCAAATCCACAATTTTGGCCACAATCATGATCAGTTCTCTAATTTAAATGGTAGTGCAGTAATTTGGTGGTGTTTAGATCACCAAAAGAGGGGAAGAATCCAATGGGTCAATTAAAGAAAATCTGACCATATATTAAAAATAATCTAGACATATGTGTTCCTGCAACAATTAAGCACTAGGAAATGAAAACTGTCAACAACCATAATGCTCATGTAAGAGTTGAAACAAGAAGTCACCTGCACTAAACACACAAAAAACCAAAATTGGACTTAAGTGCTCAAGTTCCTTTTTATAAGTTCTCTTTCACTTTCTGTACCTTATGCTTAACCCCAGCCCCCACCTCAAAATTACAACAACACATCATTGGCTAGAAGGCTAACTCTCCCCCAGGCAGGACAGTCATGTGAGGAACCCATAACAAGCTACCGCCTCATGCCAGGCATTTGCTCATCGGGCAGAATGGGGAGGGGGGGCTATGTGAGAAGCTTCATACCTTTCTTCCAGGTAATCATGCCCTGCAACCCTTCTATCCTTGGGGGATGCCCAACTATCTGATATATTCCCGAAGTTTACCCTACTTATTAGCACTTTCAGTTTCTACTGTACTGATTTCCACTTGGTATTCTGGTGGAAGAATCATCTTACGTCACCACCAATTTTTATGCAAATGGTTGCATGCTAACACCATTTCAGGAAGAAATTCGGTCACTAAGAGCAGGAACACGTAGCACGTAGAGGTTAAAACAGATCCCTAGCGACTGGTAAAGTCAAATAAAACCACCACTGCCCTCAAGTTTGATTCAGAAGATGTCAAAATCAGGTCTACAGAACGGGGTAAGAAAAAGATCCATGGAATTGGAAAGAGCTTATTGCCAACATATTGCCAACACTGGAAAGACCAAAAGGGGGTCTGCCTCTTTAAACTTAACTGGTTCTGAATGACAATGTTTCACTTTAACCTATAGATAGGCTTCTCAACTCTTCACTAGGATTAATGCTTAGTGGCACACACTAAGAAATCACCTAATGCAACATTTCCCAAAGTCTTCTATGAATTAATTCCTCTATAATCCTAGAAGGACAGAACAAAACTCTCTTAAACTTTGAAACCTAAAAAGTTAACTGACTGACACCAAATTCTTCCACATACACCAGAGCAGCCAGTTTAAACATAATACCACTCCCCTTCCAGGATGAGGCTTTCATTCAACTTTGAATGTGTATTTTCACTGCCAACCATGGTTCAGTTCTGTAACCATCCCCCAAATGGATCGTGGTCCTCAGAACAGATCTAAGGAAAACGAAAAAGAAAAAAGAAAAGCAAAAGCAAGCACTTCAACGATGTAGTCTCTATTGCTACAAAACTATCTTTGGCCAAAATGTAGTCCTAAAGGTCATAGCAACATATGATTAAGAAACCAAAGGATTGGGCACCTAGGTAGCTCAGTCGTTAAGCGTCTGCCTTCGGCTCAGGTCATGATCCCAGGGTCCTGGGATCTAGTCCCACATCGGGCTCCCTGCTCAACGGGAAGCCTGCTTCTCCCTCTCCCACTCCCCCTGCTTGTGTTCCTGCTCTCGCTGTCTCTGTTGAAAAATAAATAAAACCTTAAAAAAAAAAAACAAAACCCAAAGGATTGTGCTGCCCCTAGCACACTGAACAACAGCTGAAGAGACTGCTTCAGGAAAGGATGAGGAGTCAGAAATATATTAATAATGGAGCTCAGACTATATGGCCATTAAGAAAACTTAACATCTAGCAAGCAGCTCGAGCTCCACTTCCACACAGTATATGCAAGCATTTTTATACACTCTAAAAAGCCCCACAAATATATTTTTTATTTCACAGGCCTCCCACGAAGGCTCATATTTTGTTAAGTCATGATTTTGCAGACCTGGAATAGCAAAACCCCTTAGCATCATAATCAAAATCTCCCATCTTGGAAAATTTACACACAATCTTTGCTAGTGGAATTATCTCGGAGACATATTGCACCTAAAAAAAGACACACTGGTTTCTCCCAATCATCTTGAGTATTAATCCAAAATAACCTCTAGTTATAATAAATCTATATATTTTCTTCTTACTTGCAATTTCCTCTAATCAATTATTTCTGAAGAAAACAAGATAATTACATGGATCACTGTGCCATTAAGTACAATATCTTGCACTGAACTATTCAGATTTTTAAAATCTAGTTGTAATGGGGTTAGGGGCAAACAACCCTAACATGAATGTATCTCAAAAGCATAATGCTTTCAGACTGTTAATGGTACAAGGGTTATGATCTTTTATTTATTCTTTTAAAAAGATTTTATTCATTTGAGACAGAGAGAGTATGAGCAGGGAGGGGGCAGAGGAAGAGGGAAAAGCAGACCTCCTGAGCGGGGAGCCCAACATGTGGCAGGATCCCAGGACCCCGAGAAGGGTATGATCTTTTAAAAGGCAGTTACCCTTTTTTTTTTTTTTTTTTTACTTCAGAGTAAGCTGGTGAAGATGAGGTAGGAGGTCACAGAATTTGGTAAATAAACCAGTCTACCCTTCATCTATAGTCCATAACCAGATTTAGAAAGTAATTACATCTTTGCCTAACCTTCATGCCCCAAACAAACCCCAGTCTTTTCAGTCTGTTCTTATATGAAAACCACATTTCTTTGACTGTTTTAATCACCTATCATGGACTTTGGTCTAGTTCCATTATGCTTTTTTATTTATGCATAGTAATGAGAACTCTACTGTTTTCTATTAAAGGTGAACAGGTTTTCCATTTTGCTTCACACATATTCTCTGATAATACCCAGGATTTCTGGCAATAGGTTAAAAAGGGGTAATAGTGGGGGTGGGGAGAGACAACAGAGATGAAAGATAAAATCTACAATGTCTACATGAGGGGCGCCTGGGTGGCTCAGTCAGTTAAGCGTCAGACTCTTGATTCTGGCTCAGGTCATGATCTCAGGGTCATGGAATAGAGCCATGTGTCGGGCTCCTCACTCAGTGGGGAATCTGCTAGAGATTCTCTCTCCCTCTCCCTCTGCCCGCCACTCTCTCTAAAATAAATAAAATCTTAAAAAAAAAAAATTAACAAAGCTGTGGTGAAATCTTTGCACATGTTATCTTTGGGCATCTCCCCATTATATCCTTGGAATAAACTCCAAGAAGTAAAATTGATATGGAAAAAGGTAAATAATTTTTAAGTTTTGATAGGTACTGCCAGATTGCCCTCTACAAATATACCAATTGAAAGTCTTTCCAGCAGCATGGAGCATTCATTTTCCAGAACTCTTGCTAACAGTGTTTCAGTTTTATCTTTGCTAATCTGATAAGTGAAATGTGATAACTCATTTTAATGTGGTAAATTAACAAGTCATTTTCATCAAAAATTTTGCCTTTGAGAGCCTTAAAAGTTTTGGGTGGGTGGGGAAAAACAACCATGCTGGGTAGGTATTAGGTAATAGTGATTTATTCATATCAAGTTTGTCAGGCTTGACTAGAATCACTGGGTGTTTCCCAGGACTGTTCTCATCTCCCTGGAAGTCTGAGAGAATGAGGTATGATTACAAGACTACTCACTAGATTGAAGCAAAGCAGGTTCTGGCTTTGGCTTCGTTATTAACTAGCCATGTCACCAAAACATTCTTTAAGCTTCAGTATTTTCATCCATAAAAATAGAGGAGAAGGTCTGCCATTACCAAGTTAGACAAACCTTTTTCAAACAGGATGCATGGCAAAGCTCTCAAAACTCATGAGGCACCATACAAAAGGCAAGAGATCTTGGGAGAGCTGTGTCAATCTCCCTATACAACTGCTCAGTATTTATTTAGCTAAGCATGTCATCATGCTCATCCTCTACTTTTGAATATACTTATGTTCTGACTATTGTCCGGTTCGGATTTCAGCCACCTTTCTCATTTTGATTCAGTGAGCCGATACCCTGTACTGTTTCTGGAATTCTACAAATTATTTTTGGCCTCAGTTGCCTAACTCTTCATTTGCACCTGACCTTCTGTGTCTTTCCATGCCCCCTGCAACTGCCCCAACCCACAAAAACACTGTATCTTCCTCTTCTATTGCCAAGCTGTCTTTTCTTTTGCTCTTTTACTCCTGCAGAATTCTAAAACACAAAGAATAATCCTGCACTCAGGCAGTACAGGCTTATTGCTCCTGACAGAAAATATTGAGAAGACAAAAATCACCCAGAATTCCTCTTCCAGACCTCCCTAAGCATAAATACACAGATATATTTCTTTTTATTTTTAAAATTTGAAATTCTGCTGTTTTATGCTGTATTTCTCAACATACCATGATTTTGCCTGTATGTCAACAGTTACACTCATATCATTTTCAATGGTACATACTATTCTATTACATGGTTATAACCAAATTTCGTGTTTTACTGCCTTTTTCTTTTTACATTCGATCTTTACCCATATAGAATTTGTTTTGTATATAGCATGAGGTATGGATCTACCAAAATTCAAATGGTTAACCAATTAACTGCCTTAATATATTCTGAAGAGTCCATTTTTCCCATACTGATTTGAGATGTCACCTTTATCAAATACTAACATATAATAAATGCCTGATCTGGTTTTTACACTGTTCCACCAATTCATCTATTTCTGTGCCAGTGTCATGTATAATTTCAACAATCTTGCTATCATTTTTCTTTCTTTTTTTTTTTTTTTAAAGATTTTATTTATTTATTTGAGCCAGAGAGAATGAGAGAGAGAGAGAGAGAGCACATGAGAGGGGGGAGGGTCAGAGGGAGAAGCAGGCTCTCTGCCGAGCAGGGAGCCCGATGCGGGACTTGATCCAGGGACTCCAGGATCATGACCTGAGCCGAAGGCAGTCGCTTAACCAACTGAGCCACCCAGGCGCCCCTTGCTATCATTTTTCTATGTCCCTTAGCTAGAAGTTCTAAATGGTATTTTTGTCAACAGGGAAATTTTTTCTTCTAATTTTTAAAATTATGTCTTAATTATATTTTTTCTGCAATGAGCAACATGTTTTATTAGTTTAGAATTACTGTGATCAGAGTCATAGACCATTACATTTATTTTTTTTAAAAGATTTTATTTATTTATTTGACAGAGAGAGAGACACAGTGAGAGAGGGAACACAAGCAGAGGGAGTGGGAGAGGGAGAAGCAGGCTTCCCGCTGAGCAGGGAGCCTGATGCGGGGCTCGATCCCAGGACACTGGGATCATGACCTGAGCCGAAGGCAGACGCTTAACGAATGAGCCACCCAGGCGCCCCAGACCATTACATTTAATGGATAGCAACTATACACAGATTCCTTATACCAGTTTCTTACCCAGAATGTAGCTTTGTTTTTAAAGATTCTATTTTTTAAGCAATCTCTACACCCAACATGGGGCTTGAACTCACAACCCTGAGATCAAGAGTCACATGCTCCACTGACTGAGCCAGCCAGGCGCCCATTTGTTCCAACTTTTATTATAGGAAGTAAAAATTCACTTTACCTGGAAAGATTACTGCCATAACTCATTCCAATGAAATCTTAAAAATGTATTAATATTACAATTGTGCTGTTCTTGTTGAGACAGTGTTTAATCAAATTTTTAATTTCAAAGTAAAACCTAAGTTTACTTCTGCTATTTTAACACATATGAATACATATGCATTAAAGATAGATTATGCTGTCTAGGTTAATACTGCAGCTATACCAGAAGACTTCTTCTGTGCAGAAAAAGAACTCCTAATACTGCACTTCTTGAATACTGGTCAAGGTTTTTATACATGCCCTTCTTATATACTCTCCCTATGATCCTAAGCAATTAATCCCTAGTAAAGATCAACCCCTTTCCCTTAACTGCTTTATCTTTTGTTTCTATTTCTTTTCAAAGAACTAATCCTATAAAATGTTTTCCCATTTACCATACCATTTCTTAACAAAGTCTCAAATTAAGGGAAGCTATATTTAACCATACCCTATGCCGCCGCCCATATTTGCCAGCAAGTGCTTTGAAACCAGACTGCATAGTTTGGTTCTCAATTCCACCACTTATTTGCTATGTGAATCTGCGCACATGACTAACTTCTCTGAGACTCAATTTTCTCATCTGTAAATTGATAATATCTATTTAGAAGAGCTATTTTAAGGATCACAAATACTGTAGATCAAGCACAATCTCTGGCATATGGTAAACACTAAAAAAACTGTTAGCTGTTACTATTCATATAGTCAAACCTAGCTTCAAGCTTATTAAAAATCATATTCAAAAACATTTTTAAATCTCTGCTTGTTTCTTTCTTGCATTATTACCTACCTACCACATCATCCCTTATCTCAATTCCAACAGGCCTCTATCTCTGTGTAGCTGTTATTTTTTTTATATTAAGAATAACTACTGGAGGGCACCTGGGTGGCTCAGTCCTTAAGCGTCTGCCTTCGGCTCAGGTCATGATGCCATGGTCCTGGGATTGAGCCCCGCATCGGGCTCCCTGCTCCGCAGGAAGCCTGCTTCTCCCTCTCCCATTCCCCCTGCTTGTGTTCCCTCTCTCGCCTGTCTCTCTTTCAAATAAGTAAATAAAATCTTTAAAAAAAAAAAAAAAAGAAGAACTACTGGATTTTGAATATGTCCGTTTGCAGAGGTAATAAAATTCAATTATGATACCACTGTTAACTCTTAATTTCAAACATTTACTGATAACAGACATGTTATTTCTTTAAACCAAACCTGTAATTTTAGAACTAAAAACTACACAGCTTTCTTTTTTTGAAAGTAGGCTCCATACCCAATGAGGGGCTTGAACTAACAACTCTGAGATCTAGAGTTGTGTGCTCTACTGAGTGAGACAGTCAGGCGCCCCAAAACTACACAGCTTTCTAATGAATGTTTTGTATTAACTAAACACTTTTATCAGTTAGGTTTCTTTCTTTCTTTCTTCTTTTTTAAGATTTTATTTATCTGAGACAGAGAGAGCACACAAGTGGGGAGGGGGGTCAAAGGGAGAGGGAGAAGCAGGCTTCCTGCTGAGCAGGGAGCCCAATGCGGAGCTCGATCTTAGGACCTTGAGATCATGACCTGAGCCGAAGGCAGACACCCAACCCACTGAGCCACCCAGGTGCCCCTAGGTTTCTTTTTTAATCTCTCAAATTCAGAAAGGTTTCTGGTAATCTCTTCAGTTTATCAACAAATCAGTCAACATGTATAGTCAGCATATATTTACCAAACATCTACCGTGTGGAACACACATAACATTGTGGGCCAGCAATGAGGGACACAAAGGATTGAGCAACAACTTCAGGGTTGATCCTAAGCTCCCACGCTGGTTAGGTGGGGATATGGGAAAAAAATAAACTAATATATACAGAATGAGTGGTTCTAAAAACACTGGTTCGAGTCTCAGGTCTATCCTCCCACCATAGGCTTACGGTGTGGTCCAGGAATTTGTAATTTTTTTAAAAAGTCGACTCCTCAGGCAGCTCCCATGTGCATTTAGGTTTGGGGATCATAAGAGAAACATAAAAGTCACAGAGTTCATATGAGAAAATCACCTCTAGGGGCGCCTGGGTGGCTCAGGTGTTAAGCAGCTACCTTCCACTCAGGTCATGATCCTGGGGTCCTAGGATGGAGTCCGCATCGGGCTCCCTGCTCAGCGGGGAGCCTGCTTCTCCCTCTCCCACTCCCCCTGCTTGTGTTCCCTCTCTCGCTCTGTCAAATAAATAAAAATCTTAAAAAAAAAAAAAAAAAAAAGGAAATCACCTCTAGCTAGTGTGGTTGGGAAAAGGAAGTCTTCATCAGACAAAAATCTGTGCTGGGCTCTGAAGGTAAGATTTTTCGCCCCAATTTTTCATTTTGAAACTTTTCAAATCTCCAGGAAAATGGAAAAATCATTACAATCAGTACACTCATATATACCATTCAGACTTACCAATGATCACCCTGTCTCATTTGTGTGCACTTACGCTTCCTCCCTCTCCCCACACATCTTCCAAATCACCTGAGGGTTACAGATAGGCATACTTCCTATCCCTAATACCTCAGTACGCATAGTCTAAGAATTATGACATTCTCCTACAAGACACAACAGTACCATTTTCATCTAAGAAAATGAACAATTCTGTAATCTCAACATATAATCCATAATCAAATTTACTAATTTGGCCTATTTTCTCTTATAGCCTTTTTTTGGGATCCATAATCCAATCAAGGCCCCTTCCTTGCATTTGGTTGTTCTGACTCTTAATATTACATTTCCCTCCCCCCATTTAAAAAAAATATATATTTATTTGAGAGAGAGAGTACAGACAGGGAAAGGGAGAGAAACAGGAGCCCCGTGCAGGGCTTGATCTCATGACCACACGACCCTGAGATCACCACCTGAGTCAAAATGAAGAGTTGGAAGCTCAAATAACTGAGCCCCCCAGGGATACCTGAAATTGACATTTTAAAAAAGTCTAGGTCAGTTCCAACATCCTGGATCTATTTCCATATAAGTAAAACATTTTCTCTTGTCTAAACAAGAATATGACCTAGATGGCAGTTGTATCCTTCTAAACACATCACATTAGAGGCACATAATGCCAGGTTACCCCACTACAGGGGATAAGTTTGATCACTAGTTAAATGGTGACTCCAGATCTCTCTTCATTGTAGAGAGAGATGTAATACCCTATCTCCCAATAACCTTTCACCCAGTGGTTTTAGCAATCTACTGATGATTCTTGCCTGAATCAGTTATTACATTTGGGGCTGCAAAATGATGGCTTTCTAATTGTGTCATTCATCCTACATCTGCTGTATAGCAGTCTTCCATGAAGTAGAACTCTTTCTTTACTCTTCCCTTATTTCTCCTAAGTATCATTATGAACTTAAAGATTTGTTTTAATCTAGGGGTTCCTGGGTGGCACAGTTGGTTAAGTGTCTGCATTCAGCTCAGGTCATGATACCACAGTCCTGGGATCGAGCCCCACATCGGGCTCCCTGCTCCGCGGGGGGCCTGCTTCTCCCTCTGCCTGCCGCTCCCCCTGCTAGTGTGCTCACTCGCTCTCTGTCAAATAAAGTCTTAAAAAAAAAAAAAAAAAAAGATTTGTTTTAATCTCGTATAATAATCCATTACCATAATTTTCTTTTTAAATTGTCCCCAATTTTTGGTTCAAACTGCCGCAAATATGGCGGGTGGGGGTCCCATCGTCCTGTGTCATTTAACACAATTCTATTTGCTTTTGAGGCTACTTTCTGGCATAAGATTTCTCTAAGCTCACCTTTTATCATTCCAGACCTGGAATCAACCACTTGTCCCTGAAACCTTTTTTCCTTTTAGTGGGCAATGGCATTCATAAATCAGGATATGAGCACTAGCTGTCCTTATAGCTACTAAGGTGTCATTGCTTCTAGGCCATTTCAATGGACAAAGTTGGGGACTTTTTTTTTAAAACAACTATGAATTTATACTGATATTTTCAACTCAAATTCAACACTATAGTTTTTTCTTAAATTAGTGTATCTTTTCCCTCACAATGAAAATCTTGGTTCATAAACTAGTTTGAAAATTATAACATCAATATTATTACTAACAATAAAAATATACCAAATTTTAAGTGTCTAATGGGGGGGCAGTTCTTTTTGTCCTTAAAGTACATCCCACTAGGGATGTACAATCACTATGCTATGTTCAATTTATTTTTTCTCTATACGTATGTAGGTTAGGTTCATTTCTTTTTTTAAAGATTTTATTTATTTATTTGACAGAGAGACACACAGCAAGAGAGGGAACACAAGCAGGGGGAGTGGGAGAGGGAGAAGCAGGCTCCCTGCTGAGCAGGGAGCCCGATGCGGGGCTCGATCCCAGGACCCTGGGACCATGACCTGAGCCAAAGGTAGACGCTTAACGACTGAGCCACCCAGGCACCCCAGGTTCATTTCTCTTTATACTTAATATGTAAAACCTTTACATGGTTCAAAAGTTCAGGTATTATGGAGCACCTAGGTGGTTCAGTCAGTTGGGCGTCCAACTCTTAATTTTGGCTCAGGTCCTGGTCTCAAGGTCGTGAGATGGAGCCCCGTGTGGGGCTCCATGCTCAGTGGGGAGTCTACTTGGGATTCTGTCTCCCTCTCCCTCTGCCTCCCTACCCCAGAATAAATGGATGAATCTTAAAAAAAAAAAAAAAAAAAAAAAAAGGAATGCTCAGAAAAGTATCTTTCCCTTCCCTTTTCCCTCCAATCTTTCCCCATCTATTCCCTACAGATAACCAGTTTTATTAATTTCTGTTTATCCTTCATGTTTCTCTTTGAAGAAATAAGCATAAAATGCATGCATACATATAAATTCAAAATTCCATTTTTTCTTATACAGAAGATGGACCACTGTATCAAATGTTGTCTTTTGCTATTTTTACTTAACAATATATCCTGGAATTCACTACAAAGGAATGATCAGAAACCATCCTCATTCTTTTTATTACTATGTAATACTCCACTCTGTAGATGTTAATATGTAGAACTTTGATAGAGAAAAGAGGGAAGGGCATGCCAGACAGTGTAGATGGCATATAACAGGCAGGAAAGTAAGAGTGAACAAGGCCTTATTACTATATAAAAGGGGGGTGGGGTGGGAGACCAATCAGGCTAGAGTAAAGGGTTAATGAAAAAGGATGGCAGAAATCAGGGTCATGATCGTATCATACAACTCCAGGGAACCCTGTGTATACCATCACCTAAGGAGCTGTACAATGCACAACCTGGATGACTATATACAAAAACCCTGGGGGAAGATAAAGTTGAAAAATAAGATGGAGCCAGCTTATGGAGGCCTTGAATTACAAAGTAAAACAGAATTTTGTCTTGTAGCCAAAGTTTTTATATACAGAAGGCTCATGTTCAAAATGCTTGAAGATGAATGCTTCAAGATAAATACAGCCACAGATGGACTGGAATAGTTAAAAGAAGAGGCTATTGGAATTGTCCCAGTGTGAAGATCAACGGGATCTTAACAGGTTAATGGCAAGAAGGATAGTACTTAAGAAGACATAGTCCTGCCTATGTTCAAAGAGCTTACAATCTAGTTGTTGAGAAAACTCAAAACACAAGAGTTTTATAATACAGAAGAGTAATATTTTGGAATAAGAGACCTTAGTGATTATATTGTCCAGTGGTTCTCAAGTTTAGCTGACAATCAGTATCACCCAGAACTCGTTAAAAACATATTCTTGGGCTCCATTCCCCAGAGATTCTGATTCAGTAAGTTTGGGGCAGAATCTGAGAACGAATTTTTAAGCTCTTCAGGTGATCCAGTGGGCTGGGTATGTTTGAGAACAAATGATTTAGTTTAACTTTTCATTTCATGGACGAGAGACTGATTCACAGCAATATTCTTTTTGAAGAATATTCTAGGAGACTTAAAATCTTGGAGTAGAGAGGCCTTTTTAATCAAGACCCAAAACCCAAAAGCTAAAAGAGAAAAGACAAATTTGACTACAACTCCCCCTCCCCCCCCAAAAAACCAAAAACCTTTGTATGGTAAGGGATCCTAGAAAGATAGATTTGAAAAAGTGTATTTGCAACAGACTACACAGAGTTGTTATCACAATATTCAATGAAAGCTTAGGAAAATGCATGAAACTAACCTAACAGAAAAATGGGCAAAGGATGGAAAAAGAGACATACCCAAAAGAGAGTTGGTGCAGCTATATTTATAGCCTTCAAAATAGAATTTAAGGCAAAAACTACACAAGTTGGGGAAGGCATAAAATTCAAAGATGTCTGTTGGCAGACAGATGTCTGTTTCATATTTCTTCTACCTTGGAAAAAAGCCAAGGTAGAAGAAATGAGAGAAGAGATGCAGGAGAGAAGAGGACATTCCAATTCCACAGAAAGGCTGGAGCTGATTCCACTTTCCTTTTCTTTCCTTCTCCCCTATGAATTCTGAGGCCAGGCTAACAGGCTGGCAGATAAAAGCACAATGACAGTAGTGACAAGATCATAATTGCTTGGATATACTTTCCTGTCTTTTCTACTTGACATCCCCAATTTACTACCCTCAGTACCTTTTTGTCCATATAACTTATGTCCAAGAACAGGTTTTGTGCACAAAGAGACTATATTACAATTACTTGGATTTAAGTTAAGACTTAAGACCTTGTGTTCAATTTATAATTAAGATTGCCCTTACTCAGTTTCTTTTACAAATTTATCAAATTAATTAAAAAACTACTGTATTAGAAACAAAAAGATTTAAGCAATATAATAAAAACTTTTATACTTACCACCCAGTTTAAAATAGAAAACATGGTAATATATTGAATACTCTATAACCACTATTCTAAAAGTTTGGTATTTCCATCAAATATTTCAAACTATATCTACAATCTTCATATATTCTCTTTTCTTGTTTTAGCACTTCAACTGCCTACCAAGCAAATCTTTAAGTAATGAAAAAACTCTGGTAAATCCTAAAAAGTTAAACCGATGAACCTAGTTTATCTCAAGAAGTTCTTAAATATTGCTACTCAAACAGCAAAGTTTTCTTCCATCCTTAAACTAGTAATCAAATCTAAAACCCAAGTACTCAAGAACACATTCTACATTAGAATCACAAATGATTCAGCGGAGATTGTTCAATATGTCAAATTGCTACAAACCTTACATCTTAAGTACAGATGGCCATAAACTTTATTCACACGTATCATGTGCCACATATGGTTATAAGTACTTTATAAATGTTATTTTTAAAAGATTTTATTTATTTGAGAGAAACAGAGTGAGAGAGGGAGCAAGCAGAGGTGGGGGGAAGGGCAGAGGCAGGCTTCCCACTGAGCTAGATCCCCCACTGACTAGATCCCAGGACTCCGGCGTCATGATCTAAGCCAAAGGCAGATGCTTAACTGAACAACTAGCCACCCAGGTGCCCCATGTTATTTAATAGTCAAAAAACTTGGGGCGCCTGGGTGACTCAGTCGTTAAGCGTCTACCTTCAGCTCAGGTCATGATCCCAGGGTCCTGGGATCAAGTCCCCCAATTGGGCTCCCCGCTCAGCAGGAAGCCTGCTTCTCCCTCTCCCACTCCCCCTGCTTGTGTTCCCTCTCTCTCTCTGTCAAAATATAAATTAAAAAAAAAAAATCTTAAAAAAAAATTTTTTTAAAATAGGCAAAAAACTTTATGAAATAGGTGCCATTATTACCCCCATTTGATAGGTGAGGAAGAAAGAGGTTAAGGAAAGTTCCCACAGTCACACAGCTAATAAATAGTGGAGCAAGGTTTTAAACCCAGGTGTCTGGCTTCACTGTCTACTGTAAATTACCATCGTGTTACCTCTCCTTATAGGTCTGATTTACTTCCCGATTTCTACCTAAGTTGCACAGGTTTGGAGATCTAATTCCAAGCCCAAAATCTGGGGCCTGGGCATACAACCTCACTGGAACAATAATGGGCATACATAGCACCTTTTCTGTTTAAATAGTTGCTATGAGAGGACTTCTAAAACAACTAACTCCACATGGGGATTGGTTTTACAGTGTGAATTCCCAGAGTTCAAAGATCTTCGCTAATTCTGCTTTAACTTTTTAACTTTTTTACCTAAAAACTGCATAGATGAAATTCTATAATTTCCACACAGGTGTTTCTTTTGATTGGATTCAACTAGTTATAGTCATGCTAGTGACACCTTAAGCTAAGAACAATCCAAGGCAGGTAGCAGACCAGGCAAAGCTTAGGATTCCTAAGAAAAAGCCAGTCAACATATAATACAATCTCCAGGGTGAGGTTCCTAATGTCCAGGACACTCTTCTGTTTGTTAAAAACCTAAAATCCTTTAAAGGAAGAGAGATACAATTAAAGATTACTTTGGCAAACTTCCAGGAAATATCCAAGGGACATACTACTAGCAATGTCTTAAAAGGAACAGTGCAAGGCAGTGCAATTAAAAAATTAAAAAATGTATTAGTCAATACAGTAGGCCACTTTATAGGAAAAAGCTAAGTGAATGTATGGCAAGAAAGAGCTGAAGCTCTTAGGGGAGAGATCCATGGATCTGTACTGTAGCTACAGAACATGTTGAAAATTCTGGAGACAACCCAAAATCACTGTCAGAAGATGGTTCAAGGACCAGTACCAATTAGTGTCAAAAGTTTTCAGTGAATTCTTAGCAGAAATGAGGACAATGCAATATACATATACACAGACAAATCAGTCCAGTTCAAAGACACGGGACATTGACTGGGACATCATCAATCTAATAACAGGTTTGTAGGAAAAAGTACTAGCATATTAGATATATACATGATTTCAAGATATATCATGATTTCAAAAATATTATAATGTGAACTGAAGAGTTATAGTATATGTTACTGTAATGCTTTCTTGGGAAGGACAGTCCTTTGTACCTAAATTATACCTTCAATTCTTTTTTGATATTAAATGTCTTTTATGAAATAATGATGACAGAAAATGATGACCAGATTTTATTTTATTTTTTTTAATGTACAAAGATACTGGCAACCTTCTGATGGGCTCCCAATTTCCTCCCCCACATTTTACCAATCATGAATCTCAAAAAATCTGGATCCCAATAACCTTCTACCTAGGACTACAAAAACACTTCTACCAGTTTAGTCCAGGC
This sequence comes from Neomonachus schauinslandi, assembly GCF_002201575.2. Lineage (NCBI taxonomy): Eukaryota > Metazoa > Chordata > Mammalia > Carnivora > Phocidae > Neomonachus > Neomonachus schauinslandi. The sequence continues at coordinate 113,250,392 of NC_058410.1, forward strand.
TACCTAAAAATATCCAAAAATAAAGTGTCTTGCTTTGCTCACTCACTGAATAGCAATCCTTGGGGAACAATTTTTCTTCTTTTTGAGTTGAGCTGAAGTCTGCCTTCCTCCCCACACCCACCATGACTTCCATGCTTGGTTTTAGTCCTATTGCCTGGAATCCTTCAGAAAAATAGGTAAAATAGAAAAACAACTGCTTGAAGGCGTCAGACAACTAAGTAGCCAAGACCTGAAGCCTGGAGAGAAGCTATGATGGTCAGTTTTATATGTAAACTTGCTTAAGCTACAGTCTTAGTTCAATCAAAACCCTAATCTCGATGTTACTGTGAAAGTACGTGGTAGATGCGATTAAAAGTCTATAATCACTTCAATTAAGGAAGATTATTTTAGATAATCTGAGTGGGCCCGATCCAGTCAATTGAAAGGCTTTAAGAGCAAAACTAAGGTTTCTCTGAGAAAGAAGAAATTCACCTGTGGGTTGCAGCTTCAACTCCTGTCCAGAGTTCCAACCCACTCTTCCTGATGGTCTAGCCCAGTCCCCACAGTTCTAGAAACCAACTCCCTGTGATAAGTATCTTAACATATATATAGGTGCACCTGGGTGTGTGTGTATTTATAGATAAAGGATATATATTATTGTGATATATATACACACAGAACCATAATCCATAATTAAAACCTTTCCATAAAGAAAACTCCAGGACCAAATGGCTTGACTAGCAAATTCTTCCTTATCTTTAAGGAAGAAATTACATCAATCTTATACAAACTCTTCCTGAAAATAGAAAAAGGAGGGGGGGCGCCTGGGCGGCTCAGTCATTAAGTGTCTGCCTTCGGCTCAGGTCATGATCCCAGGGTCCTGGGATCGAGCCCCGCATCAGGCTCCCCAATCCGCGGGAAGCCTGCTTCTCCCTCTCCCACTCCCCTGCTTGTGTTCCTGCTCTCGCGATCTCTCTTCTCTGTCAAATAAATAAAATCTTAAAAAAAAAAGAAAAAGGAGGAATATTTCCCATTTCATTTTCTGAGGCTATTTTCTCTCATAAACACAAGCACAAAAATCCTAAACATTATTAAAAAAATCAGGGCGCCTGGGTGGCTCAGTTGGTTAAGCGACTGCCTTCGGCTCAGGTCATGATCCTGGAGTCCCTGGATCGAGTCCTGCATCGGGCTCCCTGCTCGGCAGGCAGCCTACTTCTGCCTCTGACCTTCCCCCCTCTCATGTGCTCTCTCTCTCTCTCATTCTGTCTCAAATAAATAAATAAAATCTTTAAAAAAAAAAAAATCAAATCCAGGTACATAAAAAGGGATAATACATTACGAGGAAGGTTGGCTTAACATTCTAAAAATCAATTAATATAATTCACTGCATTAAAAGACTAAAAAGAAGGTTTTAGATTAATAACTAAAGTAGCATGAAACAGTATTTAATTTTTTTTTTAAGATTTTAATTTATTTGACAGACACAGAGAGAGAGGGAACACAAGCAGGGAGAGTGGGAGAGGGAGAAGCAGGCTTCCCGCGGAGCAGGGAGCCCGATGGGGGACTTGATCCCAGGACCCTGGGACCATGACCTGAGCCCAAGGCAGATAGTTAACGACTGAGCCACCCACGTGCCACGATTTAAGGTTTAAAAAAGGCACGTTGAAATAAATATATTCTTAGAAAAAAAGACTGAAAATATTATTCTCCCTTAATTGTAGTGTGTGTGTCCATGTTTTTGTTTTTTAAGATTTTATTTGAGAGAGAGAAAGCACGAGAGAGGGGAGGGTCAGAGGGAGAAACAGACTTTAAGCCTCTTCTAAGAAAAAAACATTCTGGAATCGAGGGTCCTGGGATGGAGTCCCACATCGGGCTCCTTGCTTGGCAAGAAGCCTGCTTCTCCCTCTGCCTGCCACTCCCCCTGCCTGTGTGCTTGTGCTCTGACAAATAAACAAATAAAATCTTAAAAAAGAAAAAGAAAAAGAAAAAAATTCTAAGATTTTCTTGAAGAGTTCCCTGTTTCAGAAACATTTTTCTTTTTTTCCATTTTAAAAGTAGTAACACTTTTATTTTAGAGACTTTGGAATAATCAATAAAATGCAATTTAAAAAACACATATTATGGGGCGCCTGGGTGGTTCAGTTGGTTAAGCATCTGCCTCCTGGGATCATGACCCGAGCCAAAGGCAGATGCTTAACTGACTGAGCCACCCAGGTGTCCCAGAACATTTTTTTTTCCTTAGAAAAGGCTTAAAACAGTTTAAGAAAAAATTTTAGAAGTTTTAAAAAAATATTACTACATAAGAGATTTCCAAATTCTTCCACTTAGATGAAAGAAGAAATAGGTTTACCAAACAAATTAAGAATTTGCTAGATTAAATATATGGCATCGTTTCTCAAGCAGATCCTTGCTTTAAATCCAAAAGCAATGACTTAAAGCAGAGGCATGATGTGTTTCTTAGGGTACTTGACAGCAAGTATGGTTCTAACAGGTGGAAGTTAGGATAGGAAGGCAGGCACAGGGATAAAGGATGCCACTTGAGACCCAGGGCACAGGGCACTCAACAATAAGGGCAACGGAACATTCAGATTACCTGGTAATATAATTCCCTAAACAAAAAATTAAGAAAATAACAATTCGCTAAACAAATTGTTATGAGCTAAACTGTGTTCCCCTCAACATTTGTATGTTGTTGAAGTCCCAAATCCTAAATCCTCAGAATGGGACTGTTTGGAAATAAGGACTTTAAGAGGTGATTAAGGTTAAATGAAGTTATTAGGGTGGGATAGGATTTTTAAGAATAGGAAATGAGGGCACAGACGCAGGGAGTCATCTACAAAGCAAGGAGGCTTCACAAGAAACCAATCCTGCTGACATCTTGATCTCAGATCTCCAGCCTCCTAAATTTCTGTTGGTTAAGCCAGTCTGTGATACTTTTTTATGGCAGCCCTAGCAAACTAATATACAGATACAACTGCAAAAATTAAATTTCACGCTCTGCCACCAAAAAAGAGATTTAGGACAAACACATGGAAGGAATCTTATATGGTTTTATGGTAGAGACCGTGATCTTCCTATAGAACTGTAAATCACTAGCTCTTTTAAGGAAGCCAAACTTTCTTTTAATAATCTTGTCAATAATTTACTGCAATTTTCCTCTAATTTTAATAACTGTATATGCTATACAAATAAAATAATATTTAAATTTCATTCGTATTTGTTACTTCATCTGACCCTTACAACCTTCTCTATGAAACAAATAGAAAACCAAACCCTCTGGTCCCAGTCACAGATCTTTGCACTATACCCCACCCAGTATTTTCCAAAATTTTTGTAAGGCTCCACCTGTTTTAGTAAGAACAGAGATAAAGTTTATACTTATCATAAAGCCTTAGTATTTTAAGAGTAGGAAGGACAATCTGAATCTAAAGAAAAGAGTATCTTGAAATAAAAAAAGGCCAACATTTCCTGAGAATTTACTGTGTCAAGCACAGTTCTAAGCACTTTACATGAATTAACTTGACCCTAATAACCCTGAGTTAGATAACTACAACAACCTCCGTTTCAGAGACACAGAAACTGATGAGTACTTTATCCAAGTTAATAAATAAAGGAGCTAGGATTTGAACCTAGGAAAGACTGACTTCAACGCCCATATTCTGAACTACCACCCAATGAAGTATAATGAGGGCACTATTGAGCATAAATCTTAATGGCTTTGGAGGCAGGCAGATTTAAGTTTAAACAGTGGCTCTGCCACTTATTAGGGGTATGACTTTGGGCAAACTTAAGCTCTTTGTGCCTTTGATTCCTCAGCTCTATAATGGAGATAAATAAGACAATGGATATAAAGGCATTTAGTACAGTGGCACATAATAATGTCTAATTATTAAGCCCTTACCCTTCTAATTCTACTTTCATGAATATACAAGGAGAATCCAACAATGTTTAATTTGAGGACTCCAAGCAAAAATATCAAGAGGTTCTCCTGGGATGCCTGGATGGCTCAGTCGGTTAAGCGTCCAACTCTTGGTTTTGGCTCAGGTCATGATCTCAAAGTCGTGAGACTGAGCCCTACATCGGGCTCCACACTGGGCATAGAGCCCGCTTGGGATTCTCTCTCTCCCATTCCCTTTGCCCCTCCCCCACGTGTGTATGCGCATGTGCACTCGTGCGCTCGCTCTCCTCAAAAGAAAAACATATATCAAAAACTTTTTTCATCCATACTTATTTCCTCCCTACATTCCAGAAATGCATATACTATTTCATTAATCTCATTTCCCCTAATATATTAAATCAGATTCGTAGTTAGATCAGTTTTATATTGTCTCCCACAGAATACCTAATAACTTCAATAAGAACAAGTATAGTTATTCAACTTCAAAATATTCTGGACATTTCTCAAACATCTAATATTTAATAAAAATTCACCAATGTACTTATCTTAACCTTTACTGAATTTTTAAAAAGGATTAAGTTTGTAATGTCTCTTGGGATTAGAAGGTAACTGCTCTTATTTGAACTTTTACTACTATTTCAAGCTTCAGAGTCCTCATTTTAGTACTCCCACTCCATGATTTATATGGTTACATCACATTCTCCTTCACTCTCCATTTTTCCAGAAAATACTGCTTTTGTAGTCATGTGGAGGTCTCTAGATTTTCTCTACTTATAACTGAATTTCTTTCTACCTTTTTAATTTTTTTTTTTTTTAAAGATTTTTTTTTTAATTTATTTATTTGAGACAGAATGAGAGAGAGAGAGAGCTCATGAGAGGGGGGAGGGTCAGAGGGAGAAGCAGGCTCCCCGCCGAGCAGGGAGCCCGATGCGGGACTCGATCCCGGGACTCCAGGATCATGACCTGAGCCGAAGGCAGTCGCTTAACCGACTGAGCCACCCAGGCGCCCCTCTACCTTTTTAATTTTTGAAGCATTCTTCTTGAGAAGACTTAGCAGAAAGAACACTGGGCTAGGAGCCAGGAGTCCTCACCTCTGCCATCTCATCTCTCAGATTCTTTATCTGAAAAATGAGAGGACTGCACTAGATAAATTTGTAATAGGTTTCCTTATATCTCTAGGCTTCATATTTTCATGATTCTGGGTCTTCCCACTAGAAGTCATTCAGCATTCCAACAACTTTCCTAAACTTTTTACTCCAGTTAGCCAAGGAGGGGCAGACATGTTCAGATTCAGGGGTAGGGGGAAAGAAACAATAATCAGCAAGTACAGGGCTATAGAAGGAAAGACATGATATTTGTGGACCAATTAGAAAAAGATTAATAAGAGATAGGAGACAAAAAATATGTCAAAAACAGAAATCAAACAGCCTAACTCTAACCTCACCCCTACATATCTATTTAAGAGGAACTAGAAAAAGCTTTTAGCAGCAGAGGTTACTTAGCCCTCATTTCCGTTTCAAGGGAGCAATGCAACTGTGTGCCATCTCTGCAATATTGTTGCTAAAGTGGCCCCCTACAGGCTTTCCACAAAATTGGCATTACTGGGGTATTTGATGACTGAATTAGAGCTCAGCTGAACTGAAAGCTCTCATAAATGCTACCAGTACCGCTAGGTACCATGAAATCTGAGGACTCCAGTCCATGGAAATTACATGGCATTGGCTGCCCTGGTTCTAACGGGAAGACTGAGACTGAGCTCGTTGGGATGGTAAGATGTGGCCTGATGACACTGCGTAAATTCTGAAGATAATGGAAGCAGACCCCAGAAAGAAAAAGTACAGATTAATAGGCACTGGCTATCTCTAACCCAAGACAATATCAGAATATGTATGAAAGTCATTTCCTACCCTGGTGTCAGAGTCCAAGAAAACACTAGCTTAAGTTTCCGTCTGGAGAGGCCAGCTTCTTGGCTTATGACTGGTTGGAGGGGAGGGGAGAGTAAATCAACAAACGGATGACGGAGTTGGGCAGTTGTAAAGATTCTCAGGCCAGCCCTATGGTGGTGTTGCTCAAAGTGTGGCATAACACCCCAAGGAAGGGGGTGCCTGCTTAAAACGCAGTTTCAGGGACTCATCACAGATCTCGAGAATCAAATTTCTGGGAGTGGTACTGGCATTTTTAAGGAGCAAACTTACATTTGAGAATTACTACCCCAGAATGGGAGTGGGGGTGGGGGATGGAGGGTGGCGGGTGGGGGTGGGGCCGGGGATAGGAACTGAGGTGAGGTTCTCTTGACTCTGGATTCATTACATTTGACTACACCATTTTGTTTTGGGGACCATTAAAAAAACCCCTCAATTTCTCAGGTAACAGAGGCAGCTAGTTGTCTAACAGTTCACAGGGGCACAATGAAAGCGCCTGGAAAATGCATTTTCACAAACTGGTTAAAGAGTTCCTCCAAGGCCTTGTTTACCGTGTTTGTTTGTTCACTGGTTTCTTGTTTAAAAATAAACCGGTCCAACCCAGGAATTTTCAGGAAGAATCACAAATTCCAAAATAGAAGAGGTTTTTGTTTTTTGATAGTGCAGAACTAGGCTTGTAAACCTGAAGTCACTGTCCGCTCTAAAAAGGGTTTCACTTAAAAGAAGATCCCCGGTTAAGGCTCTGCCCAACTCTTCTGCCCTCAGAGCTACTAATGAAAGCCAGTAATTTGTGGGTGGCAGAGAAGGAAGACTCTGAAGCAGGGGTGGGGCGCGAGCAAGACGCACTCTCCGCTCCAGAGTTTGACAAGAGGCCGGAACTACCTGATTTTTAATGAGTTCCATTAACTGCCAGGGAAAAAGGCGTCTGCAAATGCGTTATCAAGAAACACTCCGCGGTTACCGTCGTTTCTCTGCCGGCGGGATGAAGACACCCCAGGCTTGCACAAAACAGTCAAGTTACACTTTAGCTGTCCCCCGCGACCGCCTTTACGATTTCCATATAAGGTGACACCCCCTTTCCCGGATTGTAAGACTTTATCGTCAGCACGAAAACGGGCGGCCGAAACCCACTTGCGGACATTTTTCCTCGCGATGATTTTAGTCCCGCGGCCTTTCAACTGGGGTCCGACCCGGCGGGCGTCCGCCCGAGCGGCGGCCTGAGGAGACGGCCCCCCCCCCCCACCCCCCCCCCCTCCCCGACACAAAGGCAAAGCCCAGGCCCTGCCCGCCGCCACACTCGCCCTACCGGGTTCCGAGCCACACTTACCTGACGCTCCCCGAACCCGCCCGGGAGGCGCGCGCACACGGCGCCGCGAGAAGCCGCCGCGGGGACCCGCCGTGCCGCAGCAGCGCGCGCCCCCCGCCTTGGCCGGCGCGGCCACGCGGCTGAGTCAACCTGCGCTTCACATTAAGAGTCCCCTCGGCGCGCGGGGCACGCCGGGAAGGCTGGGCTCCGGACCCTCCGGCTGGGGTGGCCGCTGATAGGTGCCCTCTTTCTTTCCCGACACGCCCACCCGCCCGAAGGAGGACGCTCTCGCACCTACACTGCTGGGGTGGATTCGATTTCTGAGCTGCGGATGCCCCCTTTCAATTATTAAAGGTAGTTTACCTGAGTTGTAAAATAATCTCGCGCAGCCCCAGGACAGCTAATGCTCAAAGAAGATTGTGGAGCACCTCGATCTCTCCACGCATTTGGGGAGGGGGGTAGGTAGTAAGAATAACGGAGTTCCTTAAACACGTTTTGCTTAGAAGCCCCTATCCTGGGTTTGCATTCTGACCAAAGCAGGAAAAAAAAAAACACCCACATTTTTCTCAAACTTTGAATTAATGAAACCACATGGTAGATATAGCAAACAAAGTTGAATTACAAATTTTAAATCAACCGGAAGCAAATTATTGGAAAATTGGTGTGTTACGAGTAAAATATTTCAACACTCAGACATATTAACGTATGGTCCATGTCCTATAAAACGAGTGCTGAAAACATGAAGGAAATAGTATCAGTCCTTATTGTCCTGATTTCTAGTGGCTTTTGTATTTTTTAAAAGTTATAAAGTTATACTTATTATGCAAACAGTTTTATTTTAAAATTGCTGAAAACTGGGCACCTGGGTGGCTCAGTGGGTTAAGCGTGGGACTCAGTTTCTGCTCAGGTTGTGATCTCAGGGTCGTGGGATCGAGCCGGCGTAGGGTTCCCCGCGGGGGGGGGGGGGGTCTACTTGTCCTCCCTCTACTCGTCCCTCCCCTCTCATAAATAAAAATAAAATCTTTAAAAAATTTTGTTGAAAACCATGTAAATTAATAGCATGATTTCTTAAATTCTGAGTCAACTTTTTTTGTTGTTACAAAAGTCTCTAGAAACTAATTTGAGGCCAAAGATTAGGATTAGAGTTGAAGTGGAAGGAATATGAGGAAATTGTTTTGATTCTCATTCTAATAGGTTGCAAATGGTTGCTGGATACTTGTAGAGCAAAACTGCGTTATCAGGGTCAACAACTTTTTTTTTTTTGAAGATTTTATTTTTATTTATTTGAGAGAGAGAGAATGAGAGAGAGAGCACATGAGAGGGGGGAGGGTCAGAGGGAGAAGCAGACTCCCCGCCAAGCAGGGAGCCCGATGTGGGACTCGATCCAGAGACTCCAGGATCATGACCTGAGCCGAAGGCAGTCGCTTAACCGACTGAGCCACCCAGGCGCCCCTCAGGGTCAACAACTTTAACTTTAAAAACTGAAGCTATACATTTTTTTCATTATAATTTGACTTTTAGAGGTCTTCGAGGATCTTAGGATCCAAACTTTACCATCAAAGTAACCTAGAGGATTGTTCAAACTAATATCTTTATTTCCATTTCTGTAAAGTACAATGTTATGCCTGAGGGCAGAAAAGAAGGAAAGGAAGAAAACCTTCTTGATATTCCTGCAGGATAGTTCTTGAAGCAAATTCTTCCTTTCTGGAAAGTTTTCTCTGTGCAGATTTGTAACACAAAAATCTGGCACAAAGATCAGACAATCAGGCTAATGACTGTGTCTTTTAATTAATAGTTAAGACTAAATTGTTCTTTGTCTCTACTTTCATGTAATGAATAGCATATCAGATCTAGCAATTTTTGGGGTAGACACCAAGGAGATGAAGTATGAGAAATATATATTCATAGAAAGCACTGGTGTATGCTGATTTTTATCATTCATTTGTAAGTTAATGCCTCTCCAAACCTGAATCTCTCAGATGCATTTGTATCTGAAGCTGAAACCCTTTCTAATGTCATATTGGCAGACCTGGAATTTTCCATTGCCATAATGGCTAATTCAAAAGGCAGTACAGTTCATCCGATTAACTGTGTTAAGTCTCCTTGAATATGCTGTCTACTACCAGCAAATATTACAAAGCACCTTTTCCAATATTTCACATCACTTCTCAACAACCCTGGGGGATAGATTTTATTACTCAGATTTAGAAATGAGGAAAACAAGACATAAACAAGTTAGTATCTAAGTCATTAAACTACAGAGTGGTGCTGGTGGGCTGAGAACCTGGATCATCTGACCCCCAAATTCTTGCTCAGCCCCCACTGAGCATATGGCAATTCTCCCTAATTGCTTCCAGGTGAACTCCTGAGCACGTCCATGAGGCACCTTAAATGCCTTCAGCTGTCAACACCAAACAACTCCATCTTAGAATGAAAATATTTTTAAAGTAATAGCTGGTATCAGTTATTGAATAAGAAATTAATTATCCTTTCTACATCATATGTAGTAAATGTAAAAACGATGCAAAAATTCCAAGATTTCTGAACTCTCAATTATATTTGCATTTTTTTAAAAGATTTTATTTATTTATTTGACAGAGTGAGACAGCTAGAGAGGGAACACAAGCAGGGGGAGTGGCAGAGGGAGAAGCAGGATCCCTGGGATCATGACCTGAGCCGAAGGCAGATGCTTAACGACTGAGCCACCCAGGCGCCCCTATATTTGCATTTTTTTAAAACTAAATGATTTAGGTTATATGATTTCTAGATCACTGCAGACATGTAAAATGAGACTTTTTGAAAGACTAATCACTTTCATTTGGAAGTCCAAAATTGTGCTCAAATATAGATGTAAATATTTAATTTCTGACTTTCTAGAGGGGGGCTGGAACCCTGCAAAATAGATTCACAAGAATCCTTTTTCCTTTACTCTATCAGTTCACCTTTGTTAACAATCACTTCATGAAAGCCGCAAAGGCTAATGACCAGCTGGAAACAAAGACTGGATCTTGAAAACACAATCAACCAGAGGATCATGAATTTTAAGTTTCTAGTGGCTAGAATTTGCTACTGGATCTTTATTAATATACATCTGCTTAAATACAACTTCAGTGAACCTTATAGTCTCATTTATAATGTCTCATCTGCAAATTCAACAAACACCTAGCACAATCCAAAGGTATAGGATCCCAAGAGAATTATGTAGATAACGATTGCGGGATTTCTCCTCTAAAGGAACTTTCAAAAGTTAAGTTTGGTTATTTGGGTAATCAAATAAGAGATAAGGGGAAGTGAATCTAGATAAAGTATTCCACTATTAAGTAAAAGAGAAATGATAGAATATCCCAGTTTTTTAACTCCCTGTGAATTAATAGGTATAGGCATTATGCCTCAGCAGCTCCTAAGATCATAAAAAGAGAGCTGGACATTTTGTATCTCCTGAGGGAAGACCACACCACCACTTAAAACGCTGCTAAAGAGATCGAACCTAGATCTGATGCAGACTTGAGATCCAGCTGCCAGTTTGTAGGAAACACAGGAGTATGTTGAACTGTGCCATGATCATGCAATCTGCAAAGTCCTGACGGGGATACTACAACTCAAAGGGTCTCCATTTTTCAAGCGATAAACCGTTAAGTTGGGGGAAAAAAAAATGACTTAAAAGATTTCAACAAAATTTTTAAAGTGTGTTGTATGTGTTGCGGGGAGACTATACTATCTGGGGTGAACATTTGGGTGGAGAAACCATTAAAGAAAAAAAGTGAAGGTGATACTATAAAGGTTAGGATCATGGTAACTTACAAGATGGTGATGGCAGGGAGTGATTGAGAAGGGACGCTTACTTGGAAGGAACTTCTAAGGGGAGGTAGCAAAGTTCTGTTTCTTGACCTGGTGATGGTTAGTTACAAGGGTGTTTGCCTTAGAATAATTTATTAAGGTGAACATTTCCTTTATAGTGTCTTCTGTTTCTGTGTTTTATTTTATGATAAAAAGATTTTAAAAAGGTTGGAGGGGGCGCCTGGGTGGCTCAGTCGTTAAGCGTCTGCCTTCGGCTCAGGTCATGTGGGATCGAGCCCCGCATCGGGCTCCCTGCTCAGAGGGAAGCCTGCTTCTCCCTCTCCCACTCCCCCTGCTTGTGTTCCCTCTCTCGCTGTGTCTCTCTCTGTCAAATAAATAAATAAAATCTTAAAAAATAAATAAATAAATAAATAAATAAATTAATTAAAAAAAAAAGGTTGGAGGGACAGGCTAGTCCTACCCAAGAGCTGAAATATATTTTCTCCACACCTAGCTATTTGCAAATGTATCCATTTGGTTTCCTGGAACATTATTAAGGTGAAATTATTTTTAAAAGAAAAATGCTTTAAAAAACCCCAAATCCTTGGAAAGACAGTCCACATTGTAATACACTTTTGAATTTTATTTAGATATTATCTTCTTTTAGAAGGTAATGGACAAGTAGGTAGTAGAGTGTATTTTGAGTGTTAGAGAAAAGGTGAATGGAATGATGAAAGATAAGGAACAATTTCTTGAAACTTAATGGTGGGGTGCCTGGGTGGCTCAGTTGTTAAGCGTATGCCTTCGGCTCAGGTCGTGATCCCAGGGTCCTGGGATCGAGCCCTGCATCAGGCTCCCTGCTCGGCGGGGAGTCTGCTTCTCCCTCTCCTGCTCCCCCTGCTTGTGCTCTCTCTCCCGCTGTATCTCACTCTGTCAAATAAAAAAAAAAAAAAGAAAGAAAGAAACTTTATGGTTAAATTCCAGTAATGGTCAGGAGAGTAATCTATAACATTACCCATAGAGACTTTGCCAAGGGCAAGAGCTCCCTCCCTTACCCACCCACATGTGAGGACAATTCATCTCAGAATTCTATGACTTTTTAAAAGGACATAGAATGCTCAGCTTGAGATTCAAGAATCAAATAAACCTCTGTAAATAGAAGTACTGCTGGGAGTCAGAATGGAGGAGTCAGAAAATGTAGAAATATGTTAACCTGGGGCTTCAGCAGAGGCTGGGTGTAAACTGATAACATGTTTATCTCTCATTACTCCTGTTACAGTTTACAAACAGACTCTGACCTTCCAAATCCCATGTACCAGCTCTGTCAACACACATTGCTTCTGTTTATGAACACAAAAGTCTCATTCTTGAACCCAGTATGGAGAATGCTGGGAATATTTTTTTTAACTTCATACGAGTTTGTTTTTTTTTTCCTAAAGATTTTATTTATTTGACAGAGAGAGACACAGCGAGAGAGGGAACACAAGCAGGGGGAGTAGGAGAGGGAGAAGCAGGCTCCTCACTGAGCAGGGAGCCTGATGTGAGGCTCGATGCCAGGACTCTGGGATCATGACCTGAGCCGAAGGCAGACGCCTAACGACTGAGCCACCCAGGCGCCCCAACTTCATACGAGTTTTAAATGAACTGCACCTGAAAAAGAAAACAAACAAGGCCCCAAAATATACATTCTTCAAACTAGGGTTTGAACCAGTAAACTTTAGGCGTGCAAAATAGACTCTAGTTACCCACTGAGGCACCATAGAAAACTAAGAGATTCTCTTATCTTACTCAAATCCTACCTCCTCCTTTCCCCAAATGTTCAGTAACTGATATAAGGCAAAATCTGTTTACCAAAGCATGTGTGCTGGCCCCTTACCTCCACTCCTTGGGAAACTTTATAATGAAAAACAAACAGGGAAACCTGGGTGGCTCAGTTGATTAAGCATCTGCCTTCGGCTCAGGTCGTGATCCCGGGGTCCTGGGATCGAGCCCCACATCGGGCTCCCGGCTCAGTGGGGAGCCTGCTTCTCCCTCTCCCACTCCCCCTGCTTGTGTTCCCTCTCTCGCTGTGTCTCTGTCAAATAAATAAATAACATCTTAAAAAAAAAAAAGAAAAACAGACAGTAAGATAAATAGGAACTAGGTAGATTCAGAAAGGTTTCTTCTGCTTGTTAACCAAGAGCCCGAAGTGTTCTTGTTTATTTGGAGTTATGATGCAACTTGGAAGCACATCTGTGTTTGTGAATGTACAAAGTACACGAAAAAGGAAGTACAAAAACATGAAGTGATATCAGATTCATAAGGCAGTATGACGTAGTGAAAGAAAACATTGGAAAAAGAGCCAGATGACCTCAGTTTGAGGCCATTCCACCAGTTACTGGCTGAGCAAGTCATGCATAAGCTTGGGTTTCCTAATTTGTAACATGATAACTGACCCACCTTTGCCTTGAGGTTGTTATGAGGAAGAAAACATAGTCAAAATGTATGCAAAAGTATATAATCTCAAACACTAGAGAAATTCAAGGTACTATTAGTATTAATGTTATTTTTTTACTTAAAACAATTTTTTATTGAAGTATTGACTCTTAATGTCATATACACACATTCCCATCCAAACAAATATTATCTTTAAAAGGAACACCCAAAGACTTATAGATAAAGTTGCCCTTGTTAATGTATCAAATATACTGCTTTCCTTAACATGCAGTTTGAGTGAAAATAAACTTTTTTTTTTTGAAGATTTCATCTATTTGACAGAGAGAGACACAGCGAGAGAGGGAACACAAGCAGGGGGAGTGGGAGAGGGAGAAGCAGGCTCCCCACTGAGCAGGGAGCCCGATGCAGGGAATCCCAGGACCCTGGGATCATGACCTGAGCCGGAGACAGACGCTCAACGACTGAGCCACCCAGGCATCCCGAAAATAAACCATGTTATGATGACAAAATAGTTGCGGTATTTTCTCTTTTTATCCATAATCATTGGTAACAATTGAGTTACTTTTAAAGAGAATTTAACGTCTTTTTTTTTAATTTGAAATTTTTATTTAAATTCAGTTTAGTTAACAATAGTGTATTATTAGTTTCAGGGGTAGAATTTAGTGATTCATCAGTTGCATATAACACTCAGTGCTCATTACATCAAGTGCTCTTCTTAATACCAGTCACCCAGTTACCCAACCCCCCTCACCCACCTCTCCTTAACATCTTTTCTTAAGAGGGCATTTGGTTCTCTATCTGATGTGTGCTTTCTAGTGCAGTTTTTAATGGTGCAGTAAGTAATTGCCCTCGTAGATTCTTATTTTTAAGGGTTGCATGCATGCGCGCGCGCACACACACACACACACACTCCCCTGGCTGAAGGAATTACAGGAAATTACTAACTCAGCCCTTCCTCAGCCACTCTTTGATTTTTTTTTTTTTAAACGTAAGCCCAAAGTAGGGCTTGAACTCACAACCCTGAGATCAAGGGTCACATGCTGTTTCGACTGAGCCAGCCAGGTGCCCCCAACCACTCTTTTTTAATCACATGATAGCAACATACAAACAAGGTTGAAGAGAGCAATTTCAGAAAGTTTGTCTTTGGAATACTACTCAGCCATCAAAAAAATGAAATATTGCCATTTGTGACGATGTGGATGGAAGTAGAGGGTATTATGCTAAGCGAAATAAGTCAGTTAGAGAAAGACCATTACATGATCTCACTCATGAGGATTTTAAGAAACAAAACAGAGGATTATAGGGAAAGAGAGGGAAAAAATAAAACAGGATTAAATAAGAGAGGGAGACAAACCATAAGAGACTCTTAATCAGAGGAAACAAACTGAGGGTCGCTGGAGGGGAGTTGGGTGGGAGGATGGGGTAACTGGGTGATGGACATTAAGGAGGGCGCGTGATGTAATGAGCACTGGGTTGTTTTTTTTTAAGATTTTATTTATTTGACAGAGAGAGATAGAGAGCACAAGCAGGGGCAGTGGCAGGCAGGGGGAGCCGGAGAGGGAGAAGTAGGCTCCCGGCTGAGCAGGGAGCCCGATGTGGGACTCGATCCCAGGACCCTGGGATCATGACCTGAGCCGAAGGCAGACGCTTAACTGACCGAGCCACCTAGGCGCCCAGCACTGGGTATTATATAAGACTGATGAACCACTGACTTCTCTACCTCTGAAACTAATAATATATTATATGTTAATTAATTGAATTTAAATAAAAATTTTAAAAAAAGGAAAGTTTGTCTTGCTCCCAGTTTTGGAAGCACTTAACACTTAAGTTTAGATAGCAGTTTGGGGTATTCTCTCTTATTCTTTATTGTAAATGCTGGTAGGCCCTAAGATGTTGAAAATTAGTAGATGTTTGGGCCTTGGAATGGAGACATTATACAAGTATCCTTTGCTTTTTGAAAGTTTGAGTTATGCTACTTTGCTTTTACAAAAGACCTACATTAGTAACTGTTTTGCCAACTGAAAGAAATCTGAAGAGGATTTTCGTTTTTTACAAGAAAAAAGGCAAAAAGCAAAAATAGCACTCAGCGTTTGTTTTGCAGTAAATTGTTGAAGCAGTGTGCACCTGAGCACAAGTTTCTTTCCGCCGAACTATGCTCAGCATCTCGGCATCAAGGTGCCATGGCTTTGAACTGTGTCTGTGAGCATCTGTGCTTTATCTCAATTTATTTTGTGCTTTTGTTAGCAAGATGTGTCCTTAAGGTATCAGGAAAACTTAAGAGAGGTTATTTGCTTGGGTCTGGGAATGCTCAAAAATTTTTCCACATAAATTACTGGTGATTTCTTCTTCTTTTTTTTTTTTTTTAAAGATTTTATTTACTCATAAGAGACAGAGAGAGAGAGAGGCAGAGGGAGAAGCAGGCTCCCCGCTGAGCAGGGAGCCCGATGTGGGACTTGATCCCAGGATCCTGGGATCATGACCTGAGCCGAAGGCAGATGCTTAACCATCTGAGCCACCCAGGCGCCCGATTTCTTCTTCTTTATGCCATCTTGGGTTATGAAAGTTTTCATAAGAATGCTCTACTTTCAGGTAGTGGGGGAAACCTGTACTTAGAAATTGACTTTGAGGGCGCCTGGGTGGTTCAGTCGTTAAGGGTCTGCCTTCAGCTCAGGTCATGATCCCAGGGTCCTGGGATCGAGCCCCACATCGGGCTCTCTGCTCAGCGGGAAGCCTGCTTCTCCCTCTCCCACTCCCCCTGCTTGTGTTCCCTCTCTCGCTGTCTTTATCAAATAAATAAATAAAATCTTAAAAAAGAAATTGACTCTGAGAAGGAGTCAGATGAGAGAAGGCTGATCAGGGATTAAAGAGATCAGGCATCTGGTACCAGCCTGGTCACCTGTGGGTCAGTCATTAGCTCTATGTCTCATTTCTTTTTGTCTAAAAGTTGGGAGCTTTTAAGGGTGCCTGAGTGACCCAGTCAGTTAAGCATCTGCCTTTGGCTCAGGTTATGATCTGGGGTCCTGGGATAGAGCCGAGCCCTGGATTGGGCTCCCTGCTCAGCGGGGAGCCTGCTTCTCCCTTTCCCTCTGACCCTCCCCTCCACTCGTTCTCTCTCTTTCTCACTCTCTCTCAAATAAATCAATAAATCTTTTTTAAAAAATAAATTGTAGATCAAATGATAGCTGCCATTTATTGACCACCTTCCATAGGGTAGTGTTAAAAGATAAACTGAGGCACATTAAAAATTTTAAGAGTTTACAGCCATAAAAAAGAATGAATCTTGCCATTTGCAACAACGTGGATGGACCTAGAGAGTATTATGCTAAGTGAAATAAGTCAGAGAGAGACAAATACTGTATGATTTCATTCATATGTGGAATCTAAGAAACAAAACAGATGAGCAAACAAAACAAGCCAACTCACAGATACAGAGAACAAACTGAAGGTTGCCAGAGGGGAGGAGGGAACACATGAAATTGGTGAAGGGGATTAAGAGTACAATCTTCCAGTTATAAAATAAGATGTGGGGATGTAACATAGAGGGTAGGGAATATAGTCAATAATATTATACCAACTTTGTATGGCGACAGAGGTACTAGAGTTGACAGTGGTGACAGTAACTAGAGTTACTGGGGTAACCATTTCATAATGTCTGTAAATATTGAATCACTGTGTTGTACACTGGAAACTAATACAGTATTGTATGTCAATTAGTCTTCAGTAAATATACATAAATTAAAAAATTAAGAGTTTATTTTCTAGTAGAGAGGAGCTCTGAGGAGTTGTAAAAATGAAAGACTTACAGGCAGAAAGGAGGAGGAACAAGGAAGTTATTACTAGGCAAAACAACCGGTTGGTTGTTGCAAAGTTACTTTCCTTGAGTGGGTTTCAGGGAGGTCTATTAGGCAGATTACCTCACTAGTGCTGATCCGTGATTCCTGATTGACTGGTTTAAGATTCCATTCCTGAGAGAGCCAAACCTATAATTAAGTCTCCATTTGGTGACATGGAACTTAGCATAAGCAATTCCATTTTGGGCCTGTTGTCTTGTTTTTCACAAGTAGGCAGATAGTAGCTCTAATTCTCCTAGCAGCCTGGCAAGACAAGGTTTATTAGTCCCATGTTACAGATACAGAAATCAAGGCTCAAAGAGATGAAGTTAGGGGCGCCTGGGTGGCTCAGTCGTTAAGCGTCTGCCTTCAGCTCAGGTCATGATCCCAGGGTCCTGGGATCGAGCCCCGCATTGGGCTCCCTGCTCGGTGGGAGGCCTGCTTCTCCCTCTCCCACTCCCCCTGCTTGTGTTCCCTCTCTCGCTGTGTCTCTCTCTGTCAAATAAATAAATAAAATCTTAAAAAAAAAAAAAAACAGATGAAGTTTTTTTAGGTCACATTAGGTGAACTCCATGGAACCATTTTAGCTTTGAAATTCTGGGATTACTGAGAAAATCCCACCCTTGAGTTTCATGTTTCTGTTTTAGAAATTTCATCGTTTGGGATTCAGTCATGAAATGCCAAATGTGGAAGGGGCCTTAGAAATCATCAGTGTCAGGTTTTTCAATTGTTAAGAAGGAAACTAAGGTCCAAAGAGGATGAGTGATCAGCCCATGGTTGTAATTTATTTTTCCTTCTGAGTTTGCCTGTAATGCTCATTGTAACCTGATTCTACCTGGGTAGAAATATATATAGGGACGTGTGTCAGGAGGTGGAATTTGGCCTGGGCTCCAAAAGCTTCTTAAAGATGACCTTGGTTATGTGTGTAAATATTGTCTGTCCAAATAAGCAGGATTTCCAGGACCTGAAGGTCACTGGAGGACAGTCCTTTTCGTTGGAGAGGTATAAATTGAGGTAGTGAAGCTTTCATCTAGGATCACGGATCACTGAAAAGTCAAGAAAGAATCATACATAATTAAAAAGCAACTTAATTTAGCTGTTAATGTGTCATTAGAATAATCCTTAAAAAATTAAGCACAAGTATAGATCTATTTTTACATTTAAAAATTAACACTAAAAACAGGATACATTTCTGTAAATAATGAACTTTCAATAAACATTATAAGTATTTATTATGGCTAGCTAAGAGGTAGAATTCCCATGGAAGGAGGAGAGAAGAAAGAAAGTGGGAGGCAATACTAAGTTAAAGAGAAAAAAAGGGAAGAAAAGGAGAGAAACATGGGAAGAAAACTTAGAGCTAGAGAGAAGGAAAAGAAGAAAGAATGACTAAGAACAATTAGGGAAGGAGGCGCCTGTGTGGCTCAGTCAGTGAAGCATCTGACTCTTGATTTCGGCTCAGGTCGTAATCTCAGGGTTGTGAGATGGAGCCCTGAGTCAGGCTCCATGCTCAGCCAGGAAGTCTGCTTGTGGATTCTCTCTCCCTCTGCCCCTCCCCCCCCCTGCTGGTGCATGCATGCTCTCTCTCTCTCTCTCTCTCAAAAAAAAAAAAAAGATTATAAAATGCTGGGACAATATAGAGAATAAATTATTTTAAAAAATAGGGAAGGAGAAGGAGGAGTCAGAGAGGGAGAGAAAAACGAAGTGGAGAAAAGGAGGAAGCTGGTCTTAGAAGGGAGAGAAAGAAAAGAACAAAGAAGACTCTCCCAGGAGAGATGAGTTAAGAGGGTTCCTTTTTTCATCAACAAATGTTTATTGCCTACTGTGTGCACTCAAATAAATTCATGTCCTAGGAGAAATACAAATATGCGTTACTCTGCTGCAAGGAGAGTTAATGATTTTATTTCTTTAGTAACCTTTCCAACTTCTGAGTATGAAAAGTAATTTATGCTCATTTAGAAAATTTGGAAAATAGGGAATAGAATAGAGAATCTCTAATTCCCTTTCTTTGGGAAAAGGGAGGGGGAAGAATCCCTAATTCTAGCCTATTGACATTTTGCTGGCTTCTGTTTTGCATTCTTTCTGGTGCTCAGTTTGAGGGGCAGCAGCTACCCAGAGAAAGCTCTCCTGGAGATGGCAAGAAGTACAAAACGGCAAACAGAGACACACACTAGGCCCCTTCAGGTCCAGATTGGAGCTAGCACACTGTCATTACTGCCCCAGTCTCATGAAGCTATTGATATAGATCTAATTTTATATCATATAAAAAGTAGAACTACCTAAGTATAACATAAATTTATAGTTGTACTTTTACCTCTTCTGGGATAATGTAAGGGACTTAGAACACTTTGAAAGTCACTTTTTAATTTTTATTGATTTATTTTATTTTTTAAAAGATTTCATTTATTTATTTGTCAGAGAGCAAGAGAGCACAAGCAGGGAGAGTGGCAGGCAGAGGGAGAGGGAGAAGTAGGCTCTCTGCTGAGCAGGGAGCCCGACGTGGGGCTCGATCCCAGGACCCTGGGATCATGACCTGAGCCAAAGTCAGATGCTTAACCGACTGAGCCACCCAGGCATCCCTGAAAGTTACTTTTTAAAACAATTCTGTTGTCATACCTTGTCTTCTCTCCTGGAATGACATGTATGGTTAATAGGAACTATGTACAAATCCAATTTAAAAAAAATCTATATAATACCCTTCTCATAGAGGAGAATGAAAGGAAGGTAATTTACAATAGCAGTTACCATAAAATAATATGTATTTCAGTAACACTACTCAGACGTAATACAAGAGAAGACTCAATTAAGTAGTCATTTGGTTGCACCTATACGTAGAATCACTGGGACTGTGACAGCCACAAATATCGTCTGATAAGGTGTGTTACATTAGGAACTCGATTACCATGTGTGGTGTTGTAGTCTGATTTGGTATTCTGATATAGTAAACAAATTTTGCTGAAGTTCAGAAAAACAACAATTAAAGTATGTTTCTCTTGGTTTCTCTGAATTTATGCTGTAATGCATTCTTAGAAAATCCAGTGTATATAAAACCCATGCAGAAAATCTTTGGATTTATATGTGAAACAGACTTAAGTTCTAAGTATGGATAATAATCCATAATTATACATGGCTTTTTTTAACCTACATGAATATCCAGAGGAGCAGTACAAATATAGCATATAGGTTGTAGGACAATTTTTTTGTGGGCAGGATCTTGGCAGACATTGGAGTAGGTCTATGGTACCTGACTGAACCTGTTAAATCTGAATATAACCCCCTGTTAATACCACTGTACAAATATGTGACAACAATTTCAGCAACACCCTGTAGGGACTGGTACTGCCCACAGTGGAATCCACTTATATATCCTGTACCATAAAGGTTTTGCTCACAATTGTACCTACCACAGTGCCTGGCACATAGTAGGAGTTTAGTAAAATATTTCTTTAGTGATTGAACATAAGGGTGTTCTTTTCACTTACACAGCATTTTTCATCTTCTCTAGGATAATGACTCACAAATTCAAATTTCCAGCCCTGATATCTCTTCTGAACTCCAAATTTGTCTTGGCAAATGCTCACTTAACATCTTTACTTGAATGATTTTCAGAGACAGCATTGAATATATCCAACTTAGCATTTCATGTCACCAACACCCCTCTCCCAAATAAAACCTACCACCAAACAAAGCAAAATATTAATTCTATGCTGGAGTTCCCTGGTTTAGTAATGCCACCATAATCCACTTATTTGCTCAACAAAAACTTGGGCATCTCCCTATCATCCTGTTTTCTAAATTTTTTTTAAAGAGTTTATTTATTTGAGAGAGAGTACAGAGGCAGAGTGAGAGGGAGAAGTGGACCCCCGGCTGAGCAGAGAGCCTACTGCAGGGATCGATCCCAGGACCCTGAGATCATGACCTGAGCCGAAGGCAGAAGCTTAACTGACTGAGCCACCCAGGCACCCCTCATCCTGTTTTCTAATCAATCAATTCTACTTCTTCAGTCTACTTCTCTCCATTTCCACTGTTAACCACCCTAGCAGATTACTGAAATATAGTCATCTCTTGCCTGCTTGCAAACCCCCTGCATTCAGTAGCCAGAGTGGTCTTTTAAAATAGAAATCTGGTCCTGTCATTCCCTTATTTAAATCCCTCAAATAGCGTCTCACTTCTTTTATTTTTATTATTATTTTTTTTTTTCAAGAGAGTGCGAGCAGGGGCGGGGCAGGGAAAGAGGGATAGAGAATCTCAAGCAGGCTCCATGTCCAGCGTGGAGCCGCACATGGGGCTCAATCTCATGACCCTGAGATTATGACCTGAGCCATAATCAAGAGTTGGAGGCTGAGCCATCCAGGCGCCCCATCTCACTTCTTTTAAGATAAAATCTAAAACCCTTAGCAGGGCATATAAGGCCCTTCATGATTTGGCTCCTGCCTCTATATCTTTCTTTTTGGGGGCTACTTACCCATTATTCTTCAATCACACTGGCTTTCTTTTGCTTTGCTGCTGCTTTTTTTTTTTTTTTTAAGATTTTATTTATTTATTTGAGAGAGAGAATGAGAGAGAGAAAGCATGGGGGGGGGAGGGTCAGAGGGAGAAGCAGACTCCCTGCTGAGCAGGGAGCCCGAGGTGGGACTCGATCCCGGGACTCCAGGATCATGACCTGAGCCGAAGGCAGTTGCTTAACCAACTGAGCCACCCAGGCGCCCCGCTTTGCTTCTTTTTTTAAAATTATTTTTTATTTTTTAAAACTAATCCAGGCACATAATTTAGAAACCAATCACTGCTAAATAATTTATTACAGGGGCGCCTGGGTGGCTCAGTCGTTAGGTGTCTACCTTCGGCTCAGGTCATGATCCGAGGATCCTGGGATTGGCCCCACGTGGGGCTCCTTGCTCAGTGGGAGGCCTGCTTCTTCCTCTCCCACTCCCCCTGCTTGTGTTCCCTCTCTCTCTGTGTCTCTCTCTGTCAAATAAATAAATAAAATCTTAAAAAGAAAGAAAGAAAGAAAGAAGTAAACTAATAGTGATGAAAGCAGGGATTTGGGGGGAGGAAAAAGATTTTTGTAATAAATTTTTTTTTAAAGATTTTATTTGTTTATTTGACAGAGAGAGACACAGAGAGAGAGGGAACACAAGCAGGGGGAGTGGGAGAGGGAGAAGCAGGCTTCCTGCAGAGCAGGGGGCCCGATGCGGGGCTCGATGCGGGGCTCGATGCGGGGCTCGATCCCACTGGGATCATGACCTGAGTGGAAGGCAGACGCTTAACGACTGAGCCACCCAGGCGCCCCTACTTCTTTCTTTTGATGAGCCCTTCCCTTCTCTGTGTTTTTCTCTCTTCCACCCCTGCAATTCCTATTATTCAGATAGTGTACTTTCTAGATCCTCTAGTCTTATCTTTTTCTTCTTTTGTCAATATGTTTGACTTTTAACAACTTCAAAGATGGTTTTCAACCACATAAAAATACTATTCAGAAGTTAATCTCCCTAAGCTGTTAAAAGAAGAATAAAAAGAAAATTATAATATTTCAGCTGATACATTTTATTACTGTAGTTAAAAGTCTAGCAAATTTTAGCAGTTGATTGAATAGAGGCTATTGCCGCTTAACTAAATATAAATCTTTTCAAATCACATACATTTAAAATATTTTAATTCTTTTTTACATACCTTAATTGTCTGACTGACAAGCCTTTCCAAGTACTTGTGCATTCATTGTAAGCCTAATAAACTTATAAATATGAGTGATTGTTAGTTCTGTTATATGCCAAATTCTCTTGGATATCCCAAATATAGGTTTGATTTCACTTGACCTTTATACACCCAAACTGTTTCACTAAAACTAAGGAGGATTTCAGTTATATCATTAACTAATTTTCAATCTGATTAGGACTTATGATAGCTACCTCACTTTTTAAAAAAATATTTATTTGACACAGAGACAGTGAGAGAGGGAACACAAGCAGGGGGAGTGGGAGAGGGAGAAGCAGGCCTCTCGCTGAGCAGGGAGCCCGATGTGGGGCTCCCAGCCCAGAACCCTGGGATCATGACCTGAGCTAAAGGTAGGCACTTAATGATTAAGCCACCCAAGTGCCCCAATAGCTACCTCATTTGACTGGATTCAGCCAATGTATTGACTGCTTCATTCTATTTTGAACTGTTTTCAAAAGAGGCCACAACTGAAGGGAAACAAAAGCAAAAATGTCCCAATTGCAAAGGCTAAAGAAATAAAACAACCAAATGCAATGTGTGAACTTTGGATCCTGGCTTTAAAAAAAAAAAGGGACTTCATTAAGATAAAAAGCTTTTGCACAGCAAAGGAAACAGTCAACAAAACTAAAAGGAAACCTACAGAATGGGAGAAGATATTCACAAATGATATATCAGATAAAGGGCTAGTATTGAAAATCTATAAAGAACTTATCAGTTCTTTATATATATATATTCAACACCCAAAAAACAAAAAAATCCAGTCAAGAAATGGGCAGAAGACATGAACAGACATTTCTCCAAAGAAGACATACAAATAGCTAACAGACACATGAAAAAATGCTCAAAATCACTCTGCATCAGGGAAATACAAATCAAAACCTCAATGAGACACCACCTCACACCAGTCAGAGTGGCTAAAATTAACAAGTCAGGAAAGAACAGATGTTGGCAAGGATACAGAGAAAGGGGAACCCTCCTACACTGTTGGTGGGAATGCAAGCTGGTACAGCCACTCTGGAAAACAGTATGGAAGTTCCTCAGAAAGTTAAAAATAGAATTACCGTATGACCCAGCAATTGCATTTTTAGGTATTTATCCAAAGGATACAAACATAGTGATTCAAAGGGGCACATGCAACCCAATGTTTATAGCAGCAATGTCCACAATAGCCAAAGGATGGAAATAGCCCAGATGTCCATCAACTGATGAATGGATAAAGAAGATGTGGTGTATGTATACAAAGGAATATTACTCAGCCATCAAAAAGAATGAAATATTGCCATTTGCAATGATGTGGATGGAACTAGAGGGCATTATGCTAAGTGAAATAAATCAGACAAAGACAAATACCATATGATTTTAAGAAACAAAACAGGTGAATGCAGGGAAAGGGAAGGAAAAATCAAGTAAGATAAAAACAGAGACGGTGGGAAACCATAAGAGGAAACAAATTGAGGGGAGGTGGGTGGGGGGATGTAACTGGGTGATGGGCATTAAGGAGGGCTTAATGAGCCTCCTTGATGTAATGAGCACTGGGTGTTATATGCAACCGATGAATCACTAACTTCTACTCCTGAGACTAATAATACACTATGTTAACTAAATTGAATTTAAAACATTTAAAAAAAATATGTTGTGCGGTAAAAGAACACACACAACAACAAAAGAGGCCACAATTCTTAGAGAATTAACATAAAGGTCTATAAAATTTTAGATCACTCTCATGACTTTTATCCCTAAGTTTTTATTATGAAAAATTTCAAACATAATGAAAAATTGAGGATATGTATATTCAACACGGGTATAACCGCTACTTAGATGCAATAGTAATCAGCATTTTGACATATGTACTTTATTTTTATAACAATTTATTATGAAAAATTTCAAAGTTGAGAAAATAGTACGATCAACACCAGTATATCCACTATTTAGATTAAAAAATTGTCAACATTTCCCCATATTTGCTTTATCTATTTATTTAACTATTTTGCTGACCTATTTGAAAGTGGTAGATAACATGATATTACACCCCCAAATATTTTAAAATGCAACTCCTAAAAATAAGGACAATCCCTGTATGCCTGTAATAGCATTTTTGTGTCCAGGAAAAGTAACAATAATTCCTCAATACCATTTTTTTTTAAAGATTTTATTTATTTATTTGAGACAGAATGAGAGAGAGAGAGAGCACATGAGAGGGGGGAGGGTCAGAGGCAGAAGTAGGCTGCCTGCCGAGCAGGGAGCCCGATGCAGGACTCGATCCAGGGACTCCAGGATCATGACCTGAGCCGAAGGCAGTCGCTTAACCAACTGAGCCACCCAGGCGCCCCCTCAATACCATTTTTTATAGCAGTTTTTCTTTTTTTTTTTTAAGCCAGGATCCAAAGTTCACACATTGCATTTGGTTGTTTTATTTCTTTAGCCTTTGCAATGCCCTCCATCTGCGTACCATTTTATCTCCTTATAAGACTAATTTTTTAAAAAAGATCAGCCAGTTATTTTTGTAGAATGTCCTCATGACTTTTTCTGACTTGTATCAATTTCCAAGTTCATTCTATTTCAGAGGATTTCTTTGTCTTTATCGTTCAATATATAATTTTTTACTGAATTTTAATGAATTTTAGTATTTGTAATTTTCAACTGCTCTTCCTTGCTCTTAGACTATTTCTTCTTTTAGCATCCTGTTCTTGTTTCACAGATACAATAATTTTCTGATGATACTATAATTTCTTTGAAGTATTTTTTTTAAAGATTTTATTTATTTGTCAGAGAGAGAGTGCACAAGCAGTGGGGAGTGGCAGGCAGAGGGAGAAGCAGGCTCCCTGCTGAGCAAGGAGCCCACATGGGGCTTGATCCCAGGACCCTGGGATCATGACCTGAGGAGAAGGCAAACGCTTAGCTTAACCGACTGAGCCACCCACGTGTCTTTCTTTGAAGTATTTTTATGCTCCCTGCATTGTCTCTGTTTTTTTGTGATTCCTTTTCTCTCCCTGAATCTTACATGTTGGAGGTTTTTTACTTTTTCATGTTAAAGTTTTCCCTCTGGTATCTGGTGATTTTTATCCATTCAAATTTTAAGAGTGAAGTCCTAAAAGCTGAGCAGAAGCCCTGAGTGTGTGTTTGAGTCTTGTTAATTGAAGGCTTTTCCTTTGGGGACCCCCAAATGTCAGTATCTGTGGCTCTTTTTTCTGGCATGGTTCATTTTTTTTCCTGAGAAGTACCCTTTATTCTTTGCTAGAAGTAGAACTTGGTGGCAAAGTTCTATGTCTGAGCAGAAGAAGCAGAAAAAGCCTCATTTTCAGTTTCAGACTTAATTCCTCTTTTTTCAGTCAGATATCTCACTCTCACTCTGATCTATGCCTCGTGTTGCCACATCTAGAACTCCTTTGGTTTACTTTCTCTAGAGGTGACATTTCCCATTTCCTGCAGAGGTAAAAGCAGTAGCCTGATTATATCAGGTGGAGTGGGGACGTGGGGATCTGTCCACGTATTAAACAGCTTTTCAAACGAATCTCCCCTTTCAGCATTACACTCCTCCTACCTCCACTCTAACTTCCCTCTGCACTTTACTTATTTCTAGTTCGTCAGTCTTTCCAGGGCTCCTCAGGGTGACCTGCCTTGCTTCTCCTTGGTTTCTCCTTCTCTAACCACTTAGGCTTGACTTTCCTTGAGTCTGCTAAGTCCTTCACCACCCTCAATCCATTTTCAATTTTCAAGTATTGTGGTTTGGGGTGACTACCAGTTCAACTACCAGTTCAATAAAGATGGAACCTGTATTTTCTTTTTCCTTCTTGTTATTTTTGAGAGAACTGGTATGGGGAAGATCTCAGCTATCTTGAATTGAAAAGTCTCCACTGTTTTTATTTTTAGTTATTCAAGTGCCTTGAAGTCTTTACTGCCTTTGAGCTTTTGCGTATGGTGTTCTAGCTCTCTGAGACATTCTTTTCCCCTCCTTCCTCTTCCCTCTTGGCCAATTCCAAGTCATCTTTTAGGTCCCCGCTTAAACATCATTCCTAGATGAGTCCCATTTGACCACCCAGACTAGGTTAGGCTCACTCCCTAGAATATATTCTCATAACACCTACCATGATTCTAATGAAGTATATATGTCTGCCTCCCCTGCTAGAAGGGGGGCCATTTCTGTCTTGCTGACAGCTATATCCCCAGTGTGTAGTGCAATGCCTAGTTTAGTAGGGGATATATATAAAATATATAAATTTATTTTTTATATTTATATTTAATATATATATATTTTAAGATTTTTTTTTAATTTGCCAGAGAGAGAGCATGAGCAGGGGCAGTAGCAGGCAGAGGGGGAAGCAGGCTCCCCGCCGAGCAGGGAGCCCGATGAGGGGCTTGATCCCAGGACCCTGGGATCATGACCTGAGCCGAAGGCAGATGCTTAACTGACTGAGCCACCCAGGTGTCCCTAAATATGTGTTTTTCATTGTTGATCAACATATATTACTCATTATAAAGATTTGTAGTTAGGGGCACCAGGCTGGCTCAGTCTGTAGAGCATGCGACTCTTGGTCTTGGAGTTTTGAGTTCAGTCAAGCCCCATGTTGACTGTAGAGATTACTTAAAAAAAAGTAGTTGGATTTACAGTTGCTACCATCAATAAGTAGTTATTTAGAGTTTCATGATCTTAGTTGTTATGATTGTCTAACTATTATTATAGAAACACTATCAAATGGACTCTTGTCCATCTCCAATTTACATGAACACTTTTAAAATTATAATATACTGATAGTAATATGTACTCAGATCAGCATAGTGTATAAATTTTCTATTTCTGCTGCTATAAATTACCAGAGACTGAGTGAGAAAAACAATACAAATTTATTATCTTATAGTTCTGGAGGTCTGAAGTCTAAAATGGGTTGGTAAGATTGCCTTCCTTCTGGAAGCTTGAAGAGAGAATCCGTTTCCTTGCTTCCAGTTTTTTTAGCTTCCAGAGGCTGCCTGTATTTCTTGGTTCATAGAATCTTTCTCATATCACTCTGACCTCTGCTTCCATTGTCATACCTCCTTTGCTGACTCTGACCTTTCTGCCTCCCTCTTATAAAGACCCATATGATTGATTAAGTTGTGCCCAGATAACTCAGGATGATTAGATATTTCTCAACAGCTTTAACTTAACCACATCAGCAAAACGCATTTTGCTACATAAGGTAAAATATCCACAGGTTCTGGGGGTTAGGATGTGAACATCTTTGGGGGACCATTATTCAGCCTACCACACATAGACAGCAAAATGTAAATCCATACACGAATTAGTTTCTTCAAGAAATGATAAAAACTCACTCATATATACTTTAAACTTTGTATCAGAACAACTTCCAAAGTAGATAACATAATTTATTAAGTGAAAAATATCATAAATATATATTGAAATAATAATACAATAAGCCAATGATTATTAAATAGACAACATACATCATCAGCTCAGTAGCTGCCTCACTTCCATGTGCATATCCATTATCATGCTTTCATGAATCCTGGGATTTGCTCTGGTAGGCACGCCATTTCCTAAAGGCAATTATCTAATTATACAAACAACTATGTAAAAGAGCATAGTGCTTTTCTTACATATATTTAAAAATAAATTTTAGATGGAAAAATATAATTAGCATTGATTATTTTTCAATAAATATCTCTTAACATCCTGCAGAATTGTTTGGGAAAAATTATAATAAAAACCTATTTTGGGGATGCCTGGGTGGCTCAGTCGGTTAAGTGTATGCTTTCGGCTCAAGTCATGATCCCAGGGTCCTGGGATTGAGCCCCCACATGGGGCTCCCTGCTCAGCGGGGAGTCGGCTTCTCCCTCTCCCACTCCCCTTGCTTGTGTTCCCTCTCTCGCTGTGTCTCTCTCTGTCAAATAAATAAGTAAAAAATATTAAAAAAAACCCAAAACACCTATTTGGGGAAAACCAATTCCAGCATTCTCGATTGTTTATTTTGAAAGACCATGGTTAGATATTTTATTCTCAGTTATCTAGCAATGTCATGTGAATACATAGTACAAAGTGACAATTTCACAATGGGCTGATGGGTAAGACTATCAGCTGGCTCTTTCAGATAAGAACCTCACTCTGGGGGTGCCTGGGTGGCTCAGTTGGTTAAGCATCTGCCTTCAGCGCAGGTTGTGATCCCAGAGTCCTGGGATCGAGCCCCATTTTTGGCTGTCTGCTAGGCAGGGAGCCTACTTCTCCCTCTCCCGCTGCCCCTCCTGCCCCATGCTCTCTATTTTTCTCAAATAAAAAAATAAAATCTTTAAAAAAAAGAACCTCATTCTGTAACTGTGTCTCAACTGTCGACTTTGACTAATTTAGTAATGTAATAATTCTATCCAGGGCCAGTTTGTCTGTGATGCATTAGCTGGAGAGCATGTCCTTTTTCCAAAGGAAAGTTTACTTGAGAAATCAAATTAGGATCAGAAGGTTGTCTGATGCATATAGTTAAAATGTCAAGCTGTTAAGATAGGTGAAGGGGATTAAGAAGCACAAACTTTCAGTTATAAAATAAAGAAGTCACAGGATTAAAAAAAAGAGAACTGTCAAGCTGTGCAAGGTGCCAAAAATGCCCAGACACCCACAACCCTTCAACCCACAGCTCCCTCTTCCCTAATCTGGCCCAGATTATAAAAATCAAAATATTCAAGTAGCATTCTGCTCTGGAAAATGTAGTGACTTTGAAAAATAATGAGGCAGAATTCTACTTGCTAATTCCCACCCCCTTTTGGTTTGCATAGCTCAGATAACTGCTTATTGCTTCTCTCAGTCATTTTGTTTTAGTTCTTGCTTCTTTGTCTAAAGCTGCAATGCAGCCGCTAGCCACATGTAGCTACTGAGCACCGGAAATGTGGCTAGTCCAAACTGAGATGTGTTGTAAGTGTAAAATACATACTGGATTTTGAAGACGTACATTAACAAGAATGTAAGATATTTCATTAATAATTTTTTATATTGATTACCTGTTGGAATGATAATATTTGGATTTCTTTTGGGATATGTTTGGGTAAATAAAACATATCATTAAAATTAATTTTACATGTTTCTTTGTACTTGTTTAGTGTAGTTGTTAGAAACCTTAAAATTACATATGTGATTCACATATTTTTATTGGATAGCATTGATCTAAGGCTCCTGAAGACCTCTCCTGTTACTTTCTTTAGTTGTTCTTTATTGTCTGACTTCTCCTAACCATTCCTTCCCTTTCCATTAACTGCTTAGATTTAGATGGTAAACTAGAGAGTGCAACTGTGGCCAACCTTTAAGTCAAGAGAATTAAGTGCACAGGGAAACAACGAAAGTCTTAGTTCAATTCTTCAATGTATTGGTTTAGTGCTGCAATATTAGAAAAAAGGGGTGTGGGTGGGAGAATAGTCTTCATTAGAGTCTGTAGAGATGGACTATGTGTATATGGAGAATTAAAGAGAGAATACAAAATCATATACACGCAAGGAAGTAGGACCAAAAATTATTTCATACTCAACCCTCCCCATCTCTAGGTTTTTAATCTATTTTCTTTTGGCTATGCTAATTCTTCTGTGTTTTTCTATGCATACTTATTTAGACTGCTCTCTTAGTAGAATGCAGCTATTGAAAAGATGAAGAAAAACTGCCTGGAGATGAGGATGTGGGGTGGTGTTGCAGATCTAAAGACCAACAATATAGAAAGATGTTTATCTAAGCTGAAAAAGAACCTAATTACCCTGTTCCATTTTCCACTCAAAACCATAACCCTTAGATATATATAATAAAGGCTGCTTTTGTATTGTTAGAACACCAATATTCATCAAACACACTGAATATATACTGATGGGGAAATTCTCTGAAGATGTATTTTTCAACAGGGAAAACACATGAAGAAAAAACATGATACCATTGTTTGTGAACCTAAAGAACTTCTGAATCCCTCTCCCAAAGTAACAAATTGTTGCAAATCCCTGTGGGTGAAATACAGTTTTCAGAGGGAGTACATGACCCGACTTGTCAGCTCCCAGCCAGTTTCAGCCATGTCAAGGAACCCAGGTAAGATATTATTTGTGTTAAGCTAAGATAAATATTCTACTTAGCATGTATTTTTCTTGGTATCGAGGACATAAAATTGGGCCTTAAATAGATTATTTAAACATTAACTGTAAGAAGATAGTGGTAAATCTATTCATCAATGTTCTGAGGTGGTAAAAATCTAAAACTGGCTTTGCCTCATAAATCTCTTAGTGTCTGTTAGCTCTGAATTGTTGATGTGACAACTCATGAAGATGATCCTAGATTAACTAAAATAGATCAAATTTGTCTTTTAATACAGATTTGTCTTTAACTTGACCTGACAATGTCTACATTGTTAAGTAGAGAAAATTCAGTTTAGGTTCCTCTTTGATTTTGCCAATATGGGAAAGAACATGAAGGAAATACAAACTTCAATTTTTGTTTTGCAAAAATTTGCATGATTCCTAAATGCCCCTGAATGTTGGGGAAAATTTTTTTTTAAAGATTTTATTTATTTATTTATTTGAGAGAGAGAATGAGAGAGAGAGAGCATGAGAGCGGGGAGGGTCAGGGGGAGCAGCAGACTCCCTGCTGAGCAGGGAGCCCAATGCGGGACTCGATCCCAGGACTCCAGGATCATGACCTGAGCCAAAGGCAGTCGCTTAACCAACTGAGCCACCCAGGCGCCCCTGAATGTTGGAAAATTAAAGACTCGTGTTTTGAAGGGCATTAGGGTATTGGGGTTAAAGGAGTTAAATTTATGGGGGTTTAGACTTTTAGATTAAGAATATGCTAGATACCTGAAAGGAATAATTAAAGCTAATCTCAGACTGTTCTTCAGTTTTAAAGGAATTACATGCCACTGAGAAAGTGGAAATTTCAGGCATCCTGATAGTCTCTTGCCACATATCAAATAAGATACCTGTTTTCCAGAAATAGCTGAATTGACTAAAATACCGAATTTTAAAATTTTTTTTAATTTTTTTTTTAAGATTTTATTTATTTATTCATGAGAGAGAGAGAGAGGCAGAGCGAGAAGCAGGCTCCCAAGGAGCAGGGAGCCCGATGCGGGACTCGATCCCAGGACCCTGAGATCATGACCTGAGCCGAAGGCAGACGCTTAACCATCTGAGCCACCCAGGCGCCCTAAAATACCGAATTTTGATCTGTGCAGGTGTCAACAATGATTTCTCAAAGCCTGAGATTTTTGCCACCTATGAATACCTCCTAGGACATATATTTTGTTTTTTAAATTGCGATGTGATCCGTACACCATGAAGTTCAACCTTTGAAAGGGCAAAATCCAAAGGTTTTTAGCATATTCATAAAGTCGTGCGATGGTTATCACTATTCTGGAACTTCTGTTTTATTGTAAACTTTTTCCAGTTGTTTCCACACTCAGCTATTACCATTTGAGCCTCACAGAGTCCTCCTCAAGCACCTTCTGAGGTGCCCTTTGGGCGGTCGCCACATTTAAACCAAATTAGTTTCACTTCAAAAGCAGAAGCAGGGTGAAGAATAAAGCTCCTACGTTTGAGTTATAGAGTAACAGCCAACAACCTAATTTACGCTCGTTTTCCCGCCTAGAACTCTCGTTTTACTCTGTATGTAAAATCTTATTTGTGACGGGTGTTTCAGTCCGGTGGGCCACCGGCGTGCGTTCAGGCACCGCCAAACAATTAGAAACAAGGGATCCGTCAGTGCGAGGTGGTGGCAGACACCAGCCTCCTACTGCCCTCCCGTTCTTTTCCCCGCGCAGGAGGGGGCGGCGCGTTTCTCCCCTCATATTTTAGGGCATTTAGAGGTGTGCAGACTGAACGCGGCGGTGCGAGAGGGCCCTGGAGGTGTCAGAACGGCGTCAAGAACGCCAAGCCGCAGGGTAACGGGAGGCGCCGAGCAGTGGGCTGGGGTGCCCGGGCTCCCGAGCTGCTTCTCGCTTCAGAGGCTAGGAGCGAGCCCGGCGCGTCACCACCCGCGCGGGAGACCGCTCTGGCCGCCGGGAGCGCCGTGTGCGCCCCTCATTGGCCACGGCGGGCCCACGTGACCTCTGCCGCCAAAACCGCGGGGCGGAGCGCGCGCCTTCCCGCCGGAGAGGCGGCGGTGCGAGAGGGCCCTGGCGGTCGCTCGGAGGACCTGCGGATGCTCTCTGGCTGGGAACCTTCAAGAAAAAAAGGAAGGGGAAAAAAAAAAAGGGACACTTGGGTGGCTCAGTCGATTAAGCGACTGCCTTCAGCTCAGGTCATGATCCCAGGGTCCTGGGGTCGAGCCCCGCATGGGGCTCCCTGCTCAGTGTGGAGCCTGCTTCTCCCTCTGCCCCTTCCCCTGCTTGTGTGTGCGTGCTCTCTCTCTCTGACAAATAAAATATTTTTAAAAAGAAGTCTTAAGTACTGCTCCACGTAAAACTCCTACTGAGGAAGCTGATTACTGAGAGGTCCCCTTATCCCCTCTTTGGCTTTTGGACACAGATTGAAAATGGAAATCACCAGTCATTATTCAGTGACTCGCTGAAGCCAAAATGTGTCTCAGTTCCTTTGGGGAAAGAGACACGTTTGAACGTGTAACTCTTTGGAGAAAGAAAACATAATTTTTGTAAGGGGAACTTGAAGCCGCCTTTTCTTAGAAAAGTTGAGGGGATGCGTAGGATCTTGGGAAGTCCAGAGAAACCATCCTGATACGTCGTTTAAGGGAAATTAGAAACTCCTGGGAAAACAAAACTTAGAGCCAAAAGAGGGCTTTTCCACTTCTAGAAATGTAATAATTACTGGCAGGAAAGAGCAGAATTATGTATATGTGTGTGTGTATATGTATGCATGTAGGTGTATAAGTAGTTTAAATGGGGTATATTGATTGTAGAAGTCAGTAGAGAGTCCAGTTATTCAGCCTCTTTCTCCCTTTGAGAGTGCTTGGATGCTCATTTTTGCCTCTCTCTCTTTTCTTCTAAGTCTCATCAACTCTCCCCCTCTTCCTCTAGATGGACATATTTTTTACTCGTTCAAAAAACAAAAAAACGAGGGCCTACTAAATTCCAAACACTGTGCAAGATACTGAGGTGACAGTGGTGAGCAAAAACATTAACAGTCCCTTCCGACCTGAAGCATACAGTCTGGTAAAGGAGGCAAATAGTAGTCGATTAAACATACTAATGTTAAATATAATGTGATAAGTGCTAAGAAGAGGTCCAGATGTTATAATGGGGCTTTGACCTAGCAGGGAGGTTAGAGAAGGCTTCCCTCAAGATGTAACCCTGGACTGAGACCTGAAGGAGTTAATGACAGTGGGAGTTGCAGGCAGAGGGAGCCCATTGGGCAAGGGAGAGCTGATAGCCTCTCCTCTTCCAATGACTGCCCATTTCACTCATTTCCACTACACATAAATTAATCTTGCCTCTAGTTATCAAAGACACTTCTTTTTTCTTTCAATTGTTAAGTTCTTAGGGAGTAACTCATAACTAATAATTATTGTTATCGACAACGTATGTACAATAGGTAAGTATGCAATATACACATCTAATATACATTATCATCTCTTGTTTTATATAATAAAAGCATGCAAAGATTTTCTTTTTAGGATTCCATTTATTTGAGAGAGAGAAAGCGAGAGACAGAGCACAAGCAGAGGGGGAGGAGCAGAGAGAGAGGAAGAAGCAGACTCCCTCCCGGATGAGCAGGGAGCCCACAATAGGGCTCAATTCCAGGACCCCAGGATCATGACCCGAGCTGAAGGGTGACTGAGCCACCCAGGCGTCCCAAAACATTCAATGACTATAACAAAATTTAGAGTATGATGTATCTCAATAGAACTAAAAGCACTATAGATATTCACAGTAGTGAGCGATCACATTATTTTGGAAGATTCAAAAAAGCCATATTGAGAAAGTAATTTTTGAGATGTGATTCAAAGGTAAAATTTGGTCAAACAGAGTAAGAAGGATGGACAGAGAAGTCGAGATATATTCTAAGAGCCTTGAAAAGCACTCCAAAGAGTTTATAGAAACTAAATAGAAATGTTTTATTTCACTTTTAAGGACTTTCCTGAGGTGTTTTTTTTCTTTTCTAACGTTTACCTTGGAAAATTTAAAATCTACAAAAAAGTTGCACACATAAGACTATGGTTAGTCATATACCCTTTGCATGAATTTACCATTTTTTGGTGGAGGGGGCACATTTGCTTTATCTTTTTATCTCTCTTTCTCTCTACATTCATATACACACATACTCACGAATGCAAGTACAGATGATTTTCTTTGCTACAAAGGAAGTTGTAAGATAAAGCTGTAGATCTACTAACTTCATCTCTAAATAATTCCATCTCTAAATAATTTGTCTCCTAAGAACAAAGATTTTTCTGTATAACCACAATACAAGACTCATGAGATACATTTTTTATTTTTATTTTTTAAAGATTTTATTTACTTATTTGACAGAGAGACACAGAGAGAGAGGGAACACAAGCAGTGGGAGTGGGAGAGAGAGAAGCAGGCTTCCCGCTGAGCAGGGAGCCTGATATGGGGATCGATCCCAGGACCCTGGGATCATGACCTGAGCTGAAGGCAGACACTTAACGACTGAGCCACCCAGGCACCCCTCAAAATTTAATTTTAAAAGTATCTCATGAGTGGGGCGCCTGGGTGGCTCAGTCATTCATTAAGTGTCTGCCTTTGGCTCAGGTCATGATCCCAGGGTCCTCGGATCGATCCCCACATCGGGCTCCCTGCTCAGCGAGAAGCCTGCTTCTCTCTCTCCCACTCCCACTGCTTGTGTTCCCTCTCTCGCTGTGTCTCTCTGTCAAATAAATAAATGAAATCTAAAAAAAAAATTAATTAAATTTTGAGTATTTATGTTACATTAATAATAAATGAATTACTGATTTTAAATGGCTTGCAACAGTGACTGAGACATTAAGTGCTGTATTAAGTGTTTGCTTATAAAAACACATTTTCATGGGTAAACTAAAGAATATGAAAATTTTGGCATATGGTAAAAAGTCTTGCATTTTTGTTCCCCGTCTCTTCAGTTCCCACTCTGAAGACTCCTTATTATAGGCAAACATTGTTCTTGATTTTGGGGCATTCTTTATGTAAATAAGAAAAATCGTGAATATAGATTTTTATACCCCCTCCCTTTTTAGGGAAAAGGTAGCATACAACGCACACTGTCCTTGTTTTTTCAGTTAACAATACGATTTGTAGATCTTTCTGCATTAATACTTGCAGAGTGTCATTCTTATTTACAATGGCATAATATTCCATTGTGTGAATATAACAATTTATTTAAATAGTTTACTCTTTTTTTTTTTTTTTTTTTTAAAGATTTGATTTTTTATTTTGATAGAGAGAGACACAGAGAGAGCAGGAACACAAGCAGGGAGAGTGGGAGAGGGAGAAGCAGGCTTCCCGCTGGGCAGGGGAGCCCGATGCGGGGCTCGATCCCAGGACCCCGGGATCATGACCTGAGCCGAAGGCAGACGCTCAACGACTGAGCCACCCAGGTGCCCCTAAATAGTTTACTCTTGATATACATTTAGGTTGTTTCCAATCATTTAATATTGAAACCAATGCTACAACAAATAATTGTACATATTTGCATTTGTAAAATTTGATAGATACATTGCCCCCCACAGAGGTTGTACCAATTTCACTCCCACCACTAACTGTGGGAGTATCTTTAGGCTTTTGATAAGGTTCTATACCAAGAGGTAAAATATGTGAATGTGAATTATTGTTGATATTTTACAAGTTTAAATGAAAGATCTGTCTTCAAGAGAAACTAAAAGGGCTTTTCTTAGGTAAACTTATAGAATAGCCAACGTTTTTCATCTAACTCTAACCTTATTTTCTGTCCCTTTCTCTCCACCCCCTTATGCAACTGCATCTTTATAATCATAATAATATCTGTTGGGGACCTTCTATGTGCAGGGCACTGAGCTAGGTCTCAGAGTTATGAAATAGATACAGTCCTCAAGGAATTCACCACTTAGTTAGTCAGACATGCACAAAATATAAATAGTTATTATGTTGAGTTCCAGAATGCAAAACACATCTCTCTCTTTGGCACACTTAATCCTTTGTTGCATCCTATCTCCATGTCCTTCCTTTTCTGCCCCTTTGCCTACCCAATTGAGCTACCCAAGTCTTGTTGGCTTCTATATAGCTCCTCATTTCTCCCATTGTGCATTACTGAAATGTATCCAACGTGTATTCCATCTTCCTAATGCAGATACTGGATTTTATATTTCCCAGGTGACATTAATTGATCAGTTAAACTAATAGATGCGAATCATTATGCTTTTGATCGGCACAGGCAGGGTTGGCCCTAAAGCCATTATGAAGTACGTGACCTCCATTTGGAGAGTCTCCCTACTTGGTTGCCCTTTCTTCTCTCTGGGCACCTTGTCTCCTGAGTGAGCTCTCAGACCTCACTGGTACCCTCAAATAATCCTTGGTTGAGTGTCAACTAATCATTAGGGTGTTATTCCAAAATGGCCTGAGATGAGAACGTCATTAATGTGTATAGGTTTCATGATACTCTTGAAAACAACAATAGAAACTGAAATGACAGGCAGAATGGTTGCAATTTTTATCAAAGGGCCATATATTTCACCTACTACGTAAGCCACCTTCTTAGGGGCTTACTCTTGGCTGAGGGGAGTTAATGCACTGAGACCCTGGCCCTCCCTGCCTATCTTCTCCCTCCCCTTCTCTACCCTGTTGTAGGGTTCAGGAACTCTGGGGGCCATTGCCCTCAGAGCAGTTTTTTTTTTTAAAGATTTTATTTTATTGTAGAGAAAGAGAGATAGCATGAGTAGAGAGAGGGAAAGAGGGAGAAGGAGAAGGAGAGGGAGAGAATCAGACTCCTCGCCCACCATGGGGCTCCATCCCAGGACCCTGAGATCATGACCTGAGCTGAAATCGAGAGTTGGAGGCTCAACCGACTGAGCCACCCAGGCACCCTCAGAGCTCTTTACTTTTGAACCCAGCCAGGCAGCCATGGCTCAGTGGCATCTGGCAGTAGGAAAGGGGGCCTGTGAAGTAGGGTGGGTACTCTCCAGTGCCCTTAGACACTCTTCCCTTTGTCTTTTCCCAGTCAGCTCACAGCCTGGCTGTCCCCTTGTGAAAGATTTTTTTTCCAACTGTATCACCCTGCATAGGTTATGCACTTTGTACTCAAGCAGAAGTGGTTCTCACTGGCTGCCCAAAGCATTTAAATGTGTGGAGTCAGGTAATGATGCTGTGTTTTCGGGGTGCCTGGGTGGCTCAGCCGTTAAGCGCCTGCCTTCGGCTCAGGTCGTGGTCCCAGGGTCCTGGGATCGAGCCCCGCATCGGGCTCCCTGCTCAGCGGGAGGCCTGCTTCTCCCTCTCCCACTCCCCCTGCTTGTGTTCCCTCTCTCGCTGTGTCTCTCTCTGTCAAATAAATAAATAAAATCTTAAAAAAAAATGATGCTGTGTTTTCGTTGCATTAAAATTTTTTGTCCAAGCACTCATGTCCATGAGAAAAAATCAACTAGTACTAGAGATGTTGTGGTCAAAAGGGCCTATGCCTGGCACATAGAAGGTCTTCTACATTATTTGTTGAATGAATGAATGAATAAATGAAGGCTAAATTAGTATCCAGCCTCTCCTTCCACCTCCATCCCCATCCCACTGTCCCATTTCCAGAAGGGAAACTCTCTAACTGGCTATGGTTTCCAGTTGTGCCGTTTAGTGAGTCTCAGTGCTGTATGCTAGGATCACCTGGGGAGTTTAAAAAAAAACACCAATGTGTAGTTTTATTCCCAGACCAAAAAAATTGTTTTTTTGTTTTGTTTTAAGTCTCTAAGTTGATCATCATACGCAGCCACAGTTGAGAACCACTGTTCTAAATAATGTGTGTTTATTCTTCTATCTCTTGGTTTATCAAATGGGTGCCATCCATTGATTCTTTTTTCCCCCATTGATTCTTTAACATGACAAATGAGGTTTAGCTCATTACTATACCCTCTCTTCTCATGGTTGATAGTTAAATTATTATTATAAAACTTCTATTTGTTGTCTTTGGAAACTTCAGTAATTTAAACTCCTCTTTCTTATTTCATAATTTTCAGCACTATCACATGACTCCCCATTTTATAAGACGTAGATACTAATTTCCCTATCCTCTTGCTCACTCGGCCTTCCACACCCTGCTATTTGTCCCTTACACTTTTTAAAAAATTTTTATATAGCCGGAGTTGTTAGCATTTACATTCTGGCCACCAGCCACAAGCAACTCTTCCATGCTTTGTCTATCAGCTGAGTCTAAAAGTTAGAAACCAGTAAACTCGTTTTACATTTTTATACCTATGTAAATATTGCCTAATACCAAGTTCAGTGGGAATAGCTAAGATATTTAATATAAGGCTTATTATATACCTGGCACTTTATGAACATCAGTTTTTAATATTCATAATAATCATAGAGTCTTTTTTAACAAATGGGGAAACTGAGGCCCAGAGAAGGTAAGTATCTTGCCTAAGAACAGGACATTAGAAAATAACTGGGCCAAGCCTTGAAGCTTCCCCTATGGGAGGATAGGATAAAAATTTCTTTTCTTTAGGTTCAAGGTTAGGACACCTACCAGCTGGAAAGAGAATGCCCATCAAGTATATATACACATGTTTTCTTTGTCTTTTTGGGGGAGGGAGGGGTGATGGTTGTCTTTAGCTCCTATTATTATACAACTCTGGTCAGCTTTCTTTTTTCCATTTCTGTTAGTGACTAATTTCAGCCACTTCAGGATCCCCCTCTTTCTCAGCAGATGGTGTAGTTTCCTGCTTCGTGTACAAAACTGATGTCGTTGGGGTAAACACCTGAATCTCCTTCTCCCTTGCCCTAGACTTCTTTATCTGAACGTCACATCTTACCTCCTATTCTACCTCAAAGGAAGGGCGCACCCGCACCCCTCACCTTTGATTCAAAGTTAATCTTTCCATGTGCTTTCATTCTCATTTCTCCTAAACCTCTGGGACTTTGCCTCAACAATTTGCTCTTCTCTATCTTCTATTTCCATTATTCCTGCTCTAATTCCTCTCCTCAACCTACAAAACCCGCTCAAGACTCTCAACCTAGAAAATTCCTTCGACAAACCTCTTCCTCTTGCTACTGTCTGTTCTCTCTCCTTCCTTCATCAGGGCACCCCTTGGAAGGGTAGTCTATACTTCTTGATGCTTCATCTAGTCTGGCGCCCCAAATTCACACTTCACTGTCGTGCAAACTTCCTTTTAGCCTTCTTGCATGACCCATTCTCTTTTGCTATACTTCAATCCTGGGTGACACCAACAGTCCTTTTTAAAAAGGGCAGTTTGTCCTTTGTGAGAGACTTTGAGCCTTCCTGAGATTGATCAGTAGTCCCGCTAAATTGAGGCAAACTGTTTTGAAATTATCACTCAGCTCAGGTATTGTTAGCCATTGAACATTCAACTGTAATACGTTTACTTGATGAAGAAAAGATATGTCCTGTGAAATGAGGCAATGACTGTTGATTTTGCACGTGACAGATTTAAATGTTCGAAGTGGTTGAACTTAAAGCACTAGCTAATGGCTTCAAGCTCTCCTAAAAAAAGCTCCTTTCCTCAGCTAAAAGAAAAGGTCGCACTGAGTTTGAGGTGAGGCCTTGCATTCTGGTAAAGGTGGTTTGTCTCTGCAGAGGGGAGGTATGTGTTTTCTAATCTGGAAGCAGATGTGTCGGCATGTCTTCACACTCATTTCTGTCCACCCGTTGTGTCAGCATCCAAAGGTAAAAGGTTGTGCAAGACTCTGGGATTTAGGGGTGGTGGCTCCCAGCAATAAAATCCATATGTACTGGAATGATTTTTTTCCTCAAAGTAATCACCCATGAAACAAGGGACGAAAGCTGCAATTGCTTAAAATTTTGCCCAGTCATATAGGTAGAGTACCATGAAGGTGAACACAGAGAAATACCCTGTTGAAAGGAACTAAAAAACAATTCCTTCATTTTCAACTTAAGCCACATTAAAATTTGCTGCACATTCAGACCATAAACTTCCTGTATGACCTTTTATTGTTTTCTGGACTTTCTCACTGCCTTTCCTTCTCTTCTGTCACATGATTTATAGTTTCCATTTCTTTGAGTTTCCCCCAATTTTCAGCCATACCAGCTCTTCTACTAAATCTCCCTTGCTCAGGGGCCTGCCCTTCTAGAGCTGTTCTCTGGCTCCATCTAGTCTCTCTCTGGGCCTCTTGCCCCACTGTCATCCTGGGACTTTCCTTCACCTGGATTGGATTCACCTTCTGCTAAATCTTCTGTCTTTCTCTTTCTTGGTTTAGTCATACTCGGTGTTACTGGGATACTCCCTCAGGAGACTTCCTAAGGAATTCTGCATGGGAGAAAACTTCCTGAGCCCTTGCAGATCTGCAAATGTCTTCATTTGCCTCAATTCTACGTTGAAAATATCTTTTATAAAATTCTTGAGGGCAAAAATGCTTCCTTTATATTCTAGTATTCATTGTTGTTGGGAAGTCAGTGGCCAAACTAATCTGTGTTTCTCTTTGGAGATTTTTAGCATCTCTTATGCCTAGTGTTTTGAAATTTTAATATGGTCTGGAGGTGAGGTTTTTACTTCCCTATTTGTTGTTCTGAGAACTTGGTGGGGCTTTTGTGTGTGTGTGTGTGTGTGTGTGTGTGTTGCGGGGGGGGGGGCTTTCTAATCTGAAGTTTGGTGTCCTTCAGCTTTGGGAAGCTCTCTTACACTGTTTGCTTTGAAATTTCCCCCCCTCTTTCTCTTTTTCTGGCACTCCGATAAATCAGATGCTCATCTTTCCATATTTGCCCTCTACATCACCTTTCTCTTCTCTCATATATTTTTCACTTTCTGATTTTTTTCCCCCGAGTGATTTCCTTTGACTTTATTTTTTCAGAACATCCATTGTATTTTGAATTTTGGCAATCATATTTTTACAATTGGAAAGATTTTGTTCTAAGATTGTTCTTTCTTCATAGCATTCTCTTTTGTTTCTTGAATGTGATATTTTCTTAAATCTCTCAAAATATATGCATTAGAATTGGCAAATATTCTCTTCCATTCCCTAAATTACATGTATTCTTCAGGATTAGGGTTTTTTTTGTTTTTCTGGTATTTCTCTTGCATTCTGTGGTCCTTTTCAATTGCCTAGTGATCCTTTATTTTAAAGAAATATGGACTGGGTAGCTGGTGTGGGTTTTTTCTGCTGTTGTGTGAGTAGGACTGTTTTCTTAGGTGGTAACAGTAACTAACACTTATGTAGTGTCTATCCATGTTCGGGGCACTTGTGCAGGGTAAATATATGAACTCATTCAGTCATCTCAACAACCTCTCTATGAGGTAGTTACTATGATATTTCATTAGACTTAATAATTACATCAATTGTAAAATATAACATCATTTTCTTACACTAAGAAGGTAAATGTTGTTTAAATATGACATGCCATAGATTATAAAATACATTCTGATTTTGGAGGCATTAAAAAATCTTAGGGTTGATGAAATAGTACATTACTATTCTCATCTTACAGTTGGAGAAACTGAGGCACAGAGAGATTAAATAACTTGTCCCAGGTTACATAGTGTTATCTGTAGTGGATTTTACATTTGAACCCAAGTGATCTGGCTTCAGAATTTTACCACTCTGCCTAACTGACTCCTCCCCACTGAGTGGGGACTCAAATGGGGGCATA
This sequence comes from Neomonachus schauinslandi, assembly GCF_002201575.2. Lineage (NCBI taxonomy): Eukaryota > Metazoa > Chordata > Mammalia > Carnivora > Phocidae > Neomonachus > Neomonachus schauinslandi. Next base: position 113,292,932 of record NC_058410.1, read on the forward strand.
GGAGGGCTCTGAGTTGGGGGGACTTTAGGGAGATGAGTTAGGAAGCTCACTTTCTAGCCCCAGGTCCCCCAAATGCTACAACAAGGAGACCTTTAATTTGAGGCACCAACATTCATAAAGATGCTTTAGCATTCTCCACAAGATTTGTTCTCTTCCATTAGAGAAGAGCGGTCTGGGTTTTTTTGCCTGAAGTTTGTGTGAGGTATAGTGGCCTGGGGGTGTCAAGGGTACCATGTGGTACAGCTGATCCCCATCAGACTTCTGGTCAATGTGGGGTCTCCCTCTCCCAGCCCTGGGGTTTTAGTGGAGTAAATGGGCTTCCAAACCTCAGGAGCTCCTGTGGTGTGGTCTTGGTGCGCTCTCTGCCTGGCTCATTTGTCCATATCTTGTCTCATCTGCTTTCTGCCTTCCAGAAACACCTATAGATCTCTCATCTGCTGTTGACCTGGTCTCCCATTCTTTTCACTGTTGTGGTTTTATTCTTTTTTTATACATTCATTTTGGTGGTGTCTTGGGAGGGATTAGGGGCAACGGGAAGCCAATGCTTGTGTCCAGCCTTGAGCCACAAGTCCCTAGATCTCAATTTTTAGTGAACAAAATCAAGATTATGAAAGCATGATCACCATAGGAGAAATTAAAATATTCACAGCAGAGAAACACTTATAAAACCTTAGAAGCATGTTTGCTGGAAAGTTTTTCTAAACGCAACTGAAGGGACAGGTGGTCAAAGTTTCTTATGTAAGATTCTCAACACACAGCAATATTTTTTAAAGTGCCAATACATTGAGGCTTATTATATGCTTTATGAAGGAATTATTCTTACAAAAAGAGTAACCACGTGATTGTCCCAAATTTCCCAGTAGGCCATTTAGACTATGATTTTATTTTCAGAACTCTGTGTGGATATACACATGTATACAGTCACACAACTTTTCAGCATAGAGCAAGATACTTTTTTCCCTCTGGATATTAAAAATTCGATACTTGGAAAATACAGAGTTTTACTTTTATGTTTAATTCATTTTGGTCATCTTGTCATAAGACTTTTTACTTCTCCAATATATGACTGTTTTAGAGCTTTGATTTAATAATTTCCTTCCTGTAACCTTATAATATTTCTTATAATATGGTGGCATAGCTATTTTGCTGTGTAAATGTGTATAGGACAGGGATACCGGTCTCTCTTTAGTCAGCAAATAATGCTGACTAAACAGGTTGAGTACAGCAGAGCCTTGAAGCCATTTTGCATTCAACTTTTAAAAAAAATATTTTATTGGGCGCCTGGGTGGCTCAGATGCTTAACTGACTGAGCCACCCCGGTGTCTCTGCATTCAACTTTTAAGAGGAATAGGTAAATGACCAGAACCAAAACAAGAGCCACTAGTACCAGGAACCTAATTTTTATTTTATTTTATCATTTAAAAAATATTTTATTTTTATTTATTTATTTTTTAAAGATTGTATGTTTAAGTAATCTCTATACCCCGCATGGGGCTCAAACTCACAACCCCGAGATCAAGAGTCACATGCCCCACCGACTGAGCCAGCCAGGTGCCCCAGTAACATAATTTTTTTTTTTTTAAGATTTTATTTATTTGACAGAGAGAGAGAGACAGCGAGAGAGGGAATACATGCAGGGAGAGTGGGAGAGAGAGAAGCAGGCTTCCCGCTGAGCAGGGAGCCCGATGCGGGGCTCAATCCCAGGACCCTGGGATCATGACCTGAGCTGAAGGCAGACACTTAACGACTGAGACACCCAGGCGCCCCCCTCCCCCCCCGAAACCTAGTTTTTAAATTTCACTTTCAAAGTCTGTCCTGAAGCCAGTTTATAGCCAACACAATTTCCTAAGCAGTTTTTCCTACATTTGACAGCTCTGGACAATGATAATTGATACGGATATTGATGATTATTCGTTTGGTTGCAGGGAAGAGAAACCTACTCCGGTCACCTCCAAAAACCTGTGGTTGCTGGTGAGGATGCTTATGAAACAGAACTGAACTTGGAGGGGTCAGGTTCTGAGGCAATTCTGGGGCCAGTCTTTTTTTTTTTTTTGAGTTTTCCTTTCCTAATAAGTGTCTGTTCGCTTAGTTCTTCTCTGTCAACCAGGTTCCTCCATCTCTCCTTTCAATGTTTCCTTGCCCTTCATAATTTTTGCTTGCAAATGGATTTGACTTACCCTAGGCCCATCATAATCCTGTAGCATTCCTGGTCCTGCTGCCGATTTTTCTCTTAGTCTCCTGAACGTTAAACAGAGAGGAAGGGACCCTGTTCTTTTTCAGGGCAAGGTTCTGACTACCTGGCCAGCCAGTGGATTATATGTTCTTGGGTCAGTTATCCCATCTCTGATCCAAACAGCTGTGGCCTGGGGTTGGAGTGGGGACATGGAAGGAGCTTGATTGCTTAGGCAACATGGCAGATTCTTTTGGAAGGGGGTGTGGGCAAATCAGACAATGATTGGCATCTTTAATGAAAGGACCCTAAGGTGTGTTTCAGGATTCAGAATCATCGTCATCAACACACACATACACACACACAGAGTCATATTCTGTATACCATCGTTAACCAAGTAACATTGCCCATCAGTACATTTTAGAAGGAAATTTCCTTTTCTTTCAAAAAGATTTTTTTTTAAGATTTTATTTATTTATTTGAGACAGAGAGAATGAGAGAGACAGAGAGCACATGAGAGGGGGAAGGGTCAGAGGGAGAAACAGGCTCCCTGCTGAGCAAGGAGCCTGATGCGGGACTCGATCCCGGGACTCCAGGATCATGACCTGAGCCAAAGGCAGTCGCTTAACCAACTGAGCCACCCAGGCGCCCTTTCAAAAAGATTTTATTTATTTATTTGAGAGAGAGGAGAGAGCCTGAGTGAGCGAACGTGAGCGGGGGGGAGGGATAGAGAGAGAGGGAGAAGGAGAAGCAGACTCCCCACTGAGTGTAGAGCCTGATGCGGGGCCCAGTCCCAGGACTCCCAGATCAGGACCTGAACCGAAGTCAGACGCTTAACCAATTGAGCCACCCAGGTGCCCCGAGAAAGAAATTTTCAACAAGCATTGAAAAATGGTTAGGAAACACTGTTTCTCCTGATTCCCCCTTTACTACTCTGACTATTCCTTCTCAGTCACTTTTGTGGGCTTTTGCTCCTTTGCTTACCTTGTTAACCATTAATCTTATCCATTAGCTATATAAACTCTGAAAGATCTCATCCACTCCTGCATTTTTATTGAATAAAGAAATTAAACTCTTGGGCGCCTGGGTGGCTCAGTCGTGAAGCGTCTGCCTTCGGCTCAGGTCAGGATCCCAGGGTCCTGGGATCCAGCCCCACATCGGGCTCCCTGCTCAGCGGGAAGCCTGCTTCTCCCTCTCCCGCTCCCCCTGCTTATGTTCCCTCTCTCGCTGTGTCTCTCTCTGTCAAATAAATAAATAAAATCTTAAAAAAAAAAAAAGAAAGAAATTAAACTCTTAAATCTTTAAGTTCTGACATCCCTTGAGCTTCAGATATATACCTTTTTTTTTTTTTTGGCTTCAGATATATCCCAGATGCCCGCTAAGATGTCCTACAGGTATCTCAAATTTATAAATGAATTTAAATTACCATCTTCCTCTTTCAACCTGCCTCCTCTGCCTTCTGTACCTGTCCTCCCTTGACTCTCATTCTCTGTACAGGCTGATGGTGCCATCACGTTTCCAGTGTCCTGAGCTGGAAAAGTAAGAATTTCCTTTTCCCTCACTTTTCTCAGCTAATCTATTGCCAAATTCCAGCCTATTCTGCTTCCTAAATATTTATAGAATCTGTTCTCATCACTCCACCCCTGTTGGATTATTTCCGGTTAGTGCTAGTTCAGGCTCTGTAGGCTGAGGTTTAAGAGCATGGACTCTGCAACCAGGCAGACCTGGGTTTAAATCCTGCCTCTCACACTTACAGCTTTCAAACCCTGGGGAAATTACACAACCCCTCTAAACCACCAGTCCACAAAGCTGGCTGCCCATGGGAACCACCTGAGGAGCTTTAAATAAAATACTGATGCTTGGCTCAACTGATTTCACTGGAATGGAGTGAGGCCTGAACAGTGCAAATTTTAAAAGCCTCCCCAAGGGATTCCAAGGTGGAGCCACATTTGAAAGGGGCTGCCCTAACCCACAGCTCTCTCTCATTTGTAGCATGGGGTAATGACTGCATGGGGGTCATTGCGAGAGAGTAGTCAGTAAGACAATGCCCGTATGGTCTGGTGTGTGGTAAGCCTGCTAGTTATTGTAAGGCAACTCCTATCATCTCTCTGCAGCACTTTGCAGTAGCCTCTTAATGCATTCCCTGCCTTAAGTCTTACCCATCTCCACTCCGATTCTGGAGGGAAAGAGCTAGAAGCAAATCTGATCCTGTCATTTCCTGCTGAAAACCCTCCGGTGGGTCCCCTGCTCTATTGGATAGAGTGGAAGGTCTTGTTTGCCACTCCTCCCCAGCTCGCCCCACCCCCATCTCTCCCTTCTTCTGGCTAATTCTTCATCCTTCATTCTCCACGACTGAACTCAGTTCTCTCATTTTCTTTGGGACCTCTGCCCTGACTCCTCTGTGTAGACCTTGCTCTTACTACCTATAACATGTTGAATTGTAGTTTGTGTCTCTCTCCTGCTAGACTTCGTGAGGACAGGGCTTAGTCTCTCAGTACAAAGCCTGAAAAATCAAAGTCCTCAAATTGTATTGAAACAAAATAGGTTCGATGCAAAATTTGGCGCATCTATGAAGCCATACTTCTATCTACTTTAGCCCAAATTTATTTCCTCCTCCTCTGTATTCCTGAAGCACTTGGTAATTGTTTCATCCCTAACCAGTGGGTTGTAAGCAACTTAAGGACAGAAACCTTGTCTTTATTCTTTGTAAACTCCCCAAAGCAGCCAGCACAGCAGTTTACTCATAGTGTTGCTTAAAAACACTCACCGGTTGGGACGCCTGGGTGGCTCAGTCGGTTAAGCGTCTGCCTTCGGCTCAGGTCATGATCCCAGTGCCCTGGGATCGAGTTCCGCATCAGGCTCCTTGCTCAGCAGGGAGCCTGCTTCTCCCTCTCCCTCTGCTGCTCCGCCTGCTTATACCCTTGCTCACTCTCTCTCGCCCACTCTCTCTCTCTCTAACAAACAAATAAATAAAATCTTTAAAAAAAAACGCAACAGAACACTCATTGGTTGTTGGAAGCAAATAAGGTTTGGAGGAACTCATTCAAGGATCATGGATATAAGCATGAAGTAGAAAACTCTGTTTTACAAAACTATAAAGATATAGACCTGCCCTGTCCAGTACAATCACTATTAACCGTGTTTGCTTCCTGAGTGCATGAAATGTGGCCCGTTGAGGAACTAAATTTTAAGTTTTATTTATTTACAATTTATTTAAGTTTAAAAACTCATGCTTGATTTCATTGTTGGAAAACTTTTAAGTATGTTTGGAACAACTCGGATGTATGAATCTACCTTTTAAACTGTAAATTGCGGTCACCTGGGTGGCTCAGTTGGTTAAGCAACTGCCTTCGGCTCAGGTCATGATCCTGGAGTCCCAGGATGGAGTCCCACATCGGGCCCCCTGCTCGGCAGGGAGTCTGCTTCTCCCTCTGACCCTCCCCCCTCTCATGCTCTCTCTCTCTCTCATTCTCATTCTCTCTCTCAAATAAATAAATAAAATCTTTTAAAAAAATAAACTGTAAATTGCATGAAATCCAAATACAGATCAAGATTTTGCACTTGGAAAGCAGGATAGCACCTGGATTGAGATGTGCTATAGGTATTTGTGCTGGATTTGAAAGATTTAAGTATAATAAAAAGAACGTAAAACATATTGGTAATAATCTTATATTGATTACATGTTTAATGGTAATACTTTGGATATACCATCTTAAGTGAAACATATTACTGATGTTACTACTAGATGTTACTACTAGAAAGTTTGAAATTAGTATGTAGTTTGAATTACATTTTTATTGAACAGAGCTAATCTATTCCAATATAAGACTTTGCTTTTCTATAATCATTGATGGTGAGATTTCATCCTTCTCATTGTCTAAGACAGTTTTTAGTGACTAATGGTGAGTGATTTATAGATAGTTAATAATCTCTTTTGAACTCTTTTCTGTCCATGTAGATCATGATCTGCCTTCTCAGCCCAAGGAGAGTAGCACTGGCCAGAACCATCACCAGGAGGAAATAATCCACAAGTTGGCCATGCAGTTGAGAAACATCGGGGACAGCATCGATTGTAGGATGGTTCAAGAGGTGAGTCTTTGGTTTCCCCAGCAACGGCCAGTCAGGTAGTGAGAAGAGCAAACAGAACAATGGCTGTCAAGTGGCTGGGACACCCAGGAATTAGCAGAACACATGGATTAATAACGTCCAGATCATGAAACATTAGATCTGAAAATTGTGAACCTGAGTCAAAGCCAGTATTTGATCTCACACTTGCTACTCAAACTGTGGTCCATGGACAGCTAGACAGCAGCATCATTTGGCAGCTGGTCAAATGTGCAAAATCTCAGACCCCAGCCTCAGGGCTGGAATCAGAATCTATTTTTTTACATACACCCCAGGAGATCTACGTGCACATTAAAGTGTGAGAAACGTTGCTCCACACCCTCAAACTGGGGTGCATATTAGATTCAGCTGTGCGGTTTTAAGAACCACAGCTGCTTGGGCGCCAACTTGAGAGATTCTGATTAATTGGCATGAGGTGTGGCCTGGGCATCAGGCACTTTAAAAGCTTCCCAGCTGAATCTAATGCTCAATCAGGGAGGAAAAACCTCTGCCTTAGTGGTGGTTTTCCTCCTTGAACCGTCCAGAGGTGATGATCTAAGCCCTACTCCTGCTGATTTCTTTGTTTCTCCTGATTAGGAGAGAAGGCAGTGGAGAGAGAATGATGTGTGGGCTCCCTGGTGGGGGCGGGGGATGGGGGACTGCCCTCAGAGCCCAACTTCTTCTTCTTCTTTTTTTAAAAGAATTTATTTATTTATTTATTGAGAGAGAGAGAGAGAGATCAATCAGGAGCAGGGCAGAGGGAGAAGCAGGCTTCCCACTGAGCAGGGAGCCTGATGCGGGGCTCGGTCCCAGAACCCCAGGATCATGACCTGAGCCGAAGGGAGACGCTTAACAGACTAAGCCACCCAGGCGTCCCAGAGACCAACTTCTTTCCCTCAAATGGACCTGTCCTGTGATGAATTCTTGCTCATCGCTGCTGCTGCCATCATGCTGGCTTCAGGGGGTGCCATGTCCTCTTTTATGGTCTGGTCCAAAGGTGGACAATACTCAGCCTTTCCCTCAGATAAAACATTCCCTGAGACAAAACGTGAACAAAGGGTCAGAGAATAGGCTGCTGTGAAAATCAAATGAGATAATCCGTGTAAATCACTTAGAACAGAGCCTGACCCACAGAAAATGATCACTAAATGTTATCTCAGCCAAAAAATTAATTTGTTTTCTGCCTTTGCCGTCTTCATAGTTGGAGTTGACCACCTCTTTGCTGTGGATCATTTATCACAGCATACTCCCGATAGTCACCATTTTCCTTCTAGGCTACAGTTTCTTCTGTAGGAAAGTTTTCACTGATGACTGTACTTTGTGAATTCTAGGGAGGTCCTTAGCTCAACGTTCCTGCATCTTTATCTCCTAACTCTGAGTGCTCTAATTTTTTTCCCTGAAGAGGAGAGAACAGAGGAGGACAAATCACAACACCTGTTTTCTGTATTTGCCTCAACCCAGTCAAGAGGGCACTGCTCTACGTAACCTCCTATTCCATTTTTCTCCCTCCCTCCCCCCTCTTCCTTTCTTTCTTTCTTTCTTTCTTTCTTTCTTTCTTTCTTTCTTTCTTTCTTTTTCTTTCTTTCCGTTTGAAGTTGTAATTTACTTATGTCTTAAATTTATGCCTACAGCTTAATAAGTTGACACTGAACTCCCCCAGCTTTTTAAAAAATAAATAACTTTATGGAAGAATAAAATTCACATACTGTACAATTCACCTGTTGAGACTTTACAATGAATGGTTTTCAGAATATTCACAGAGCTGTACAACCATCATCAGAATCAACTTTAGAGCATTTTTATTGCCCCAGAAAGACACCCCAGACCCAATAGTTAATAGTCACTTCCGTTTCCTCCCGTTTTTGCTCCCAGCCCCACCCAGCTCTTCTGTCTCCACGGATTTGCCTATTCTGAATATTTCATGTAAGTGGACTAATACAATATGCCGCCTTCCATGTCTGGCTTCTTTCACTTAGCATGTTTTTTTCAAGGTTCATCCATATTGTAACACCCATCAGTATTCTACTTTTTCTTTCTTTTTTTTTTTTTTTTAAAGATTTTATTTATTTATTTGAGAGAAAGAGAGAGAGATCAGGAGCAGGGTAGAGGGAGAAGCAGACTCCCCGCTGAGCAGGGAGCCTGATGTGGGGCTCCATCCCAGGACACTGGGATCATGACCTGAGCCGAAGGCAGACACTCAACCAACTGAGCCACCCACGTGCCCTATTCTATTTCTTTTTACTGCTGAATATTATTCAGTTGTATATATTATCTATTCATCAGTTGATGGACATTTTGGTTGTTTCAACTTTTTGACTGTTATGAATAGCAATGCCATGAACATTTGTGTAGAAGTTTTTGTGTTGACATATGTTTTCAGTTCTTCGTGGAGCATATCCAGGAATGGAATTGCTGAGTCACAGGGCAGCTTTATATTTAACTTTTTGAGGAACTTCCAGACAGTTTTCCACAGTGGCTGCACCATTTTACATTGTGGCCCAGCAGCAGGATGTGAGGTGACAGTTTCTCCACATCCTTGTCAACATTTGTTGTTAACTGTCTTTTTTATTATAGCCAGCCTGGTGGATGTGGAGTCTCATTGTGGTTTTGATCTGCACTTCCCTGATGGTTAGTGTTGTGTATCTCCTTATGTGCTTATTGCTCATTTGTGTATCTTTGGAGAAATGTCTATTCACATCCTTCGCCCATTTTAAAGATTTTATTTATTTATTTATTTGAGAGAAAGAGAGAGAGAGAAACAGCATGAGAGGGGAGAGGGTCTGAGGGAGAAGCAGGCTCCCCACTGAGCCGGGAGCCCGATGTGGGACTCGATCCCAGGACTCCGGGATCATGACCTGAGCCGAAGGCAGTCGCTTAACCAACTGAGCCACCCAGGTGCCCCTCCTTCGCCCATTTTAAAATTTGGTTATTTATCTTTTTATTATCGAGTTGTAGGAATTCTTTATACATTCTAGTTGTAAGTTCCTTATCAGATATCTTATCTGCACATTTTCTCCCATTTTTACTTTTTTGACGGTGTTCTTTGAAGCACAGAAGTGTTTAATTTTGATGAAGTTCAATTTATCTATTTTTTCTTTTGTTTCTACTGCTTTTGGGGTCATATCTAAGAAACCATTGCCTAACCCAAAGTCATGAAGATTTACATCTATATGTTCCTCTAAGAGATTTATAGTCTTAGCTCTTAAATTTAGGTCTTTGATCCATTTGGAGTTAGTTTTTGTATATTGGTATGAGTTAAAATTTCATCTTCATTCTTTTGCGTATGGACAACCCAGTTGTCCCAGCACCATTTGTTGAAAGGACTATTCTTTCCCTATTAAATTGCCTTGGCATCCTGGCCAAAAATCAATTGAGCATAAATGTGAGGGTTTATTTCTGGACTCTCCATTCTGTTCCATTGATCTATATGTCTATCCTTATGCCTGCCCTAGCTTTGCCTGCAGCATTTTACAAAGCTGGCTTTGCCCTAGACTTTTAAAGATATCTTGCCCTGGACCCCAAAATTGCCTTTTTGAACACCTTTAAATAGAGCACAGTACATTTAAAAAATAATTTTAAAAATTCCTCCAAAGTTTGGTTCTAAAATGTTCAAGGGTTCACTCTGCTGCTTGAAGACTCAAATCAAGCAACTTCAACAGAATTTCAAATCTGGAATGATATATTTCATATATAGTCATCATTTGTTTTCCTTTGTACTCTGTTTAATCAAGTGGTCACCTTGATTCTCCAGATGTCTTCCTGTTTTTGGTGTATTTAAAGAAACTTTTATTCTTGCTGTTGGAACTCCCTAGCAAGGAGCCCACTTAGCTATACTTTTGTCTGCTGAATGGATTCTCCTTGAGCTGCCACATAGCTTGATTTCTTGTCCTTTTCACTTAAGCATGTGTTCTTTGTTTTCAAATAGGCCTTGATTCTCAAAATAGCATCTTCTGTTTCGCTATTTAGGGGTTTTGAGGGATTTTGGTTCAAGGACCTGGTCTTTTCTTTTTCTTTTTCATCTGTGGCATGTAATTTTCCTAGATATAAAGTATGTTTTGTTTTTATTATATATTTTAAAGATTTATTTGGCAGGGGGAGGGGCAGGGAAAGAGGGAGAGAATCTCAAGCAGACTCCACCCTGAGTGCAGAGCCTAATATGGGGCCTGATTCTGCAACCCTAAGATCACGACTGAGCTGAAACCAAGAGTTGGATGCTTAACCAACTGTGCCACCCAGGCGCCCCTAAAATATGTTTTAAAATAGTCTTCCCGTCACTTTTAGGATCTTAAATATGTCTTTGGGATTTTTTTCTCCATAGGACTCTCTCCTTCTGGGTTCTAGAAACTGTGCTCCCCCCAACCCCATCCCTACAGCCTAGGAGTGGCAACAGCTCACACATTACGAGCCCAGGGAATTGCACCACCCCGTGTGTCCCCCACCTTTGTACATAGTCTCTTTATTTAACTCTCCCTGATTTATCCTAATTTGAAGTGTGCCATCTGTTTCCTCTGGGACACTGACTGGTACAATAATGCATATGGAATTTCTTAGTTTGTTAGAAAGAGGGGAGGGAAGCTAACATTTACTAAACAATTTCTTCCAGGTACTCTTTGAAAGACTTTTACGTGTTTCATTCAATTCTCTCAATAATTTTATGGATTAGTGGATTAGTATTTCAGGAGAAGGAGTTGAGGTTCAGAGAGGTTAGGTAACTGAAGGTCACTCAGCAATTAAGTGGCAAAACTGGAATTTACATATATGTAAGAATGAGCATCAGATGAGCATCACATGCTCATGAGCATCTGACTTGGTGCTCCATACATTTTCTCATCTACCTTCCTGGAAGAAGTTCATTCAACTTTCCTAACTGATATCAACTTTAAGGGGAAATAATCCTTTAAAGATTCCCAGTTGCTGACAGGACAAAGCCTAAATTCTTTAGCTTGCTACTATTGGTTTATTACTCATTTATTCATTCATTTATTCAACTAATATTTATTGAGCATCTACTGTGTGTCAGGATCTGTTTAAGTACTGGAGATATGGCAGAGATTAAAAGAGACAAAACTGGGGCACCTGGGTGGCTCAGCGGTGAAGCGGCTGCCTTCGGCTCAGGTCATGATCCCAGGGTGCTGGGATCAAGTCCTGCATCCATCGGGTTCTGTGCTCAGCAGGGAGTCTGCTTCTCCCTCTCCCTCTGCCCCCCTCCTCGTGTGTGTGTGCTCTTTCTCTCAAATAAATAAATAAAATCTTTTAAAAAAATAAATAAAAGAGACAATACTCCCGATCTCATGGAGTTGATATTCTAAAAGGGAGACAAACTATAAGCAAATAAAGTATATAGTTTATCAGACACTGATAAATATTGTGGAGAAAAATACAGCAAGGAAAGGAGTGAGGCGTGTTGGGGGATTTAGAGTTTTAAGTAGAGGAGGGAAGGCCTTACTGAGAGGGTGACTTTTGAGCAAAACCTTGACAGAGATATGGGAGGGAGCATGGATATCTGGGGGCGAGCAGTGGGGGCAGGTGGAAAGCAAAGACTCTGAGGCAGAAGTGGATCTGGCATGTTTGAAGAAGAGCAAGGAGGCGGTGAGGCTAAGGCTGAGTAAGGGAAAAAGTAGTAAAAGAAACAGTCAGAGCAGTGGTGGGGGCAGATTAGGCGGGGCCCTGAGGTCCCCAGGAGGCCTGAGGCAGAGCCATTGGAGAGCTCTGAGCAGAGGAGGCACCGTTCACAGCCCCCAAGGCTTCTGTGTTGAGAAGAGACCGCAGGAGGAGGGGCAGGGACGGGGAGACCCATTTGTATTGGACCCTCAGCCTTCTCTTCTCTTGATGTGGTGGTAAGTAAGGAAACAGTGGTGTTTCCTTACTGCTCCACAGACCTGCTGTGCTCTTTGTCGCCTCCAGCTTCACTCATATTCAACCCCCCCCGCCCCCACTCAGCTAAGTCCTATCCTTTCTTCCAACCCCAAAGCAAACGTCTTGCTTCTTTGAAAGGACTAAGGAAGTGCTCTGCAAAGCCAGAGGAAGAGATTATCAGCCCTGAAAAGAAGCCCTAATTTGCTGATGGTTAAGATGATGGGAAAACACCTCTAGAGGAAAACTTCCCAAGGCTTGTGGAGGATGTGGCCATTACAAAACAGACGGAGATATTGTCCTGCTCATATGACTCATAAATCCAAGGAGTTTGTGGCATTCATTGAATTAATCCTTCTTCTCTTAAGATTTTATTTATTTGTCAGAGAGAGAGGGAGAGCACAAGCAGGGGAAGCAGCAGGCTGGGGAGAAGCAGACTCCCCGCTGAGCAGGGAGCCCGATGCGGGGCTCGATCCCAGGACCCTGGGATCATGACCTGACCTGAAGGCAGACACTTAACCAACTGAGCCACCCAGGTGTCCCTCACTGAATTAATCTTAATATTGAATTTCTATCTTTGGATTATTCTACTGTTGTTTTTTAAAACCTCTCTCTCTCGCTCTTGTGTTAAACAGGATCTTCAACAGGAAGTCAGGGAGGCACTGGCTCATTTTGTCTTGCTTTTCTTTGGAGGAGTTCATGTGTTGCTGCGCTTTCTCTGGAATAACCACTTGATGTAAAAGGAATGCAAATGCCAACTTCTGCTTTCCTCCTGTCCTCCGAGAAACCCTGAATCCTACTGGAACAGATGGAAGAAGACTCTTCTCCGTCTCCCTCTCTTTTTACCCATCAGTGTTAGTTCATGCCTGCTTTGTTGGAGAATGGCAGACTCCCTGGCCGTTTGTCTGTGCAGAGCGACCAGCTATGAGATGTTTGAGATTGCCTGCTGAGAAAGCCCAAGGAGGCCCTGCCACTTAGAAAACACCAGTGCTGTGGATGGTCCCAGTGCTCCTTATAAGGAAATCTTAAGCATTTTCTTCCATGAGGGAAACTGGATCTAACCCTCAAAGAAATGGGTGCTTTCTCCTGGCCCTTCCCGGGGTACCAGGCCCTCCAGCCAGCTGTTGGCCCCACCCTTCTTGCCTGTGTCCAGATCTGCAGTGCCCTGTTCTTTTACCTCTCTGTCTACCTCATCGTCCCTCTCTTCCCCCTTTTTGAAGTATTACAAGGATTAAGAAAGTTTGTGGTTATAAACTATAAGTTCTATATATACATTTTGAGTTCTTTGTAGGAAGAGTGTTATTTAAAAATTAATAATTTAAAAAATGAAATAAATATTGTTATTTTTTGAGCATGAAATACCTGTGCATATTTCTTTTTTTTTTTAAGATTTTATTTATTTATTTGAGAGGGAGAGCGGGGGTGGGGGGCAGAGGGGGACAAAAGAACGACAAGCAGACTATTTGCTGAGCCTGGAGTGGACTTAGGGTTCAATCTCATGACGCTGAGATCATGACCTGAGCCAAAATCAAGAGCTGGATGCCTAACCAGATGTGCCACCCAGGCATCCCAATACCTGTGCATATCACTCATATAGGCTCAACATTTTGTAGACTTTGATTATATTATGTAGCATTGCCTTTGTCCTTCCAAAGGGAAAGGTCCCCATTTTTTCAGTTTGTCTCAGGCAATGCCTATACAGTTCCTTCATTTTTTAGGTTTTGGCTTGCTGGCATGGAAAGGATGCTAAAACATCTTTCTTATTTATTTTGACTCTTTTGATAGGTATTAATCAAAACAATATAAAAAGGTTTCCAATGAAAACTCTTGCTCTTATTTTCTATCCTGAATCCCAGGTATGTCTAGTAGCTTGTTACATATCCCTTCAGAGCTTCTTTGTACAAATATATATATATTTACACACAAAAGGTAGTATGTAGTACACATTGTTCTGTACCTTGATTTTTTTTTGCTTTGCATGGTGATCAGGCAGTATTCTAGTTGTCTTACAAATGTTAACTCATTTATTCCTCATAGCAGCCTTATGAGACAGGTATTATTATTAGCTCTCTTTTACTGTTTTTTTGTTTTTTTTTTTAAGATTTTATTAATTCATTTGACAGAGAGAGAGAGAGAGAGCACAAGCAGGGGGAGCGGCAGAGGGAGAGGGAGAAGCAGACTCCCCACTGAGCAGGGAGTCCAACACAGGGCTCCATCCCAGGACCCCGGGATCATGACCTGGGCCAAAGGCAGATGCTTAACTGAGTGAACCACCCAGGCACCGTGCTGTTTTACTGTTAAGGAAACTGGGCAGTTAGTGGAGAGAGGCAGTAGAGAGGTTAGCTAATTTATCTAGGGGCACATAACCAGTAAGTGACATAGCTGGAATTCCAAGCCAGCCGGGAGGTCCTCGGAGTCTAGGTTCTTCTTTTTCTTTTTTTTTTTCCTTTTAAAAAAAGATTTATTTATTTATTTGAGGGGGAGTAGCGCAGAGGAGAGGGAGAGAGAATCTCAAACAGGCTCTGCTCTGAGCATGGAGCCCGAAGCGGTGGATCTCATGACCCTGAGATCACGACCTGAGCGGAAATCAAGATTTGAACGCTTAACTGACTGAGCCACCCAGGCGCCCCCAGAGTCTAGGTTCTTTTTTTTTTTTTTTAAAGATTTTATTTATTTATTTGAGAGAGAGAGAATGGGACAGCACATGAGAGGGGGGAGGGTCAGAGGGAGAAGCAGGCTCCCCGCCGAGCAGGGAGCCCGATGCGGGACTCGATCCCGGGACTCCAGGACCATGACCTGAGCCGAAAGCAGTCGCTTAACCAACTGAGCCACCCAGGCGCCCCAGAGTCTAGGTTCTTAATTGCTATGCTGTACTGCCTCTAGGAGAGCTTGCCATCATCACAGAGAGCTCTGTCAGATTGTGCATGGTGTTCTGTTAAATGGATCTATCATGATTTATTTCATCAGCCCCCTTTTAATGGATGCTGGATTGTTTCTAATCAGTCATTATCATAAGCCACGCTGAAATCAATAACACGTATGTTTTGGACCTGTGCAGGTAGATTTATTGAATATATTTCTGGTAGTGGGATTGCTGGGTGAAGGCTCTGTGCATTTGTAACTTTGCCAGATTTCATCTTACTGCCTTCCATGCAGTTGCCCAGTGTTCTCTCTGGTCCCCTCAGCCTCTCCAGCAGATTATGTTAGTAAACTTTTGAATTTTGGCCAAAATAACAGGCAAAAAAATGGTATCTCAAAAGCTTTTATTTGCACATCTTTTATAATGAGTGAGTCTGAGCATCCTCTTCTATGTTCCCAGGCTATTCAACATTTTGTTTTATGTGGACTGACTATTCATATCCGTTGCCCATTTTTCTATTGGGTTTGTGGCCCTGTTCTTACTAGTTTCTAGGAGCTCATGATGTATCAGTGCTAAGCCTTCTTTATAACAGCATCTATAGCTTCGGAGTTTCCGCAGAAGGCTTCCCTCCTTTTCTTCGTGCAGGTGTGTTGGCTTGCCTGGGGGAGCCAGAGACCTGGGAAAAGGTGCGCGCCAGGCTCCACAGGGTACTAGGGCCTAAGTCAGGAGGAGTAGCGCAGCCGCTCTGATGGTGGGGCTCGGCGGGGATGGTGGAGCGTCCATAGGGCCCAACGGCAGGTCGGGTTGGGGTCAGGGCCAGGAAGGTTCCTCATCCCTAAGGTCCCTCCCATCCAAATGCGGAGACACACAGGGGTGACAGGAAGTTGTTCTGTTGCTGTCCTGAGCCCAAGGACCAGGGGTTCCCTCGGCTCCCCAGATACCGCAGAATCTCACCTCCGTGCCCCTGGGAGCCAGGGCCAGGCTGCCGGAGGAGCCGTCCGAGAGCGGGAGGCTGCGAGCAGGACCGACGCCTCCCGGCTGGCGAGCAGACAGCCCCCGCCGCTGCGCTCCCGCCGGGGCCGGCGCCTGCCCTCCCCAGAGCCCGCCGGGGCGGGAGTGGAAGTCGGATCCCGCTCTTTCGTTTTCGTTTCCCGGAAGGATAGCGATTACCGGAGCGCTCTGTGAGCCTGCTGGCCCGGGGAACCCGAGGGCACACTACCCGGCACTTCTCGAAAGAGATTTCCTCCCACGCGACCTTCCAGTTTTGGGGGCCCAGTTAAGGGGTGAGGGAAGGAGGGCCAGTGGAGCGCTCACGACTGACGGCCGGTGGCTCTCTCACCTCCACCTGTAATGCAGGTAAGAGCCTGGCGGGGGAACCCCGCCGCGCGCGCACGCGGAGCCTCGGCCCCCCCATCCCTTCTCCACCACCTCGTGAACGTACCCATGTTATCAGAACTTTTCCTTGCTGGAATCTCACTTTCCTACACATTCCCAAACCTCACCATCCATCCCTCACCGGCCCTTCCTCCTCACTCACCTCCAGCCTCACTGTCTCTCTTCCGACACCCCCAACCCCGGCCCCCGTGTTATATACTGCTCCTCCTTACCTCCTCCTCACCCCTACATCAACCAGTTGTGACGTCCCTGGAAGTTCCTGCGCAAACCAGACCTGAACCGCTGGCAAACGCCACTGGAGAGGGGGCCCCCACCCCTTAGCAGTCCCTCTCCATTTGCCGTATTTCTCCAGAAGCCTCAGAACCGCCCCAGAGCAGGGCCCCCTTCCCACCTCCAAAGCCTTTCTCCACCTCCTCTCTCCAGAAGAAGATTCAGATCCAAATCCATATTTTATCAGACCTCCCCCTGGCTTTCATGCTGAAGCCCAGGGCTCTAACTCTCAGTAGCTCCCGGGCTGGCATTTCCCAGGCAGTTAAAGCCCCGGAATTGGCCGGTCCTCAAGCTTGGAAGAGGGTAGAAGAGTCCACAAGGGGCTTCCTGCAAGTGTGAGATCTTAGACCCTTCTCCAGCTTGGCACGTCCTGCTTCCAGGCGGCAGCCTCTGAAGCTGGGTTACCTGGGAAATAGCACCGGGGGGGTGGGGGGGTGGGGTGGGTGGTGTGGTGGGGGCCAGCAGTGAGAACTACCCCAAAAGGTGTTAAATCCTCCTCTGCTTTGACAGCTCCAGATCCACAGTCTTTCACTGCAGGCTGCCCTCCTCGGACATCAGGAGATGAACGTAATGCTCTTGAAGATTCTAGTTTGAGAAAATGACTTACTGGGACTGGTTTCACTTTTACTTTTCACCAGCTGGCACCTGTCGTTGGGCATAAGCCCCAAGGTTACTCCTGTTTCTACAAAATCCTGTCACTTTTTTCAGCTCCCCTTCCTGATGGATGAACCATATCACCTTTGGGGCTAAGCTGGTTGTAAAATTGTAAAGATACAGGCTTCCCTTGGTGGGACCTTGGGATTCAGAAATGTATCCTTCCTTTTTCTCCCTTGAAAACAGCATTTACTTATTTATTTTTGACTGAAAGTCTTTTTACCCTGGCCCCTCAGGTTCCCTCTGTCCTCTCACCAAGGTCCCAGTGAGTATTCCTAGGCTCTCAGATTTCCAGCTTACAAGTCAAATCTTGGCCGGGGAGCCTTCTGGTGGGTTAGGCACACGCATGAAAAACTTGAATCAGAAAAATGAAATTTATCAAGTGTTCACTCTGTACAAAGTGTTGAAGGTACCAAGCTGAAGACATACTCGGTTCCTACCTTTTTAAAAAAATTTTTTTAAAGAAATTTCTTATTTATTTGAGAGAGAGAGTATGAGCAGCGGGGAAAAGCAGAGGGAGAGGGAGAAGCAGGCTTCCTGCAGAGCAGGGAGCCTGATGCGGGACTTGATCCCAGGACCCCAAGATCATGACCTGAGCCAAAGGCGGACACCCAACCAACTGAACCACCCAGGTGCCCCACAGAGATGGATGCTCTTTCCCTTTGAGAAAAATTCTTAATACATTTAAGGATGACTGAGCCTTCACCAAGAAGTCTTGTCTTTGACTGCCCTGGTTTTTCCTCTTTCTAGGAGGGAGCATTGGCCAGCTCTTCTGTGAGGCCCGAGGCAGCCACACCACCCCCAGGCACCCAGGCTAGATGTGAAGCTAGAATGAACTTCCTGGGTGAAGGGGGAATCTGCAAGCTGCCAGGAAGACTCCGTGAGTAGAGAGGAGGAGAAAGGCTGATGTTTTTATTTTTATTATTTTTTTTAAGATGTATTTATTTATTTGAGAGAGAGAGAGAGTGGTGGGGAGAGGCAGAGGGAGAGAGAGAATCTCAAGCAGATTCTCCACTGAGCGTGGAGCCCGACTCGGGGCTCGATCTTATGAGCCTGAGATCATGACCTGAGCTGAAACCAAGAGTCGACGCTTAACCGACTGAGCCACCCCAGGTGCCCCAGGCTGATGTTTTTAAAGGACATAAATATGACACATAAACTTCTTACCTGAAGAACTGCCTTCCCTCCATCTGCTATTTCTTTGCTGGGTTTTCTTTAACTTTTCCTTGGTGAGGAAGTCAGAGGAGGGAAATGTGAATTCTCACTGTGGGGAATGCAGCTGCCATGGCCAAGGGTAAGGGCAGAGTGGGCAGTCTCCTCATTAGTAAGATGAGGGTTGGAATCAAGTGAGCTATGGGGTCTCTTCCAGTCTAAAGACAAGGAGTTGGGAACACTCCTTCCAATGAGGAAGCCAGATGGAGTTAAACAGTGAACAACAATTGTATGTATGTAGAACTCTCTTTTAAATAATTATGTTTAATTGTTATTGTTACAAAAATAACATGTGCTTATCGTCAAAAATTGGGAAGTGGCAGGGAAGCATAAGAATATGTAGAATAATCAAATCCACCCAAAGACAGCCGCAGGAAACAGACTGGCCATATCTTTTAATTTCATTTTCCAAAGTAATGCTCTTGCCGGAAGAAACTCATAACCAGAGAACAGGCTATAGACTCATGTATTTATGCCTATGTTTCTTTTCAAAAGATTTTATTTATTTTTGACAGAGAGAGAGAGAGTGTATAAGCAGGGGAAGAAGCAGGCAGAAGGAGAGGGAGAAGCAGGTTCCCCGCTGAGCAGGGAGCTTGATGTGGGGCTCGATCCCAGGACCCTGGGATCACCACCTGAGCGGAAGGCAGACGCTCAACCATCTGAGCCACCCAGGCGCCCTATGCCTATGTTTCAATTGCCAGAGCTGAGAGGTGGAAAAGCTAAGTGACATGCCCAAGAGCACATGGGCTCTCCATGCTAAGGCCAAACCTTGGTCCTGCTGATAATCTTCTAAGAGAGTTTTCAACATACTTCCTAAGCCATAGGAATCATAGGATAGGCAGCAAGCTGACCACCGGTGGGAGGTCTTAATCTGGGTGGGGTTCTTTGGACAGGTGTGGGCAGGTACATGTGACCTGGGTTGGGAAGCATCCAGGCTACTTCTTGCTCAGCTCACCCAGTGGCTAGAACACTGCTTAATTGATTTCACTTCCTTCTGATTTCCTGGCCTTGTCCTGCTTTTTTCAGCCACCAACAGGATTGAGCAGAATCTTGGGTGTGACTTCATAGGCCTTGGGAAGACCTGGTTGCCCCCAAATGCCTCTGCCTCTGCTGTCCATAGCCTGGCACTCTTTTAATGAGGAACAGAGCCTGTGGGAAGATGGGGACTCATGGATACGAGAGGACCACAGAGCGTGAAGGATGTCCTCATGCCTCAGAGTCATGGTGGAGGGAAGTAGCAATGTGATTTGGGGAGAAGAGCAAGGAGCTCTATAAAGAACCTCTGTTGCTTTGTTTTGTCCAAATGCCAAACCTGACTGGTAGCTTGGGGCTCAGGACTGTTCCAAGGAGATATTTGGCAACAGTTACATGGAGGGTAGGATTTGGGCACTGTTCCCAACCCAAGCCATGGTGTTGAGGAAAAATGGGACTTTGGGGACAGACCTGAAGACCCTGAGTGTTGCTGCTGAGAAGGACCTTTGATGTCATCTTATGGCAGCTGAGGACACTGATTCTCATAGAGGGACAGAATTCTTTGCGGGTTCCACAAGGCCCTTTAGATTACCTCCTATGGCCTCCCCTATATTCAAAGACCACTCCCATAATTGGCACACCAGGTCCTAGAATGTCCACACTAGTAGAGACCCTAGATGTTGCCTTGAGTAACTCACTTGTATTCCAAATAAGGAAATTGAGGGCCAGAAGACTGTGTTCTGCCCAAGGTCAAGTAACCTTCAGTCACCTCCCTGGCTCTGGGTGCCTAGCTCAAGGTTACCAGGTAAGAGAGTACAGGAGGAGGAGTGGGGCTTAAGAAAATGCAGTCATCACCTTGGTAAATAGTTATGCAAGCCTTTTAATGTTTTGAAGCCCCCTTTGGTGGGGCCCCTCTGAGATGGTTACCAGGTCCTCCTGCACATTTCTAGCAATAAGAACTTCCTCTCCTCTTCAGCCAGCCCATTCCCTGGTTACTCAACTCAGGGTGCAGGGTCATGTGATCTATTTAAAACTCCTGAGGTACTAATCCTATTGCCTTTGGTTAGATTTCTCCAGAAACAGACCCTGAAATACTTCTCCACAGAGGAGAGAAGGAAATCTAACTTAAATTCAAATTGTAGGGGCGTGTGGGTGGCTCAGTGGGTTATGTCTGACTCGGTTTCAGCTCAGGTCATGACTGCAGGGTTGTGGGATCTGGCCCCGTGTTGGGCTCTATGCTCAGTGCAGAGTCTGCTTGGGACTCTCTCTCCCTCTCCCTCTGCCCCTTCTCCGACTTGGAAGAGGCTCTAAATAAATAAATAAATAAAATCTTAAAAAAAAAAAAAAAGAACTTTGATTTGTAGCACTGTGGGCAACTGGAGCTCCTTCCCAGTGGGGACCTCTGGGGGGCAGTGAGAGCACACCCTGAGTCTTCCCAGCCCAGGGGTAAGGAAGCAGGTTCTTCATCTGCCCACTTCCCATCCATGATGGGCTGAGGCTGCTTCCATTGACTTCATTGCAAATTGAAAAGACCCCTCACTCCTCTGGGGAGAAGCTGAGCCAAACCCAGCCAGGGCTTGGCTTGGCTTCATCCCCACTTTCCCATTCCTCTCCAGCTTCCCAAGTTGCCCTTTGCATTGGCTAAGTCAGGTGCAGAGTCAGGTGCTGACATTCGGCATTTGGTGGCCTTCAGAGAGTAGAGGTGAGAGCCAAGGGCCCCCAGCAGCGTCTTCTATACTTCTCATCTTAGATTTAATGACTCATATTTACTTCTGAAAATATTCAGGTAACCCAGTTCTGGCCTTTAGTAAATATCTAACAGTCTTAAAAGATAGGATACACTAAATGACTCATTTTCCTGTCAACAACATCCCAAATAAGCAAACTGCTGACACATAATGAGGGGTTGACCTTTCAGATGGCTGGGATGATGTCATCCCTCTTTCTTGAAATTGGGTTTCCATTGCTGGGCATCTCTCTGACATTTATCCTCAGTTGCCCACTTCATTCCCTCCTCCACCTCTGGCTTCTATTCTAATCATCAGGGTGATTTGCCTCAGCAGGAAGGTGAACAAACAAAACACATCTTGCTTAGCTTTTTGAGTTGACCACAAGTGGAACATGCCAACAACTTCCCTGTGGAGCTTACGTTTCTGTGTTTATTTGCCTGACAAAGATATGCAGTAGAGCAGTCCAAAGTCCATTCTGAGGATGACTGTCCTGTTTAGTCCCAGGACGTGGGCTGGGACGGAGGGGCTGGATCCACGAGGCTCCAGCACAGTGCCCTGCACTCACAAAAGGAGATTCACAATGATGCTTCCTTCTCTGGAAGTGGAGAGCCGAAAAAGATCCACATTGTCCCTCCCCCCAGTCTCCATCCACGAGGGTTACCCAAGGCCAGGGTGAGGCAGGAACTCTGAAGGCAGTACAGATCCTGGGACCACTTGCGGGAGCCAGGCTGAGGTCCCGGGGGAGGGAGTCTGGGAGGAGATGATGTAACCTCCAGGGACAGCTCAGGGGATTTTGAGAAGAGGCAGTTTAGAGATGGTCCCCAGCACAGCCGCATTTGATGACAGAGACACTGAGACTCCACCCGAGAAAGTCATCTGTGCAGCTAATGGCCAGTTGGGGCCTGACACCCCAGACTTAGTTCTTGGTCCTCACTCTCTGAATTTTCCTGGAGCTCATTCCCTGGCACAAAAAGCTCTGTGAACTTGCCACTGTTGGATGCAGAGGAACTGGGGTCTCTGCATTTTGAAATTGACTTTCAAAGCTCCTAGGTGTAAATAAGCTATGGGAAGAGACCATAAAGCACCGCCTGCAATTTTCAGATGTTGTGGGCAGAGGGATGACACATCTCTGCAACTCCCTGGCCTTGTAAAACAAGGGAAAAGGCCGTTGGGGGAATTCCAGCAGATGTTCGTGCTGCTGCTCAAGTTCACATCCTTCACCTATAGAGAGTCCCTGGGGCACTTTATTTTCATGTATACAATTCTAACAGTGCAGCTTCCTGCTTTCCTAGACCAGGGCGGCTCAGGCGCACCTGAGTCTCCCGGGAGCCTTGTTGATATGCAGATTCGGATTCAGTAGCTTTGGGGGGGCGGGCACAGCCTCTAGGAAGCTGTAAGGGCCTCATTTTATGCAGCTATGTCCTAACAGTGCTTTTCAGAGTGTTTGGTCAAGACTCGCTAAGGAGTGAAACCAATTTCGTGGGTCAAAATAAGTTTTTTTTTAAAAATGAAATAGACCTTTCGTGAATACTTTGGGCTCTTTATATATACGCGTGTGTGGGTCATGATATGGAATGCATTTTTTTTTTTTTTTTTTTTTTACTGCGGGTTGAGGTCAGAATGATCTGAGAAACTCTGCCCTAGATCGAGGCATATGAAAAGCAGTAAGTTAGATGGATGCAGATGCCAAGAGAGAGGTGGGGTGGGGTGGAGCGGTGAGGCTGGAGAATAGAAGTGAATGTTCTGGAGGTTTTGAGTGTTGACAGTAATGTTGTCACCTGCCAATGAAAGGGAATATGGCAAACAACAAACAGATGGGAGATTCAGAACTCTGATTTGGGAACAAAGAGCCTCCTTCTTCCTGAAGTCAGGGCTATACCGTGTGCATCTTTGTGCAGATTGAAAAGACCCCTCCTTTCTGAAGAATCCAAGCCAAAGCCAACCAGGGCTGGGCTTGGCTTCATCTATACCCTCCCATTCTTTCCCCTTAATGGTGCTTTTGTGCAGGACGCAACACAGCTGTTTGCGCTGGCCCTGCCCCAGGGTCTGGAGACCATAAAGCTGAATGTGATTACCAAGAAAGGCAATTTCAGCCAAGACAATCAGGGCAAACAATGGGATGATGGATTTGAGGACACTGGACAGACAGTGACCCTCAATAAACCAAGGAAAAACTACAGTACTCATGGCAGAGAAACAAGCTGCTCCCTCTATTTTCAGGCAGGCTCCACCAATGAGGATGCTGATAGTCATAAAAAATACCATTTGTTGAGTTTTTACTCTTGACCAGGCATTGTGCTGGGCATATTGTATACTATGATTAAATACATTTAAATAGGCCTGGAAAGTAGATTCTTTTATTATCCCCGCCTTACAGATGTGAACGCTGGTGTTACAGTGGGGAGAATGATCTTGTCCATAGTCACCCACCAGTAAAACGGTGGGGCTGGGATTCAAACTCAGGTACCTCAGACCCTGCAGCTGTCACTCACTCTGAGCAACAACCAGTGTGGGATGATGACAGCTCCCATTTTTTAGTGGACTGGCCAAACACTTTACAGTTTCATGCATTCTTCCTGAGAACCCTGCCAGGAAGGTAGAAGCCAGCTGTTAGTTCTGATTTTGTTGCTCATGATTGGTCCAGCTCTTTTGTTCTGGAGGTCACTCTATTATCTAGCAAACTGCAGGGATGTGGTGAGGAGTAGCTGGGAAATAGCTTTGATGAAGTGGGAAGGAGAAGCTTGAGAGGGTTTTGAAATCAGGACAGAGGGGTTTTGACCTACTGGGGTTGATAGTTGGGAGCCATGTCAATTTCTGGAGCAAGAGAGTCAAAGAAATGCAGTGGGAAGAGAGACCTGGTTGGGTGGCACTGGGAGCTGGTCAGGATGCCTAGAAGTCTTTCAGCTCCCTCATTTAGGCAATTTCTATTTATTGAGCCTCTGCTATGTGCCGGGCATTGCTGTAGGTGCTGGAGAGACAACAGTGACTGGGACTGGCAAAGTCTGTGGTCATGGAGCTGACATTCTAGTGGGGGATGCAGTGACTGCATAAAGAAGCAGGACACCCGGTGATAAACACAGCAGAGGGTGATGTGGCCCAGGATGGGGAGGGGAGCCATCAAGTCCTGCCCTGCTCTGGGCTGGGTGAAAGGCACTGCTGACTCTTCAGGGAGATACACGAACCCTCCAATGGTGTCTTGGACCCACAGTCCCTCCAGCTTCCCCAGCTGGGGGCTCTGTCCAGATCTGTCCCAGAAGCCGGGAACCAGCCAAGCTGGAAATCCCCAGTGAGCATGTGGTTGGGGCGGGGAGAATAAGGTGATATCAGGCTAGAGTCTTGAGATACAAAGATGGTTGATATGAGGAACTGAAAATACGGTGGATCATAGCTGAGAGAGGGAGAAGCATGGGCTGGTTTGCAGGTAAAGCCCCTGAGGGGTGGTCAGACTGGTAAGGGGAGACTCAGGCTCATCCTAGTAACAAGGTCAGGAAGATGTCCCCGGGGGGGCGGGTAGTGGATGCCTTAGATGACACTCACCAGCAATTGCTGGCGTGTGCTGGGCCCGTGTCAAGCATTTTACTCTCATCACCTCGGCTAACATAAGAGCTCCACTTATCTTGGAAAGCGCATACCACATGCCAGACACCGGTCTTTACATTGATTATCTTGTGGAATCCTGATGACAGCCCCATGTCGCTGGTACTATCCTCCGATGAGGACACTGAAACACGTTCGTTTTGCCAGTTTCCAGCTGGCCTGGCACCATCATCAATCCTTTTTGTTGTTTCTCCTTTTCTTTTAGGGATGATTTACATATGGTCATGTGTACAGATCTTAAGTGTACCAATGTGTATGTGTGGATTGCAGCCACCACTGAGATCAGGAACTAGACCATTTCCGGTGCCCCATGAAGCTCCCTTGTCCCTCTTCCCGGTCCATTCCCCTCCAAAGGGTGACTGCTGTTCTGAGTTCTTCCCCTAGATTAGCATCTGTTCTTGATTGCATTATTACTTCTGGCTTCTTTCCTTCAACAGAGTATCAGTGAGCTTTAAGCCATGTGTCCTGACTAGCAGTGTCTAGTACTCTGTTTTCCATTGCATGGAAACATCACAACTTGATTGTCCCTTTTCAAACTGATGGATATTTAGAATGTTTCCAGTTCTTTTCTATTATGAACAGAGCCACTGTGGACATTCGCATACATGTCTTCCGGTGGATGCATTCCCACCATGGTAGGGGTGAGATGCTGGATTGCACAGTATGGAGCCTGGGCTCCTAACCCCTGCACCATCCTGCCCCTCAAACAGCACAGCAGCCCCACCAGGCAGTGAAATGTTATCCCATTTCCCAGAGGGGGAAATTGAGGCTAAGAGAGGTTGAGTGGCTGGTAGGTGACTTGGCTAGCAAGGGGCTGAGCTGGGGACCCAGACCCTGGGGTTGGAGATTTGGCCCAGAGCTAGGTGGCTGATCCACTGCTTGGAACTTGGTCCTTCCCTGGAGCCTCAAATCCTTCTGGAAAGCCTTTTTTGCCCCTAGTCTTCTTTGAAGACACGAGGAACAGGAAGGTCCCTTTTCTGTATTTGTTGGCCTTGAGCTGCTGGCAGCAAAGGGATGAAAGGTGAGGGCAGGAGTGAACAAGAGGTAGTGAAAGAAAAACCAGATCTCACTCCGGGGTGATGACAGGCTTCATGTTCAGGTTCTACTGTGTGACCTCAGAGTCTGTCACAGACAGCTTGGGAAGTCCCCTGCCCATGTCTCAGGACGTGGTAGCAGGACCACATCTGTGGTTGATACTGTCTGCCAAGTTCACGGTTTCCCCCTCTTCACGTAGTTTAGTGTTTCCCTGGGGGCCGGGCAGCTGGAGGGTGGTGGAATCCATCCCCACCCTCTGGCCAAACACAGGACCATGTACTCCTGTGACTCAGGAATCATAGTCTTGAATTTTCAGGCTGACAACCTCAAATATCATGAAATAGGCAATCCCACAAAAATGCAATGGCCGGTGGGTCCCCCGAGCCCCAGAAGCCCTGGCTGGTTGAGGAGCCCACCCCTGATACTCCTGAATCTCGCTGTCGGGTGGCTTCCAGCTTCCACACTGCTCAGCTTTTGTGTCTCAGTCCCTTCTGTAAATCACTGGATTGATCTCCCACCGAGGCTCTAAATTCCTTTTTCCCCCAGCAAGGCATCCTTCTCCCTTCATTCCTGCCAGGTGTGGGTGTTATCATTAAAATGCTATCTCATTCTTCTCTGATTGTGCCCGTCCCTGACTAGTGAGCTGTCGTGTCTTGCCACATGTTTATTAGTGGATTTGTTCTGCTGCAGAGGTTCTCAACTGGAGGCGATTTTGCTCTTCTCCCTTGGGGACACGTGGCAACGTTGCAGACATTTTGGGTTGTCACATCTCGGGGTGTGTGTGTGTGTGTGTGTGTGTGTGTGTGTGTTTACTGCTGATATCTAGTGGGCAGGGGCCAGGGATGCTGCTGAATATTCCACAAAGTTCAGGACAGCCCCGACAGCTAGGAATGATCAGGTGCAAAGTGTCAGTAGTGCCTTGGCTGAGAAATCCTGCTCCACTGTGAATTGCTGGTAAGATGTTTTTTCGAAAAAAATAATCAATTTAGAGATGCTCTTCACCTATGATAGACATTAGCCCTTTATCTCTCATCTGCGTTGCAAATATTTCCCTTTATTCTGCCCTCTTTTAGTTTCGTTTATGGTATCTTTTACCACACATACAAAACTCAATGTAATCAAGTGCATCTTTTACTTATGTAACAGCCTCTGAGTTTCCTGTCATGATTGAGGTTTGAGGTTCCCCCCCACCCTTGTTTAATGCATGTGGGTTTCCTATTTCCACTTTTTTAAAAGATTTTATTTTTAAATAATCTCTATGCCCAAACATGGGGTTCAAACTCACAACCCGGAGATCGAGAGTTGCATGCTCTTCCGAGTGAGCCAGCCAGACACCCCCCTATTTCTACTTCATTTTTCTAAAGGTTTTATTTATTTATTTGACACAGAGAGAGACAGAGAGAAAGCAAGAGTGTGAGCGAGTACAAGCAAGGGAGGCAGCAGAGGGAGAGGGAGAAGCAGACTCCCCGCTGAGCAGGGAGCCGGAGGGGCTTGATCCCAGGATCCTGGGATCATGACCTGAGCTGGAGGCAGATGCTTAACTGACTGAGCCACCCAGGCGCCCTCCCCCCCCCCGACTTCTTTTGAGGTTTCTATTGTTTTATTCATTAAGCCTTAATCACATCTGGAACTGATCTTTGTAAATGGTGACAGGTGAAGGTCCAGATATATTTTTTTCCCAGGTGGAGAGCCAGTTGTGGTTTTAGCATAGCTTAAATTCACAGCCCTTTCCCACTGAATTAAAACCCCACTTCTATCATGTATTAAATTTACACACACACACACATACTTCCGGGCTCCATCTTTTCCCCTGATACTTGTCAGTCTCAGTAATGGTGTCAGATCTCCATCACATGGCTTTGTGGTATGTAGTACTACAAAGCCCAGTTGCTGCCTCTGTTCTTTTCTTCCCCCTTAAATGATTTTTCAGCCAGTTTCAGAAATTTCTTCTTCTTTATTGTTCATTCTTAAGTCCCCAAATAAAGTTAAGGGGATCCTCTCCTTCCTCCTAAGCTGGGCTGTGTTGCCCTGCTTTCTGCCTTTGTAGCTCAAGGCCCTTTCCCTCTGTGTGGCGAGCAGGATTGTCATTAGATAGTCATTGGTTACCTCCCTCCTGCCAGCCTAACTCTGTCTGTGTCCCCAGCAGGGGCACAGTGCCTGGCACATGGCCTGTGCTCACTAGGTATTGGTTGAATCGATGAACAAGTGGATGATGCACTTTTTCTTTTTTTTTTTGTAAACATGAAAATGAGTTTTATCTCTTGCGCTGATTTGGGACCAAGGCAGTCACAGGGTGGTTTAGTCTTTGTCACTGCCAAAGTATGGCCTTGGACAGGTATCTCCCCTGCCTCAGTTTTGCTACCTGTCACACCAGCCCTGATGAGCCCTGAGCTCCTCCCACTGTCACATGGCCAGGATCCTGATAGGGCTGAAACACTCTTGGGAGGAGAAGCACCATACAAAGCAAAGCAGCAGGCTACCATCATGGCGGGCCAGTGCTGGGGGCCCCAATAGTTTTAGGGGCCCACAAAAATGTTCTGATTTCTTTTAAAAATCAAGAGAGAAAAATGAACTTTTAGGCAGAAGAAAACATTTTAATATCTAACAATATACTTGTCTTTCTACCAATGCAGTCTTAAAATAAAATTTTAAATACATTTTAGGGGAGGAAGGGGCCTAGGAAGGCAAGAGTACCAGAGCCCACAAAAGTCATAAAGTGGCCCTGTTAAACACAACCCAGATGAGGGGGGTAAATAATTGGCATTAGGAGCATAATAGGCCCAGGCAGAGTAGACATGTGAGGAAGAGGAATAAAAGAAAGCAACTTCTTGTCTGGGTATTGCCAGAGACAAGAACACACAAGCTGGAAATGGGTGTAGGAGACTTCTTTGTCCCCTGGGCTGTTCCCTGAGCAAACCCAGACCTGAGCTGGCACAACAGAGTGGAAGAGTGTGGCAGCCAAACAGACCTGGATTCTGGGCCTGGCTGTACCTCGTGCTACCTGTGTGACCCCGGGCTAGTCACTTAGCATCTGGGAGCCTCAGCTTCCTCATTGGGAAAACAGTAACAATAACACGTCTTCTTCACAGGACACCATCACTCAACACAGGTCTTTGGAGCGCCTCCGCTGGTTCAGGCGCTGTCCTCGGTGCTGAATGCATACACTGCTGTGTCCTAGCACAACCAGCCCAGTGCCGGGCACATAATAGTTCCTCAGTAAATATCTGTTGAATTAAGAACTGGGAAACAGACTGGGGTGAGGGGGTACCAAAAATAAAATAAGTGAACACATACATAATGCATAGATAATGATAAACATAAACATATAACTATATGAAGTGCAATGACAAGGAAAGTGAGGTGCCAGGAAGGAAAAGAACAGGACATGGTGAAAAACGGGGAGACAGGACAGGAGAGCATCTGCTCAGATGTAGCATTCTGGGTGGGCTTCTCGGAGGAGGTGACATTCCAGAGAGGGCCTGAAGTGGACGAGTGATTGTTGAGGAGAGAGCTCCTGCCCCTACCCTGTGCTCTCTCCCAGTCCCTGTCCCTGTGGTTGCAGGCATCCAGCCGGCACTCTGGAGCAGGGAGGACGTGTTGCACTGGCTGCACTGGGCTGAGCAGGAGTACTCTCTGCAGCGCACTGGGGAGCATGGGTTTGAGATGAACGGCCGAGCCCTCTGCATTCTCACCAAGGATGACTTCCGGCTTCGTGCACCTGGTTCAGGTCAGGGGAACTCACTGGATTCCCTCTAAAACGTTCTGATGGAAACCCAGGTAGGCCCAGGGAGGGAGATGGAGGGAGATGGATGCATTGGTTGGAGGAGCATGCTCACCTCTCACCATGGCAGACGTCCCCTTTTCCATAAATGTTTGCCTGGTGGTTCCTCACAAGAGCAGACCTGCAGCAAAGGAATCTGTTTGGCTCTTGTTTGCAGAGCCCTGAGCTCTGTCCTGCTGTCACTTGGTCCTCCCCTCCCCTTCCCTGTGGCTCTTGTCTCCCCTACCCATTTCCACTCTGCCGCCTCTCATCTCATCAGCATGAAGCTTGTGATTGACCCCAGCCCTCACCCCAGAGGCAGGCGACCGACCCGCTCCCTTCCTCCACCCCTAGGTGACGTCCTGTATGAGCTGCTTCAGTACATCAAGACCCAGAGGCAAGCCCTAGTGTGTGGACCCTTTTCTGGAGGGGCCTTCAGGCAGAAGATGCCCACTCAGCACTGCCTCTGCCTCCTGGAAGGTGAGGAGGCTCTTCTCAGAGCTCTGGGACCCTCTCCCAAGTTGGCCTCTTTGGGAGGGCAGGGCTTCCTCCAGGCAACCTAAGGGAAGAGGCAGCTGTGTGGGCTGAGCTCCCAGCTCCCCTCTGCCCTGCCTCCTCAGCCCTTGTGACTCTCCCGGCAGCCCTCTGCCTTCCATCTCCTCATTTCTCTGCTCTCCTCTCCAGCAAAGAATTTCCTCTCCTCCTGGTCTCCCTGTGGAATTGTTCTTGTCAGGGACTCTAGAAGCCTGAACGTGGGCATGTCCACATCCACTGTCAGTCCTTATTCACTGTCACCTCTCATGGCCTACAACCTAGTGGATCATTCCCCCTCCCCTCAAACTCTTCCCTTGGCTTCCAGAACACTCCACGGTCACTCCTTCTCAGTTTCCTGGCTTCTCTTTTTCTCCCTTACTTTTCAGTGTTGGGGTACCCCATGGCCCAGGGGGCCTCTTCTCTATCTGCACTCAGACCTAGGGTGCTAAATACCATCTAGTACTGATGATCCCTACATATGCCCAGACCTCTGTGAATTCTAGACTTTCACACCCCACACTGCCTACCCTACACCTTCCCTGGGATGTCTAATGGGCATCTCAACCCTAAAAGCTCCTAAAGCAAACACCTGATTCCTGCCCCACCTTCCTCCCCACAATCCTGCTCCTCTTCCAGGCCTCCTCATCTCAGCAAACTGCAATTTCATCCTCTCAGTTGCTCTGGCCAAAATGTTGGATGTCACCTTTGATTGCTTTCTTTCTCTCCCACTCAAATCCTAACTGTCAACAAGACCTGTTGGCTCTACCCTCAAAATCTATCCAGAACCTATCCACCTCACACACCTCCACTGCTGCCCATGGCCCAGCCCCCATCACCTCTAGAGAATCTCCTCATTGGTGTCCTTGTTTTCACTCTTGACCTCCTATGATCTATTTGCAATAGAGTAGCCAGAGAGCTTCATAAGTCAGATCATGTCACTTCTCTGCTCAAAATCTTCCAATGGCTCCCACTGCACTCAGAGTCAAAGCCACAGTCCTTATGATGACCTCCTGCCATCTGCTGAACTCTCCCACCCCTCTCCTCCTTACTTATGCTGCTCTAGCCACACTGGCCTCCATGTTCATTGAACAAGCCAGAGACACTCCTGCCTCAGGGTTTCTGCTCTTGCTCTTCCCTCTGCCTGGCATTCCCTCCTCTAGATACCCACATAGCTCACTCCTCTACTTCTTCAGATATCTGTTAGATGTTAACACTTCAGTGAGACCTTCTCTTACCATCACGTACCCCTGTCTTTCCCAGGATTCCCTCTCTGCCTTATAGTGCTTTATTCCATCCCCCCTCATATTGTGTACTGTTTCTATTTCCTTTTTTATTTTTTTAAAAGATTTTTTAATTTACTTATTTGACAGAGAGAGAGATAGCGAGAGCAGGAGCACAAGCAGGGGGAGTGGGAGAGGGAGAAGCAGGCTTCCCGCTGAGCAGGGAGCCCGACGTGGTGCTGGAGCCCAGGACCCTGGGATCATGACCTGAGCCGAAGGCAGACGCTCAACGACTGAGCCACTCAGACGCCCCTATTTCCTTTTTTATTTTAATCATCTCTCTCCCTTTCCAACCCCCTGACTTCTTCCACCACTACAATATAAGGTCCATGAGGGCAGGGGCTGTTTTTTAGTTCAGTGATATGTCCCCAAGATTTTTAGAACAATGCTTGGCTCACAAAGGTTCTCAACAATTATTTATTGGGTGGATGGAGAGGGCATAGGACTGAAATACAAGGCACCTGGATTCTGGTCCTGGTTCTGTCACCCCTTGGCTTTGCAAACAATTTTACAGATGAAGGAATGGGTTTAAGAGATTGATTTACTGTCTGGGAGCTGGTGTTAGCACCTGGGCTGTCTGGCCCTCACCCATGCCCTTTGTGCCTCACTGACCTTCCAGCTGGGGACTGGATGGAGGAAGAGCATTATGAGTGCTGCCCCACGGGGCTCCCAGGCATGCCATTGAGTGGTCTGGGCTGGGGGAGGCTCTGAGTCCACAGAATCAGTGGTGCTTATCTGCTTGCAGAGGGGACTGGGCCCCCTCAGTTGGCCCCCCGAAGGGATCTCCTGCAGCAACCATCACACCTGGGGCTTGCCAGCTCCTTGAGTCCCTTGGCCAAGGGGCCCCTTGGCAGGGAGGTGTCCCTCAACGTTTCTCACTGTGCGGAGCTGGGCTGCAGGGCTGAGGGATCCTGCTCCTTCCCCACCATACCGCAGGCCCCCATTGATGGCAGGATCGCTGGTGAGTAGGAGGCTGTGTGCCCCTGGCCCAGAGGGAGGTGTGCTGAGGCCAAGTCCCAGAGGGTGGCGGGTGGCAGGGAGGAGGGTTGTTTTGAGCTGGGGAATGAGAGAGTCTGTGCTGGGCTGTCAGGGGGGATAGGGTGACTGTCCCGTGTGCCGGCCACAATCTGGCTGCAGCAGGCAGGGCTGCCCAGGGTCGCCAAGCCTGCCCTGTCTCCAGGGAAGGGACAGTGAAGCCGGTCATAGTCAGACAGTGAGATTGGCATGGCGTATTCCTCTCCTTTAAATTTTTATTTATTTTTAAATGGTTGGGTACTTACTATGTGCCAGGCGTGATTCTGAGAACTTTATTTAATCCCATACCAGCTTTTGGAGGCCAGTATTAGTCCCATTCTATAGGAAGGAAAACGAGGCACGGAGACGTTAAGTGACTCCCCCAGGATCAATCACATAGCAGTAAGTGGCAGAGCTGGGGTGTGAACCCAGGCCGCCCGGCTCCAGAGCCTGAGCTCTTACCAGGCGACACACTTCCACTCCACATTCATAAACTGCCTACCTTTCCAAGGGGTGTTTTGTTTTGTTTTTTTTTTTTTAGCCGTGCCAGTGCCTACATTTGTTCTAAGATACCATAGAAGGGGCAGAAGCCTGGTTTTTGGGTTGGAAATGCCTGGGAAGCACTAAAACACAAGTATCAGGTCTTTTTTAATGATAATGCTTACTATTCTTTGAGCACTTACTCTGTACCAGGCACTGTGCCAAGGGCTCTTGGGTCTATTATGTTACTTAATCCTCATATCACCATCTATAAGGAAACTGTGGCTCAGAAAAGGTTAGGTAATCTGCCTGAAATGACCCTGCTGGGTGGCCCAGGGAGGGGGCCTAAAGCTCTTGCTCCCAGGCCCCCTCTGTCACTTGCCATCCATGATGGCACATTTGATTTTCTCATGCCTCTCACGAGGGGGCTCGGCAGGATGGATTTAACAATCCCAATTCAACAGAGAACCGGGCAAAGGGCAGAGAGGGATCTGGAGGCAGGTTCAGCCCACTGGCCACCCTCCAGCACCCCCACCGCCTGCCCTTGCCACCTGCCCCCATGTGAAGGGCATTGGCTTTGACATCTGCCGAGCTGGGTTAGACTCCTCGGTCTGCGTGTCACTTCGGAGCGCGGTGACTGGGACCTGTCCATACCTCTCTGAGCCCATTTCTTCATCTCTTTGTGTGGATAAAGGTAACCACTTCCCAAAGTTGGGGTGAATAAATGAGACCATGAGCTCCCACACGTGGCTGTTCCTGTTGATCTGTCATCTTGACCATCCCACTGCATGCCTGGGCCCCAGCCTAGAGAGCCCCAGAGCTCCTTCCTAATGTCTGTCCTCACGGCCCCAGGAAAGCCCCCCTGTCTGGACCCCTTGTGTTAAATTGCAGACTGCCGGCTACTGTGGGATTACGTGTATCAGCTGCTCTCGGACGCCAGGTACGAGCCCTACATCAGGTGGGAAGACAAGAATGCCAAGATCTTCAGAGTTGTGGATCCAAACGGGCTTGCCAGACTCTGGGGAAACCATAAGGTAAACCGCAGCCCGCAGGCGGGATGGCCTCCACACATCCAGAAGAGGACAGAGCAGGGGTTCAGAGTGGACCCGTCAGCACTAGGGGATGGTCCTCAACTGACGGGGGGTGGGGTGGGGGTTCACCAGCAGCTCCAGAAGTGTTGGGATCATTTTATTCTGGGAGATCCTGAGGGCTCTTCGGTTACTTCTTGAGGATGGGGACTGTCCCTGAAACTCAGGAGTCTTGCCTTCTACGCGCTCAAACCCACCTTTGCTTAGCACTTGAGACTCTCAAAGTATTTTTACTTGAATTGCACTGCATATGCTGTGGGGTGATTAGGCCAGATGAGGAGACTGGTTTCTGGGGGGACCTGGGGTAGAAACCCAGGTCTCAGGCCCTGCGGGAGCATCTCGTGTCAGCATTCCCCATGTGAGGAAAGCCCATACCTAAAGGGACGTTTGCCAGAGGATTTTAGGTGGTTTACTCCAAATTCTACTAATTAAGTATTTATTTTAGTAAGAATTAGGATTAAAAGTTTTAACTACAATGTCAATCTCTTGATTTCCAGTGGTGATATTAAGCAAGTGTCCTTGTCTATAAATAAATTCATTTAACTAAAAAAGGAGTCTTTTAAAAAAAAAAAAGGAGTCTTAAAAAAAAAACAACTATTAGCAATCATGGTAATCTGTAATAGATAGCATTTCCTAACATGGTATGGCATTTGATCAGCAGGCACCGCTCTGGGGGCTTTCCCTGTATTAACTCATTTAATCCTCAGGCCTCTTGGTGAAGTAGACACCTGGTGAAGTAGACACCAGAGGGGAAACAGAAGCCCGTAGTGGTTTCTCCAAGAGTCTGCAGCCAGTAGATGGCAGAGCACGGACTTGAACACAGAGTGTGTGGCTCAGGGCTCCCCTCTATTCCAAAGATTGATTGATTGATTGATTTGCTGGCGGGGGGCTGGGCAGAGGGAGAAGGAGAGAAGCATACTCCCTGCTGAGCAAGGAGCCCCACGTGGGGCTCGATCTCATGACGCTGAGATCACGACCCAGGCGGAAACCAGGAGTTGGGCACTCAACCCGACTGCGCCACCCAGACGCCCCGCGGTGCTCCACTCTTGTTGCCTCTCCGCAGTGCTGGTGGCTGGAAGGATACAAATGACTCGAGGCTGGGTGTGTTTACCTGGTCCAATCCCCATATAGTACAGGGAGGGAAACCGAGGCCCAGAGAGCAGCAATTCCGTTTAATGAGCATATGCTACATGCCAAGCACTGTGCAAAGTGCTCCCATGGAATAACTAGTTTAGTCCTCCCGACATACCTGCGAGAGGGACGTTCTTATCCTCATTTGGTAGCCGGGAAACAGCTGCAGAGGCAAACAAACTTATTCGAGTTCCCGCAGCTGCCAAATGGTGGAGCCGGGGCTTAAGGTGACACTAACGCCCAGCCTCTTTGCCCTTACTCTGCACTGCCCACCCCTCAGAGAGAGGAAAAAATAAAACGACTTGGCTAAAGTCACGCAGCTCATGGTGAGCTCCTCCTACCACTGTGTTCCCCTTACCATGCTGTCTCTCTGACTGTGTTTCCAACAAAATATATATGTATTTGTTACTACTTGTGACATTTGCTATTTAAAAGCAACGCATGAAGGGCGCCTGGGTGGCTCAGTCGATTAAGCGTCTGCCTTCGGCTCAGGTCATGACCTCGAGGTCCTGGGATCGAGTCCCGTGTCAGGTTCCCTGCTCAGCGTGGAGTATGCTTGTCCCTCTGCCCCTCCCTTCCGCTTGTGCTCACTCTCTCTCAAATAAATAAATAAGATCTTTAAAAAAAATAAAAATAAATAAAAGCCACAGGTGATTTACTCTTGTCCTGTGGTTCTCAGCCCAGTAGGTAGTGCTCATTATTTCTCCTCCAACCTTCCCCTGGCTTTCTCCTTCCAAACTCAAGAGAGCTCTCATAAATGCCCACAGAACTCTGGGCTGAGGGGCTTAAGAAACAAGCCAGTTAAACCTGCTCCTTTTTTTTTTTTTTAAGGAAATGGGGAGGTGGAGGATGGGAGGCAAGGAGACAGAGACAGATACTTTTTTTTGAGAGAGAGCAGGGGGAGGGGCAGAGGGACAGGGGGAGAGAGAGAAGCTCAAGCAGACTCCCCACTGAGTGCAGAGCCTGACGTGGGGCTCGATCTCCCAGCCCTGAGCTAAAATCAGGAGTCGATGCTTAACCGACTGAGCCACCCAGGTGCCCCCAAACTACTCCTTTCCAGATATGGAAACTGAGGCCTGGAAGGAGCAGGGTGGGAGAGGAGGGTGCTGTGGGACCGCTTTACCTTCTAGAACCGGGTGAACATGACCTATGAGAAGATGTCTCGTGCCTTGCGTCACTACTATAAGCTGAACATCATTAAGAAGGAACCCGGGCAGAAACTCCTGTTCAGGTGAGTAGCTTAGGGGCCAAGGGGAAAAGGGGAAGCAGAGGGGTTGGGTGGGCTGGAAGCGGCTGGGGCAGGGGCTGATTTGCACCTGGGGCCTGAATTCCAGATTTCTGAAGACACCTGGGAAGGTGAGCCAGGACGAGGACAGCCGCCTGGAGCAGCCAGAGAGCCAGGAGCAGGACGGGATGGATTTCAAGGAGGAGATGCTGGAAGTCTCTCCATGAGGGGCAGGAGGATTCTGGGCACCAAGCACTGATGGGACAGAAACTGTCTCCCTTGAAGGCAGCTAGCTGCCTGGTGGTCTCCACCTTCCTCACGGAGCAGTAGGGATCCCCAGCGGGTTTTGCACTCATGGGATCAAAACCATTGTCTCAGACCTCAAAGCTGCCTGGGCACCTGGGAGGCTGAGAACGGGGAAGCCTCACATTCTGGACACTGTGGGGGGCATCGTTCTTGGGTAGGGTATCACTGGGGCTCAGTGGGGCACGGGGAGTGAACCCTCTCTCTGCCCTACCCCTTGCTACCTGCGCAGCTTGGGAGCGGTAGCGGGGGGCTGAGAGAGCAACCAGCCCAGCTCCTTCAACTTACAGAAGAAGGTAGCCGAGGCCCCTCACTGAGCCTTAGCTCTTTCCTAAAAGGGACATCCTCCTGAAAACCCCCGCTCTGGGGGCTGATGCTGGCATATGGGAGAAAGGAGTCCCCTTTGTCGGTCTTAGTAATAATATCACAATGTTAACTGACATTTAAGTGCTCACTGTGTAGGACCCTTAGCTCACTTGTGCTAAGGGTCCTACACATATTTTATCTCATTCCATTCACACGCCAAACCCCCGAGGTTTAAAGATGGGGAAACAGAGGCAAGGCTTGCAGAGCTGGGATGTCTCTCCAGAACGCAGTGCTGTTCCTTGGCTGGTTGGTTGGTTTTAGTGACTCTGCATGGATGGGACACTTCTCAAGCCAAGGCCATGGCCCTGCCTCTCTGCCCTCGGCATCTCTGCTGAATGGTTCACCTCACTTGGCCCAACCTTCTTTCCTGTTTTCAGTCCTTTGTTGATGTTGTGACTATGACCCAGTGGGGATCGCCACTGCCCCCTGCACGTGGCCTCCTGTGCTCCGGGACCTGCACCTGCTACGTGACCTTGGGCGGGTTGTTGTCCCTTCTCAGGAGCCTCAGGCTTCTCGCCCGTAAAATGCAGATGCTATTCCTGACCTGACCTCACAGGATTGCCAGAAATCTCCGTAAGACAACATTGGTGACATGCTTAGCGTGTGCCTGCTCTGTAGGAAGCACTTAGTCCGTGTTCACGAAGAACACTCTGCAAACCCAACTGCCCGAAAGCGTGAAAGTGCCCCTGGGCTATTGGTTCAGTTTCTCTTCTCCCTGATGCCCCAGGAGTGGCTGGGGCCTCGCGAAGGGGTCAGAACCTCTGCCCTGTGACCCTTCCAGTAAGGTTTGGGGGAGAAAGGGAAGGGGGTGTTTTCACTTCATTGAAAACAGAACTTCTTGGATTCACATCTTTCTGGGCAGGAAGAAACCTCTGCCGCTCGCCCCAGGGAAGGTCAGGAAATTCCCCCGTCTGGCGGAGCCTGAGCTGGCTCCGAGTCACTGTGCAGAAGCTGATAAGGATTCCTGGACTTGGGCACTCAGAGCTGTGACCACTCCTAAGCAGTGCTTCTGTCCTGACTGAGTCCCGCCCCGGGCCCTAGACACTTCCACGCCAGAGCGGCCGGGCAGGTGACCTTGGCATAAAGGCTCAGTACGAAAATCCTTGGTCCCTTTCCTCTTCCTCGAAACTGTTCCATCTCCTTTGACTTTGGTCCAGGATGAACCTGTGCTCCCTAGCTTTTCTCAGCACCTCTAACCCAGAACTCCACAACTGGACTGGGAAAGACCGTCAAAATCCACTCATCCAGTCTCTTCTCTTATTGATAAGGCCACTGAGGCCAGAGACTGGCTCAAGACAAACAGCCCAGCTCAGCCTGGTGGACTCTTCATGCTGCCTCATAAGTCACTTCTTCCAGGTATGACATTGGCATTGGCCTGGCATTCGTTACCGGTTGTCAATAACTGTGTATCCCAGGGAATATGTCTTCACCCGGGGTGATGAATGTCACCCAGCGCTGGGGCCACTGGGACCTGGGCTTGGGCAGAGTCTACCACCCCAGAGCCCGGATGCCCGGCCTCCCCACTCAGCCCCGGGGGGAGTCCACCCTTTCTCATCTCCCCAGGCACGTTAGGCTCGGGTCTGGGATGTACACCTGGGTGCCAGGAATAAAGGATTCATCCAGCCCTTCCCTCTACCAGTATTAATGGTCCACTTGCTCTCTACGTGGCACAAGGTGAAGCTCTGGGTTTACAACCATTTTTGACACAGATTCCTGAAAAGTGGTGGGTCACTGAAAACATGTCAAAATGGGCTTCCTCACAGATCATTTTTAAAAAGCGGGATGTATATATTCTCTTGATTTGCAAAAGTAGCCAGCCATGTCTGTCTCTTATTTATTTATTTTATTTTTTGCCAGAAGTCAACAGTAAATAAATAATTTATTTAAAAACCTGAGTGTGTTAACAAGTTCATTGATGAAATAAATGACACAAGTCAGGTCTCCATCCAGTTGAGCCACTTACAGCATTCACCCGGGAGCACGGGCTCCATGATCCTCTGTCCCTGCCGGGGTTGTGGATTCTTGCCGACAGTCTTTTGCCGTGGCAGGAAAGTTCCACTTCTCCCTGGCTTTACCGCGATGTGATTGACATACAACACCGTGTAACTCTGAGGTGACAACATCTAACACTTCCTTCAATTCTGGTGGCCCTGCCACTTCTCAGGCTCTTACGGGAAGCCTGGGCTGATGCTGGTGACCTATTGTCTCTCTCGTGGAGGAGCCTAGTGGTGACCACCGTTCTTGGCTTCTTCCTCTGGTCCCTCCCCATGACGTCAACCCGCGTTTTCTACTCAAGTGTTTGCTCGGAAGGTTTATAGAGATGCACAGAAAACACACACAGTTACAGAGCAAGGGCTTGATACCTCCAGACTATCCAGCATCAAGCAGTACATGCAGAGGCACTCCTGGCTCAGAAGGAGTCTGGGGAATGGCCCGTCCCTCCTCTGCCGGCTTGGCCACTCGGTGGGACTTCTGAACTAAGCTGCCGCCGGGCCGGCTCTAAGATGTGGGTGGGGAGTTTAAAGGATGTGGTTCTGAAATCAGAATGTGCCTATGTAAAAAAGATTTTGATCATGAACTTGCTTTTTGAAAAATTCCCAAATCCTTGTAAGTGAATTGCTGATGTGGGGAGGGGTGGGGTGGCATCCGAAGGAGGGTGCAGCCCTGCCTTTGGGCAGTCCTCAGGGAGGGGTGCGATGAGAGGCATGCCCACTGGAGACCGTGGGGGACAGGGTGGCGCTGGGGAATTCTGCTTGGGAGGTTCCAGAGAGAGTGCCCCTAGGAAGGATCATAGAGGCTTCTGCTCTGTTTTCCCCTTTTTTGGGGGGCCTCGAGGGGTGGCGGGGCTGTGGGCTTCCGGCTCACGGTGAGTTGAGGGTAGGTCGCGGGCTGACTGCGGAGGCCCGTCCCTGGGGGAGGGCGAAGGGGTCCCTGAGTTACGTGCTTGGGTCAGCCTTGCTCCCAAGGCGGGAAAATAGAGCAGGATTGGGGCTGACAGCCTCCTGAGGGTGAGGAGAGAGCGTTTGGGAACAGGGAGGGGCCGTCCTGTGTCTGACCCATGATGACCTACGGGAGGAAGCTCCCAACAGCACCAACCGCACATACCCCACTTCATGGGGCAGCTGAAGCTGGGAGGGAAACACATTATTTAGAGCCAGTCCACAGGGAGCCCTCAAGGGTTCACTCAGCACACTACCACACCGCGCCCCCTGCCAGGGTTTCCTGCTCCACTTCCCAGGGGCCTGGCTGGCCGCTAACGCCCAGGACTAGGCCTGGGATAAACTGTTCATTTTTTTTTTTTTTTTTATAAAGATTATTTATTTATTTGAGACAGAGAGTACGAGAGAGAGAGAGCACATGAGAGGGGGGAGGGTCAGAGGGAGAAGCAGGTTCCTTGCTGAGCAGGGAGCCCGATGCGGGACTCGATCCAGGGACTCCAGGATCATGACCTGAGCCGAAGGCAGTCGCTTAACCAACTGAGCCACCCAGGCGCCCGGATAAACTGTTCATTAAAACCGC
This sequence comes from Neomonachus schauinslandi, assembly GCF_002201575.2. Classification (NCBI taxonomy): domain Eukaryota; kingdom Metazoa; phylum Chordata; class Mammalia; order Carnivora; family Phocidae; genus Neomonachus; species Neomonachus schauinslandi. The sequence goes on from NC_058410.1 coordinate 113,333,484, forward strand.
GCCCTTTCCGGGGCGCCTGGGTGGCTCAGTCGTTAAGCGTCTGCCTTCGGCTCAGGTCATGGTCCCAGGGTCCTGGGATCGAGCCCCGCATCGGGCTCCCTGCTCCGCAGGAAGCCTGCTTCTCCCTCTCCCACTCCCCCTGCTTGCGTTCCCTCTCTCGCTGTGTCTCTCTCTGCCAAATAAATAAATAAAATCTTAACAAACAAACAAACAAACAAAAACCGTGCCCTTTTCGCGGAACTGAAGTGAAACCGAAAGGAGGAGGGGTGAGAGGAACACCTGGCCTGGGCCAGGGCTCGGCGGGGCAGGGGGCACATTTCCGTCGGGGACAACTGAGGGGGCAACTGAGCCCCGGGGCTTCACCACCCACAACAGAAGGAAGGCTGGGCTGGGAGCCGGAGCCCATTTCAGTGCTTTAGGGGGCTGAGCGTAATGCAGCACTTAGCTCAGACGGGGCTGCACTGGCCCACTGAGCTCCCAAACGTCTCCGCTTTTGCTCAGTTGCATGAACGCCGTGTGGCCCTGCTGACGGGCGACGCCTTCTACGGGCAGTTGTAAAGGCCTTTGATGACAATAAACGATGCGATTGGGTAATAAACATAATGAAAACATGCACTTTGGTACACAGACTCTTTTAGGATATGATGTCCACGGCGCAAAACACTTGGAGAGAGTTGTTTTTTTCTTTTTATTGTTGTTGCTTTTGTGTAGGGGTGTTTCAGGGAGGCTCATGCAGAACTGAACTGGGAAGTTCAGTTTTTTTTTTTTTTTTTACTTCCGGGCAAAGACAATTCAAGGTCACTCCCAAATGCAAAGACAAGCAGAATGAAGAAATGAGGCTCCTCCTGCCAGGTGGCTTCTCAGTTTGTCGTCCCAGGAATCTGGAATGAAATTTAGGAGGGCTGCATCCCCTCCAATCCCAGGGACAGGCCTAGCAAGCCCTGAGTCCCGTTAATAAATCCTCCCTTTAACAGTGGCCTCTCTGGAGCCTGCTGGTGCCTGGCCGGGCGCAGAGGCCGCGCCGAGCTCTCACAAACTAATGCAGGTCCTTGTGAAACTGTTAGGGCATCTATTCTGTCCTCACTGCCCAGGATTCTGGGGACACTCGGGCTGTGGGCTTCTCCCCTTGAAAGGCCTGCAGTTTAAAGATATGTCCACCAGGTGGCGCAAAGCCTCCTTTTCGTGCGGCTGTTGAGCCCACTGTCTGCGGACAGTGTCTGTTCTGTGTGGGGGCGAGTCGGCCTTCTCTTACTAGGATGTAAATACAAATCTCCAACCCAGGCATACCCGGTAAGTAGACATCCAGCCCCTGCTTAAACACCTCCGGGGACGGGGAGCTCACCACCTCTGGGGACAGGGTAAGTAGCCGGATGGGGGTGGGGGGGAGGGGTGAAATTGAGGGCACCAAAAAAGCCACCTGTTCAGTGATAATGTCACTCTTCCTTTCCCAACCCTCAGGCCGCTGGCTCTTTGTTACGAATAATTTATTATCTCCATCTCTTATCACCTTATCCCTGAGTGGTTTATCAAGTTTCTGAACAGTGGCTCAGACAAGATTTTTCAGAGTCTGGGACACAGGCCAGGGGCATGTCAAAAGCCTCTCTCCCTGCACCCCACCCCCATCCCGGGACCTGGATTAGGAATCCGAAGAGAGACTACCTGAGTTCCCTCGTGGCTTTAGTGAAGTCAGCCTTCTGGGCCTCAGTTTCCACATCTGTAAAGTGACTAGCAGCATCCTTTACCCTGCTTGCCACATTAAGTTGTTGAGAAATTGCTGATGAAATGATGTATTTGTTTATTTAACAGATATTTACTGAGCACCTACTATAAGGTAGGCACTGTTCTGGAAACTAGGGAAGATTTAAGTAAACAAGAAATAGTGCATCTGATGTCAGGTGGTGTGGTAAGTGCCTTGAAGGAAGATACAATGGAGTCAAGTGACATGGCTGGGGGGGAGGGGGAGATTCTAAATTGAGCTGCCAGAGATGTGATAAGCATGTGAAAGCAGGAGCGAGTCATCTTCACTGACAGCCATTTCCCCCTGTAGTCTGTCTGTCTCCCTTCTCTTTGGCCTGTAGTTCCCACTGTGAAAGTGAGACAGACACCATTTCTGAGTATTGAGATAGACAGTTGTTAGTTTCTGTTACGTGCAATCAGACGCAATCCTAGTAGATATGAATGATGCAGGCGGAAAGGCTGGGAGGAGAAGACCAAACTGACCCAGAGCTACTCCTCTCTAGTCCCCTCTTTTCCCCATGGGGGAACCACAAACTAAGGCCGATGAGATCATAAATTCTCCTGAACAGGCTTCAACTCACCAGGTCAGGCCCATCTACACATCTCAACTCAAGAAAGCACTGTGTGTTGGTGAAAGTTCTCTGGCTGGAAAGCCCCAGAGTTCTAAATGTGGCTCTTGAAATCCCAGCAATTCTTATCAGGAGATTTCCCTTCAGTCACAGACTCCGGCTAGTGACATGCTCAGGTTCCCAACCTGTGATCTGGGATGAGTCTGCCTGTCAGATTATCAGGGAGCAGATGTCTGGGGGTGGCTGCACCTGGTGAGTAAATCTCCAGAGAGATTCTGAAGCAGCTGACAAAGCACCTTTCTCCCAACCATCCCTTATGAGGATCACGATCAGACTCTGTTTTAGGGACGGGACAACTTAAGATCAGAGATATCAAGGGGAGCCCGAGGGTCTGGGAACCTGGCTTTCATTCAGGGCCCTTTCCAAGCTTTGGAACAGACCATCCCAACTCCAGCCTCACACAAACTCTAAAGTGATTTGCAATGAAGTTATGTTTTCCTGGCTGAAGTGTCACCAAATCGGTTCTCGATCAGCCACAAAAAGAGAAAAGGACCTTAGACAAAGCAGAAGATCTGAACTAGAGCCAGCAGCAGAAGGTCCCCAAAGAAATAGCAGAAACGAAAGCTTGGCGGCTCAACCTCATCTTTACTTTCAGCCAGATGAAGTGCCTTTCTGATAATGCAAGGTCATTCATTTGACTTTGTAGTGCATTGGACATGCCCAGATCAAAATCCAGTTCATAGGTTAGATGGGGCAGGGGAGGAGACATCCATCATTTTTGCCCACATTCCATTGCCAGAACTCAGGCAGGCAGCATATAGATGTGTTCCTTAGCTCCTTCTGAATGCCTTTCCACCCTTATTCATTCCATTCTCCAGCCTTCCTTATCCTGCTCCGTGGCCAGGAGGCTGACCTGTATGGATGGCACCAGTGGCTCCTTTGTCCTCTGCTTGTAGTTGGGTTGGGTCAAGGAAGCCACTGGAAGGAAAACTGGAGAATGTGGTCTAGGTCTGTGTTTCTCCCGATCCCTCCTTGACTGGGGACTTTCCCCCAGTCCCAAGCAGGTCCATAGGTTGGCTATGTTTTTCTACTAAAGGCCACGTTTCTGTCACTGCCCTCTCCATACGGTCACTCCCTTCAAGTTTTGTTCCTGTTCATTCCACTTGTCCTTTTAGACTGAGGGATGGTAACCACTGCCCATTGGCAGCCCCAGGAAACCGCACCAACATTTGCTGTTTTCCCTACACCTTGTGTGCATCCTTATAAATGGTCTCGTTATTTAACCTTCCACAATTGTCCAGTGCAGGTGGAAGGGACTCTCTGGTGGACAGTTGTCTCTGCCCCATCCACTCTGACCTCTATGCTTCTTGGCTTTTCTGCATGGGCTATCAGAGGGTAATGCCTCTTTCCTGCACCCCAGCTTCCTCATCTGTAAAATGAGTGGGCTGAGCAGGAAATCTATTCAACTGACATTTGGTAGCCCCTCCAGCTGCAAATGGTATCTTGGTTGTCCCGAGCTACCTGGCTCCTTGCCTATGAACCCAAATGCAGGTTTCTCCTTCGGGCTCCAAAATAAAAGTAATCTCATAATGTATCACCTGCCACATATCTTCTCCTAACTTCCTCTTGTAGATTCAATTGTGCCTTTCCCCAAGCCCCGTCAAATTCACCTCTTGAAGCCCTGAGCCCCAGCACCTCGGAATGTGACTATATTTGGAGATAGAGCCTTTAAAGAGGTAATTAAAGTAAAATGAGGCTATTGAGGTGGGCCCTAATCCAATCTGACTGGTGTCTTTCCAAGAAGAAGAGATTAGGACACACAGAGAGACACCAGGAATGTGTGCACACAGGGGAGAGATCCTGTGAGGACACAGCGAGAAGGCAGCCATCTGTAAGTCTGTGGTACTTGGTGATGGCAGATCTTAGAAAACGAATACATGTCCTACCTTGGGTTCTAGCCCTTGAAGGCTTCTCTGTGTTATGGCTCAATACTTTGATAACTTAACCTGCGATGATGATTCAGTGGAGGTCAGAGAGTCCCTCAAATTTCCCTCAATAACACATCTCTACTTGAAGCATGACCCTTCATAAGACAATACCCCAAAGAGATTGGCAATGAGATAATGCAGGTTAGCCGAGCACCCCTCTTGTCATCCTCCTGGTAATAACTGGTTTTGCTTCTGGGAACAGCTTCTCTCCTGCTCCATCACAGTCTCCTGCCCCTGACAATGGGGAAAGGCCTGCAACCCAAGTGGGGCCATTGAGAGAAGCTCATTCCCCTGACCACAGTGATTGTTCCAGAGAAGGCATGTGACCCAGGACAGGCCAATCAGAGTCCTTCCCTGGCATTTTTCTGACTGGACCTGGCAGGGAGGTTACCCCCAAGCTGTTGGTGATCACGCCCTCCACCATGATGATATGACAGAGAAGCAGGAAGGTGAGGGGAAGTCCTGACTGGGCCTGCTGTCCATTTGCAATCCTTGGGAGTTCTGAGCTGTCCTGATCCCTGAAGATCTTCCTTCAATTCTTTGACAACCCCGATAGCTTCCTAACAAATCTCCTTTCACTTAAGTTGGTTTGAGTTGGGGTTTCTGTCTTATACAATTAAGAATGCTCTGACTCTATTTTGAGGAGGTACAGTCCTTGCCAAAAAATGTTTGGCATTCTTCAAGTTTGCTTCCAGGCCTGCCACTTGTCTCTCTCTCCTAGAAGGTAGTTCCCTATCACCAGAGGTTTTCGGGCAGAGAGGGGGTGTCCTTTGTCTGGGTTGAATCAGAGGGAATTGTTGCTTTGGAGCTCAGGAGGTTTAACTGGGTGGCATCAAATATTCTCAGTAAAAGTCACTGATTCCATTGTGTACAGTCTCCTCCTGCCAGGGATTAGAGAGGCCCACTGTTTGAACACAGCTCTACTTTTCTCTCAAACTCATACATCGAGAGTTTATGAGCATCAGTGTAATACACTCTATTAATAAAAATGGAAGAAAAAGCCCATATCATCATCTCAACAGACACAGAAGAATCATTTGGCAAAATCGACCACTCTTTCATGATAAACATACTCATATCTTGGAGTAGAATTGAACCTCTCCAACCTGATAAAGGTCATTTATGAAAACCTTGCTGCTATATCACACTTAATGGTAAAAGATTAGATGCTTTCCGCCTAATGTCAGGAGATTCTAGCCAGGGAAATTAGTCAAGAAAAAGAAATAAAAGACATTCACATTGGAAAGGGAGAAGTAAAACTATGTCTGTTCAGAGATGTTATGATATTGTATACTGAAAAGGCCCAAGGAAAAAAATCGATTAGAATGAATAAGTGAGTTGAACAAGGTTGTAGGATACGAGACCAATCCATAAAAGTCAGCTGTATTTCTATACACTAACAATGAACAGTCTGAAAATGAAATTTGAAAACAATCCTATTTACAGTAGCATCAGAAAGAATAAAATACTTAGGATTATATTCACAAAACTACAAATCATTGCTGAAAGAAATTAAAGAGGCTCTAAATACATGGGCAGACATTCCATGTTCCTGGATCGGAAGACTTACTATGTTAAGATGGCAGTACTTCTCTAATTGACCTACAGATCCAGTGCAATCCCTCTGAAAATTCCAACTTTTTTTTTTTTTACAGAAACAGATAAGCTGTTAGTAATATTTATATGGAACTGCAAGAGACCCTGAATAGCCAAAACGATAGCCAGAGTAATCTTGAAAAGAAAAACAAAGTTGAGGGACCCATGTTTCCCAATTTAAAACTTACTACAAAGCTACAGTAACCAGAACAGTGTGTACTGGCATAAGATAGACATGTAGATCAGTGAAATAAGATTGAGAATCCTGAAATAAATCCACACATCCATGACAATTGATTGTTGATAAGGGTGCCAAGACTATTTAGTGGGGAAAGAATAGGTTCCTCAACAAATGGCATTGAGACAACTGGGTATCCACATGCAAAAAAATGAGGTTGTAACCTTATCTCACACCAATGTATAAAATTTTTTTTTTAAAGATTTTATTTATTTATTTGACAGAGAGATAGAGAGCACAAGTAGGCAGAGAGAGAGGGAGAAGCAGACTCTCCACTGAGCAGGGAGCCTGACGTGGGGCTCGATCCCAGGACCCCGGGATCATGACCTGAGCTGAAGGCAGCCGCTTAACTGACTGAGCCACCCAGGCGCCCCTCAATGTACAAAATTTAACACCAAATTCAACTCAATACAAAAATTAACTCAAAATGAATCAAAGACATACATATAAGAGCTAAAACTGTAAAACCTTTGGAAGAAAACATAGGAGTAAATCTTCTTGACTTGGATTAGGTAACAGTTTCTTTTTTTGTTTGAAGATTTTATTTATCTATTGTCAGAGAGAGAGAGAGAGAGTGCACAAGCAGAGGGAGCTGCAGGCAGAGGGAGAAGCAGGCTCCCTGCTGAGCAAGGAGCCCGATGTGGGATTTGATCCCAGGACCTTGGGGATCATGACCTGAGCAGAAGACAGATGCTTAACCGACTGAGCCACCCAGGCATCCCTAGGTAATAGTTTCTTAAATGAGACCCCAAAAGCACAGCAAGAAAAGAAAAAGAAATAGATAAAATGGACTTTATCAAAATAAGAAGACGGCACAGAAAATGGGAGAAAATATTTCCAAATTATATATCTGACAAGGGATTTATACCCAGGAAATATGAAGAACTCTACAAACCAATAATAAAAAGACAAATAACCCAACCAAAAATGGCAAAAAGACTTGAAGAGACAATGAACAATCACCAAAATGATGGCCAATAAGCACATGAGAAGATGTTCAACATCATCCATCATTAGGGAAACACAGACCAAACCACAATGAGGTACTATCTCACGCCTACTAGGATGGTCATAATAGACAAGATGGACGGTAACAAGCGTGTGGAGAAACTGGAACCCTCATACATTGCTGGTGGGAATGTGAAATGGCGAGGCTGCGATGGAGACCAGTTTCACCATTTCTTAAAATGATAAAATAGATTTACTATATGATCCAGCAATTCCATTCCTAAGTACATACCCAAGAGAATTGAAAATATAGGTCCACATAAAAATTCATACACAAATGTTCATTGTAGCATGATTCATAATAGCCAGAAAGTAAAACCAACCCAAGCGGCCATCAACTGATGAACGGATAAACAATATGTGGTATATCTATACAATGGAATATTATTTGGCCATAAGAAGGAATAAAGTTCGGATTATATCATCCCACTTACCTGCAATGCCTGGCAAGGCAAATCGATAGAGACAAACAGTAGATGAGTGGTTTCCAGGGCCTAGAGGGATGAGGAAGTGGGAATGACTGCTAATGGGAATGGGATTTCTTTTCAGTGTTGAAAATGTTCTGGAATCCGGTAGTGGTAATTGATGCACAACTCTGGATATACTAGAAACTATGGCATGTGAATTAGATCTCAATAAAGGTGTGATTAAAGAAAAAAGTGCTTATGAGCAAATAGACCTCTGTGTGGAGTGGCAGCTTCCCCAAAGACAACAGCAGGTCAGAAGTACTTTCCTAGGTCCCTAAGAGTGGGACACAGCATAAGGATTAAAACCCAGGCTTTGAATCCCCGTGGTTGTGGGCTTAAACACTCCTTCCACCTCTTATGAGTTGTAGAGTGTTGGGAAATGGTTTCTCTGAGCCTCTCATCTGTAACGTGAGAATAATTCTTACTTTCTAGGCTTCGTAGGAGGATTATCTGCTTGGTAGCTTAGAGTGTTCAATAAATGATAGCTATTATTATTATTATTATTATTATTATTATTATTATTATTATTTTCTCTTGGACAGAGGGGGAAGAGATCCCTGGAAGGAAACTTTGGCCGTGGAAAGAAGAGGCCCGGCTGAAAGAAGTAGACAAACAGATTTTAGGTTGTAGCTAGGACTAGAGGGACACGGAGGACCCTCTCCAGGAAGGGGGGGCAGGAGGGTGATTGGAGAGGGAAAGAGTACATATACTCAGCCTCCCAGTACTATCGCCAAGTGGGTTAATGGTAGGAGGCCGATCGGGTATTTTGTCACATTCTAGTGCTGCAACTTTCCAAACCTTTACTCTTGGGAAGGGGCAAGGAGTTGCTTGTGGATACCCAGTTGTCTCAATACAGTCTCACTATAGATACTAGGCATGAACACCAAAATCAGCCCAGGCTCCCTTGATTCTGCAAACAAATGAACAGCAATAGCTGGCCCGTTAGGACTACATCTTTAGTGGGGCTGAATGTTTTCTTCTCATCAATATTTGATTCTTGTGCAATAACAGATGATTTTTATTTTGTTCTTTGGCCTTTTTTGTACTTTTCAAATTTTCTACAGGGATAAGGTTTTGTTGTTGTTTTGTTTTTGTTTTACTAAAATGCTATTAGGAAATTCATAATAAGCATGACTTATGACAGCATTGCCTTTTGTCCATGCTTTTCCTTCTTGGATCTTGCCTGGCTCCATCAAGATTAGTATTTGTGAGCTGTATCAGTCAGGGTTCAGCTGGGGGAAAGAGAAACTACACCAGCTGATTGTAGCAGGAACCGAATCAGGGGCTTACCAAGTTGGTGGAAGGGTTGGAGGAATGGGTTCTGAGTTGTGGCCCCCAGGAATGATCTGGAACACCACAATGAGACCTATGATCCAGACATCAAGGGCCATCCTTGTTCCATGAAGGGGTGTCCGCAATGCTGGAATGCTGTTGAAAAATACAGTTTCTCTTGACCTTGCTTGTCCCCATAGGAAGACACCCCATCTCACCTGCTCCTCCCAAATCTTGGGCCCCAGCCTCTAATGGTCAGATCCTCATTCACGTCCAAAAATCTAGGGGCAAAGGAGGGTGAGAAGTGTACTTTTCAGTTTTTTAGTCTGTGAGGTAAAGGACGGGACTCTGGCAGGAGGCTGGGATGGACATGAATGGGGTCAATCCATCCAGACCAGCCTCCGTATATCAAGATTTTGACATTTCTTTTGGCTCGAAACTTACCTGAGTTAAACAACTGATGATACCCACCCCCCTTCTCTCTCTGTCTCTCTCTGGCTGCGTAAAATTTATCTTTGCAGTGTGAAATGACTTTTTCCTGTGTGTGGAGTCTATACATTTACCTCTGAAACCCTTGAAACCAGGAGAAGCAGTTTCCTGCGATGAGTCCTCGCATCTGACTTCAAGTGCTCTGAGTTTGGCCGGTGCTGAAATGAAATCCACTTTTTCTACAGGAAGTGCGAAACTCCTGTGCATTACAGGAAGTAAGAGCTTCCACATATTCTCTTGAGAATAATGAACACTTCCCGGAGGAAACAATATAACTTAATAAGGCTTTTTTCAATAAAGAACCAACTGCTTAAGAACACACTCAGAGGGAAAAAGCATTTCAGAAGATGCTTCACTTCACGAATAATTAAAAGCAAATCAAAAACAAGAGTGGCTCATCAGATCAATAACAAGGAACAGGCTCGAGTATCTACTCGGGTCCGGTACTTTTGCTGTGAGCGACTTTGCCGTAGACATCTTTGCTGCAAACATTTTTTGTCACATAACTAATTGGCCATAAGGCGATTTTGCCATACAAGATAAAATAACTGGTTGACGTTTGGTTTCATTTCTCCATTGACAAAGTTCCCATTTTTATGTTATATAAATCGCTAGCCCTCATAATGGTTTAGACAGTGTTGAATAGAGGTGGTGATCTTAAAATAGTGGGTGATAACAACTATGTATATCTATTTTTTTTTTAAGATTTTATTTATTTGTTTGACAGAGAGACACAGCGAGAGAGGGAACACAAGCAGGGCGAGTGGGAGAGGGAGAAGCAGGCTTCCCACTGAGCAGGGAGCCCGATGCGGGGCTCAGACCCAGGACCCTGGGATCATGACCTGAGCCGAAGGCAGACGCTTAATAGCTGAGCCACCCAGGCGCCCCTATGTGTATCTATTTGATAGAAAGTTCGGTGACAAAGCTTACTGGCAGTGTGACATAGCCTGTTGAGTAGACCGCCTACTATACTAGGCCAGAAAATGTTATCTTATCAGTTACAGAGATAACAAAGCTCAGTTATAAATGCTTTACAGCATTGGCATTTCTTCCACATTTCCCATAGAACTTGGAAATGTCTGTCAGCAGACAGGTGACAGTATGCCAAGAGCGAACAAGGGTGTGGAAGGCTTTCACGATGCAACATGAAGCTCAGTGACAAATACGCATCCTACTATTTGGAAACGGATACCTCCCTTAATGAAAAGAAATTTTATTCTTTCAGGTTTGCATTTATTTTAATTTTATTTATTTGAGAGACAGAGAGTGAGCGGGGAGAGGAGCAGAGCGGAAGGGAGACAGACAAGCACACTCTGCACTGAGGGTAGGAGCCCAACCTTGAAATCACCACCTGAGCCGAAACCAAGAGTCAGATGCTTCACTGACTGAGCCACCCAAGTGCCCCTGAAAAGAAATTTTAATGTAAAAAAAAAAAAAAGTGTGATGCAATCAACAGGCAAATAATTTTAAAAAATGCATACTGCAGGGGGCGCCTGGGTGGCTCAGTTGGTTGAGCAACTGCCTTCGGCTCAGGTCATGATTCTGGAGTCCCGGGATCGAGTCCCGCATCGGGCTCCCTGCTCGGCAGGGAGTCTGCTTCTCCCTCTGACCCTCCCCCCTCTCATGCTCTCTCTCTCTCTCTGTCTCATTCTCTCTCTCAAATAAATAAATAAAATCTTAAAAAAAAAATGCATACTGTAGTCCCCCCTCATCTGGAGTTTCGCCTTCCGGAGTTTCGGTTCCCCCTGGTTGGTTTCATTTACCCTAGTCAGTCAACATTAGCAAAGGCAGATGATTCTCCTCCTACATCATCATGTTATCACAAGAGGAAAGGTGAGCACAGCCCGGTAAGATGTTTTGAAAGAAAGGGAGAGAGAGACTGCATTTATATAACCTTTATTACAATATATTGTTATGTTTTATTATTAGCCTTTGTTGTTAATCTCTTACTGTGCCTAATTTATAAATTAAACTTCATCATAGGCATGTCCATACAGGAAAAAACATAGCATATATAGGGGTTGGTGTGGTTTCAGGCAGCCACTGGGGGTCTTGGAATATACACCTTATGGATAAGGGGGAACTACTGTATTACTATGAATGAAAGACTTTGAAGACATGTGCTTAGGTACAATCCACAAAATAAAATCAATTATTTGTGCAGTGTTGCCATGATTCCACACTCGACATCTTGAATGAATTCAAATGTTTTGTATTTCCCAATATTTTTAATTCCATTATTCATTTTTCATGTTTCCTTACGTGCTTTTAATCAATGTTCCTCTTTCGTTTTTCGTGATTTCGGTTTTTACGACAAATTGCCTTATGGCGATTCTATTAATTTTTTCCTATCTCATTATTTTTTAAAAATGTCCCTTTTTATTTTGCATTATTTTATCTTTTATGGCAAAATTGCCTTCAGTCAATAGTTATACAGTGAAAGACGCTTGCGGTAGAGATGTCTATGGCAAAGATGTTTACAGCTGAAGTTACTTGGACCCGTGTCCGCTCTGAGTGTGGGTGCAGAGAACAGCTTCTCTCAGCAACCACAACTGGTGGGGTAAAAAGGCGCAAAGTTTGGGAAGGAAATTTGGCAGGGCCTACCAAAAAACTGAACATTGGGACCTCTGGGTGGCTCAGTTGGTTAAAGGTTTGCCTTTGGCTCAGATCATGATCCCAGGGTCCCAGAATCGAGTCCCACATGGAGCTCCCTTCTCAGCGGGGAGCTTGCTTCTCCCTCTGCCCCTGCCACTCCCTCTGCTTGTTCTCTCTCTCTCTCTCACTGATAAAGAAATAAATAAAATCTTAAAAAAAAAAAAAAAACCCAAAACAAAAACACACAGAAAAAAACCCTGAATATCTCCCTTGGGACCCAGCCATTATGTTTCTGAGAAAACACCTTTCAGAAATGTTTTCATATACAAACAAAAATATATTTATAGAAATCATCTTTGAAACATGGGGTTACAATTACAAAAATTTGGGAAAAGCCCAAATTTTCCATTGGATCAATAAATCCAATGGAATACTATTTTGTTCTGCAGGATACTTGATATAAATTCTATCAAGGAGTCAGACTGAAAGCACGACTTCCTCTAAGAAGTCACGAGGATTTTACTTACCTCTCAGGGTTCCCCAGTGAGGAAGGAAAGTTTGAACTTGGATGTCTTAGTTGTCAAACACCTTGGGTTTAAAAGAGGGAGGGTTGTTACCTTGGAGAGGGAAACAGTGACCTAGCTACCGACAGACAGACCGCTGATTTCGGTCCATCTCCACATCCCTGCCTGTGTAGGTTGGGGTGGGAGGGGGGCAGGTAAGTTCCACTCCAGCTTTTGAAAATTTCAAGGAGAAAGGTCATCAGCTGAAGGCTGAGAAGCTAGTGTGGGTAAAATGCAATATTCTTCTAAATATTCTAAAATGCATGGGGAATACAGGGACATTGCTGAACTCCCCTCCTTCGATATTCATATTGACTGTCTCTTGGAGTTTTGAACCCTTGCTCTCACTCGTTTAAAAAAAAAAGAAACCCTTTGGGGCTTGGAAGGAAGAAGGGAGTCTCCCCTGCTCTTTGGCCCCAACCTCCCTTAAGGTACTGTTTATTGTGGAATCCCACCACCAAAGGAACATAAATAAGAAAGGCGAGTCATGGAACAGTATATACTGAATGGTCCCATCCATGAACATAAGAATAACAATGCTATGCTATTTTCCATATTAAAAAAAAAAAAGATCTCAGAAAGGCTTATTCAAAACAATGGCTATGTCCAAGTGTGGGGGTGTTATGTGGCCTCTGGTGTTTTAAGTCACACACAGACACATATTATTCTTGAAGGAAGCTGCTCTGTTTCCAGCCAAGTTGCCCACAGGCTTGCCGGCTTGTTTTGATAAGATAAGACCTTCAAAGTCTGTCCTGGACTGCTTATTTTCCTGTTCTCTGGTGGGAGCAGAGAGATCTTACTTTTCAATGGAGGGACAGTCACCTGTTAGTGCAAGGGCCCGCCTCTTCCCCGAAACACGCCTCCTTCCAACTTGGACCTAGTACCCAAGATCCTGATAGCTGATCACATCCCCCAGGGAATTCCAGAGTGGTCAGAAAGACTTGGCCCTCGAGTATCACCTTGTGGGTGACATCTGCAGGTGAAAACCTGGGCCTCCCTTGGATTTACCGGGAAGGTCAGAGCTGCCGAGGAACCTTCTGTCACAAAGAGCAGAAAGACCTGTGAGTAATGCTTTGCCTTGGCTTCAGTATCTTTGATATTGGTTTTACATTTTTTATTTCTACATCAATCATTTTCTCTTGTAATTAATTTTATTTGCTTATTTTTCAGGGCCATGAAGGGACCACTTTAGAAGTGGCGGGATGTGGTAGTGTCATCTGTCCGGGATGCACACTTCTGCTGGACCACTCAAGGTGCTTCTTGTTCTAGCAGGAAGGGGAATATTCCAGTGGGTTCCTGCTTCGGAGGGGGAGATTGTTGGGCAGCTGAACCCTGAGCCTGGATGAGAGTTAGCTGGGTGGGGGCGCCAGAACCTGAAGACCCAGACTGCTGAACAGCTGGGTGTGAAAGAGAGCATACCACAAACTTGGGGGCTCGGCACTGCAGAAATGCATTCTTCTATAAGAGGCCAAAGATCCAGAATCCAGGTTTCATCAGGATTGGTTCTCTCTGGAGGCTCCAAGGGACATCGGTTCCATGCCTTTCTCCCAGTTTCTGGTGGTCGCCAGCAACCCTTGGCATTCCTGGGTCTGTAGATGCCTCACTCTGATCTCTGCCTCTGTCTTACATGGCTCTCTTTCTTCTGCATGCCTCCATGAGTCTCAAATCTCTCTGTCTTTCTAAGGACATCTGCCATGGGATATAGGGCCCTCTCTAAATCCAGGATGATCTCATCTTGAGGTCTTTAACTTAATTACATCTGTAAAGACTTTTTTCTGAATAAGGTCACATCCCCATGTTTCAAAGGGTTAGGACTTGGTCATATCCTCTTGGGGGTCATTATTCAACCCACTACCAAGAGGGTCCAGCAAGAGCGAAGACACTGCTACTCTCATTGCCCTTTGGGCTACCACAGTTGGTCACTGCATGTTGCAAATCTCTCTCTGTCTAATAATTTGCATGATCTCATATTTGCAAAGGTTTCCAGCTCCTGGAACCTAAATTGCAGCCTTTCAGCCAGTTCAGACTTGGCTGGAAGATGGGTATAACGGGGCCCTTTTGCAGAAGACACTGGACTGCTCAATGGAAGGGAAATAGAGGGACACTTTGGGGCAGGTGATCAGTTCCTGAGGAGCAAGGTTCTTCTTGAAACTCCTCCTCTTCTCTGCTTGTTGTCACTCCCTGGCCTTGTGTTGGTGGGCACCCCCCTCCCCCATCCCTGCAACCCTCCCAGATAGGAAAGCTTGATTTGGGTTTGTTCAGTGTTTGGAGAGCTAGAGCCACTGCGTGGTATTCTGTTTGGGAGCTGTATCATGACAGAGAAGGTCTGGCCTGCGGCTTGAGTTTCTTGGTGAAACTGAGAGACCCAAGGTGACATGTCTGAGACCCCATGTGGACAGGAAGGAAGCTTCCATAGGGCGCAGGAACTTGGAAGCTGTCACTGAGTAAGATACTCCAGGAATCCTCACCTCACACCCTCTTTACCAAAGGGGGTAGCCATTTAAAAAAAAAGATTTTATTTATTTATTAGAGAGAGAGAATGAGCACGAGTGGGGGCAGAGGCTGAGCATGGAGCCTGATGCAGGGCTCCATCTCAGGACCCTGAGATCATGACCTGAGCTGAAACCAAGAGTGGGATGCCCAACTGACCCTGGGGGGTAGCCATTTCTATAATTTGCCTGGTGGGGAACCAAGCCAGGAAAATACTGTTAACTAATTTTCAAAAATGGAGTAGATAAATAATACATATGTACTGTAGAAAACTGGGAACATTTGGCAAAAATAAATAAATAAATAAATGAATAAATAAGTAAATATCACCTATAATTCCATTCCAAATGAAAGTCATTTAAAGTATTTAGGTGATTATATTTCCATTTTTAAAAACACATGTGTATGCTTGAATATCATTTAAATTCTTCTGCACGTGCAATTTTATATCCCAAGTTTTCTATTTAATGTGCCATAACATATACAAATGAAAATAAACTCTGTATACAAAGTGTAGTTGTATATTAACAGTGATGTTAAATATGTATTTTGTGTTTACTGATTGCTTTTAAATTTGCATTTATTTTTGCATTCCTTTATAAAATAAAGAGAGTAACCCTTTGCCTGTAGTATTTGTTAAAAATAATTATTCCTAGTTTGGTTGTTCGCCTTTTAACCTTTGATAGTGTTTTTGATTTGCAGAAGTTTATGATTTTGACTAAGTCAAATCTATCATTTTTTCCTTATATGACTCTTCTCATTATGTTTTTTTTTAACTTAAAGTATACTAGGCCCAACGTGGAACTTGAAATCACCACCCTGAGATCAAGAGTCGCATACTCTACTGACTGAACCAGCCAGGTGCCCCTCATTATGGGTTTTATTCTTAGAAAGCCCTTCACCCAAATTAAGTTATGTACTTATTTTTTAGCTTTTTAAAGTAGTGTTATTTTTACATAAAATGCTTTAATGCATCTGCAAATTATTTTATACTACAGTATAAAGTGTGGATCTAAACGGGTCCTCCCCACCTTCTAGCTAATGTCTTCAATACCATTTGCTGTATAACCCACCTCTTCTTGTTGGTTTGTGAGCTTTCTTTCTCATACACAAAATTCACATATTGTTTGGAATGGTTTCAGAGCTATTTTTTTCTAATTGATTGTTCATTGATTCTTGTTGACACAGCCTTCTTTTACTTCTTTAGCTTTATAATACATTTCATATCCGGCAGAGAAAATGTCCCTTCTTTATCTCAATTATTTTTATCTTCCAAAAATATTATGTAACCTTACCTGTCAATTTTTCTAGGAAAATATAGCCAGAGAAAATTTGCCAGTTTTTATATTCAAATTTTGTCAAATTCTTTTGAATTTTAATCGAAACTATGATGAACTATGAAGTACCAGCAGAGAATTAGCTTTTTTTTATATATATATAAGCTTTCCTTTCAAGAATGTGGATGTTTCTGTATTTTCTCAAATCTTTTATACTGCTTGTAGGCCTCATACATTTCTTCTTCAGGACAGAGTATTCTCTCTTTTTTAAGATTTTATTTATTTATTTGAGAAAGAGAGAGAAAGCATGAGCAGGGAGGAGGGGCAGAGGGAGAGGGAGAAGCAGACTCCCCACTGAGCAGGGAGCCTGATGTGGGGCTTGATCCCAGGATCCTGGGATCATGACCTGAGCCAAAGGCAGATGCTTCACTGACTGAGCCACCCAGGCGCCTCTGGACAGAGTGTTCTCAAATTGCTTTATGGATGCCAAATTTCCTGCCATCACACCTCCTACCTGGTTATATAGAAATAAAGTAAATAGTAAATAGAAAATATTGTAAATAACAGTAAATAGAAAAACTGGACCTTTTTGTGGTATTTATTTTTCACGCAGGCTCTTTTGTATTATTAATTCTAAAAATTTTCAACTGATCCCAATTTTCTGGCTTTGTAATTATATTTCTACCAGTGATAATACTATTGCCTATCTAGATTTATTTCATGAAAGAATTTCAATCTAAAATGGAATCAAAGGATACAAAGTGGAGAATCTCACACATGTATCCTCAGAAAAATAGAACCTAAGAACCAAGAGACTGATTTCCATCAAATGCCTGACTTACAGAAGACAAGACTTATCTCCTGATTAATGAATATCTGCCAACAATCTTTCCCTATCCTCAAGCCAATGAACCCATTGTTTGGACTCTGGCTGGACTTCCCCACTATGTGCTCCTCGATTGTAAAGACAGCCCACAAACCCAGCGGACTCCCCTATAGCTTGCTAAAGCTTGTGTTTCTGGCATTGCAGCCTCTGCTATTCCTAAATAAACTCAAATTTCTAATAATTTGAGCTTGCCTCAGTTTACCCCCTTATTTAGGTTGACATTCAATGGTGTCAGAAGTGAGATCGGAAAGAGACAACCTGCCTTACCCCCCGCAGGGAAGAGGAGCCTCAGAATCAAACAAGTCGCCTGAACTGAGCCCCTTGAGCTCAGTGCTTTCATGAGTGACATTCTGCTTCCAGTTTTATGAGTTTCCTGTTGGATTTCAAGCTCCCTCCTTTTGGTTGAGCTTTCTGACTTTTTCTGGGATTTGGATAAGGACAGATTGTCCTTCTGGTAAGTACTCTTTTGGTTTCTGAATTTAGAATGCACTTGGTTTCTGAATTTAGAATGTGCTTGGTTTATGAATTAGAATGTGCTTGGTTTAGATTTAAACTTGTGAATTTTCCTGAGAGCAAGACTAAAACCAAAGCCGATGGCATGGTTGAGCACCTGGATGCTGCTAGAGCACTTGCCACCTTTCTAAGAGAGACAACCATCTCTGAAGCACAAGGCTACTGTGTAAAGATAAGGTGATCACAGACGAGGGAGTTTCATATTAGGTCACTCGCCACCAGCAAGAAAATTCTGTGCAGCAAGGGAGACCTGGTCACAGGTCAGATAAATAGGGCAGAAGCCGTCTGTCAGGAAAAAGGAGTATCCTGAGAAAGGCATGCTGTCAAACAAAACTGACATCTCAACCTCAAGCATGTCCCCTTGGCTATCTAAGAATTTTTTTTTTTTCTCTCAGGAACATTCCAAAAATGGGATCTTAGTCATCTAAATGCTTTAAGAATGGCCCCCTCCTTAGCAACTGTGGTTGGTTTTATGTTAAAGAAATTATGGTCTCTCCTCATATGCATGGACCAATCTTACTGAAGACAACTTAGAACAATGACCATTATGAGGAATGTTCTAATTAGATACGATCGTTTATTTAAAAAATGCACTCAGAAGCAAGGATGACCAAATCAAACAAACAGGATGGGACACCTATTTTAATCGGTATGTAGGAGCCTCCAAAAGGCTTCAAATTTCCAAAATAGTTTCGTTGAAATATTCACTGCAAAAGGCTAATGAAGAATTAAAGGCATAAAAGTGCGGCAAACAAAAGACCATGAGGCTGATGTCACTCCTACTGCCCCCACTACCCTCCTCTTCTACGTAAGGACTCATTCTACTAGTCCTCTGTCTGATTGGTCTTTCCACTCTGAAGAAACTACATGACTGTAAACAAAAGTCCACTGTTGGTGGTCTTATAGATGCCCCCATGTCTATCCTCGAAGGAGAGCCCCCTCCCAGGGTTGACAGGATCTGAGGAATTTTCTGGTAAATTGCTACTGGTGATTTCCTTGAACAGTCAAGGGAAATCTAAAACTAATGGAAAATCTTGCCAATTTCTGGTAGATACCAGAGGTACATTCTGTGCTTTAAACCCTACTTGCTTTGGATCCTGCAGATGGGATCCTAGGAAAGTGGGCAGCAGCCAGCAAAGGGTGAGAATTCTCACCAGGGTCAGCTCTCCTGAATCTCTGTTCGCTGTGCTCAGGTGAGAGAGGAAGGTAAAATTTCACATTGTCTCTTCCTTTCCAAATCCAAATCCACTGGTTATGGGTCCTCCCCCCCCCACCCCCGGGGTAGCGGTTACTTTCTTGTTTGTTTGTTTTGTGTCCTAAGAACTTGGCTTGGCAACCATTAGGTTGGGGGCCCCAAAATATGGCCGGACACAAATGTGTGTTGGCAGCCCATTTGCAGGCAAGGTCTATTGTCAGCCCCCCAGGGGACTTGCCTAATAAGTCTTTCTTTCATTTAGTTATCTTTGGGAGGGGCCCTGAATCTTTGGCAGGTATCATCTTTTGCAGTCTTTGCGGGGATGCCTCTTCGGTCCATGGTGTTGTTTAATACTCCCAGGAGTATTTGCTATTTATCCTGGCTGAAACCTGACAAGATATTCGGGAAGATTTTTTAAGTAGCTCTATGGTCAGAAGTTGGCTCAGTTGGAAGCTGATAAAATCTGTGTCTATATGTAGGTGTATATCTGTCTCTGTCTCTATATCTATCTGTGTATCCATCTACCTACCTATTTACCTTTTATGTAGACCTTTTATTTCTATCTCGGGTCTTAATGTGTTGGTCAGAAATACCAGGAACAATGTTCACCAATTATGAGATAATTGGCTTTATCTTTTATTCCTGTTTTCAACTGGAAGACCTCTGATATTTCACTATTGTGCAATGATGTTTGCAGATTTAAGAGATTTATGGTCTTCTTGTTTATTTTTGTTTTGTTTGTTTGTTTTGTTTTTTTTCCCTGGGCCTCAGGTACAGTTCATGGTACATCATTTGCCTGTGCAAGGCCCCCTCTCCCATGTGTTATGTATGTGTTTATCCTGGGTGGCTTTCTCTCCCCAACTGATCCTGCCGATATGTTGAATGTGTATCTTTTTTTTAATTTTAATTTTTTATTGTTATGTTAATCACCATACAGTACATCATTAGTTTTAGATGTAGTGTTCCATGATTCATTGTTTGCGTATAACACCCAGTGCTCCATGCAGAACGTGCTCTCTTTAATACCCATCACCAGGCTAACCCATCCTCCCATCCCCTCCCCCCTAGAACCCTCAGTTTGTTTTTCAGAGTCCATCGTCTCTCAGGTTCGTCTCCCCCTCCGATTTCCCCCCCCTTCTGAATGTGTATCTTTTTATATGTATTCTTACAAACCCAGCATTGTTGTTTTTCCTGTTTATATTCCTTTATTTTATTTTATTTTATTTATTTGCCTGAGGGAGAGAAAGAGCGAGAGCATAGAGAGAGAGAGAGGGAGAAGCAGACTCCCCACTGAGCAGGGAACCCAACGCGGAACCCGATCCCAGGACCCTGAGATCATGATTTGAGCCAAAGGTGGACGCTTAACTGACTGAGCCACCCAGGCACCCCATTTGGTTTTTTTTTTTTTTTTTGAGAGAGGGAGAGAGAGAAAGCATGTGTGCAAGTGTGCATACATGCATGTGCGAGAGAGAGTGAGGTGCGGGGGGGCAGAGGGAGAGGGAGAGAGAGAATCTTAAGCAGGCTCCATGCCCAGCACAGAGCCAATGAGGGGCTCAATCTCATGACCCTGAGATCATGACCCCCGCTGCAATCAAGAGTCCCATGCTTAACCGACTGAGCCACTCAGGCGCCCCTGCTTGTTTATCTTCTTAATTTACATAATGTTATTTGGTACATCTCATTCTGTTTCTCACTTTTTTCCAATAAATACTGCATGTTTAGGATCCCTCCACATTGCTATGAGTTTATCCAACCAGGCCTCTCATGTGTAAATAATTCTTCAGGGTGTCCCTCTTCTACATTTTATTTGTCCTTCTCCAGGATCCTTTAACTCTCCGTTACCACAAATGGTGCTTTGGTGGACTCCTCGTTCATGTGCCCTTAAAGAGCCGTGTGAAAACTTCTAGGAGTGGAATTGCTATGTCCCAGCAATACAGACACCAGCCCATTTGCCCTCCACCCCCAGCAGAAAATGTCCCCACAGCTTCACGACCATTCAGCACTTCCTAGTCCTCTAATACATGAAACCCGATTTAAAAAGCCCTGTTTTTTTTCAGTGTTACTCCCATTGATCTAAGTCATATTTTGGATATTACTTAAGATAAATCATTTTTATCATGAAAAAGAAATCTCCTCCTCTGCCTAGCTTAAAAAAATTCCCATCAGGATTGCATATAGAAATTGTCAAACAATTTTGTTTAAACCCGTTGACACAGCTCCCTGACAGGAGTAGTTTCTTAATCTCAAATTTCCTTTGATTTCTTAAAATACAGTCCACTGGATGTTATGGCGAAGTCATTTAATGTACTTTCAAGTTTAATTTGTTGCTTGATGTTAAGAAATACTGTGATATTACTGCTCTAAGTGATTTGGATGTATTCCTGAGAGAGGCCCGGAAAACCCAAAGCATGTGACTCTTAGTATCAATCAGGTCAGTAAACTATGGATTGTCACCTGTTTTTATATGGCCCAAGAACCTTTGGGAATGATTTTTACATTTTTAGATGGTTGAAAAAAAGATTTTTTAGAAGAGTAATATTTCATGGCATGTAAAAATTATATGAAATTCAAATTCAGCACCCATAAATAAAGTTTTATTGGAACAGAGCCATGCTCATTTGTTTATATATTATCTATGGCTGTTTTCTCACTCACTCTGTTCAGAGTTGAATAGTTGCGACAGAGGTCATGTGGCCCACAAAGCTGAAAATATTCACTCTGTCTCTACATGAAAGGTTTGCCAAACACTGATATGAATTATTTAATCAACAAAAGCTTATGGAGAACCTACTAGTGACTTTTGTGCTGTTGTTGAAGGAACTGGGAGATGTTTGCATCATCACTTGCATTATGGGCTTATTTGTAGTTAAACCATGTTTAATTTGCATGTGAATAAATAATTGCCTATGTAGGGCTTTTAGTGATGTAAGCAAAAAGGGGGGAAGTGAAAGCATTCATTGATTAGTTCACTCACTCATTCATTCAATGAGCATTGATTGAGCACCTTCTCACTGCCAAGCACCTGGCTAAGTTCTGAGGACACAGAGGAAAACCTAAGGAGGTCCCTGTCGTCAAGGTGCTGTCATCTAGTGAGGAAAGCAGATAGAAGAATAATTTCCACATGTATGGGAAGTGCCCATACCGCCAGGTCAGGGGGGGACCCACACCATTTCCTACCCTCTTCTCCCTGGCCACCTAGTCACTTCCCCAGCCTCCCTTGCAGCTAGGGATAGACATACAACCAGTTTTGGTCAACAAGACATAGAAAAGAACTACTGAGAAGTGCCTGGGAAAACTCTTGAGATTAAAGGCAAAGCCACACATGACACCATCACTTTGTGCCTCTTGCCTACCTTTGAATTCGAATGTGATGGTGGTACAATGGGATTTGTGGCAGCCATCTTGTGATCATGAGGTAATGATCCTTGTTAGCATCCTCAAGCTGCTGCACCAAACCTGGAACTACCTACCTTCAGGGACTCCCATTCGAATGAGATCATTACATGGCATCATTGTTTAAGTCAGTGGTTTTTACCTGGGGGGTGATTTTACCCTTCAGGGGCTATTTGGAGATGTCTGGAGACATTTTTGGTTTTTGCTACTGGAAGGGGGTACTCCTGGCATCTAGTCGGTAGGGGCCAGGATTGTTGCTAAACATCCTACAATACGAAGGACAGCCCACACAACAAATAATTATCTGGTCCAAAATGTCCGTAGAGCCAAGGTGAGAGACCCTGGCTTAAGCCATTGTTGACCAAGTATGTTCATTACTGATACAGAGAATGTGAAAGGCTGGCCAGAGCCACAGGAGGGTGAGCGGACCGATGGCCACCTTAGGACATGGGAAAGAGGAGTACAGGGAATTATTCACTGGCCTCACTCCCACAGCACCGTTAGGTTTGACACAAGTTCCGTGAGAGGGCTGTGGTCCCCAGCCCCTCAGCTGAGGCCTCATCATGGGCTCCTCTACACCCCATGTTGCCACGGCCCGAGTCCCTTACTCTGTGGTCCAGGCTAGTGCTCATGGGAATCACCTCCTTGAACTTTCCCGCCAATTCTGCCAGGTCGGTGTCATTTATTCCCATTGTACAGCTATGAAAACTGAGGTTCAGAAGAATAGTGGTGTGCCATGGTTAACGACATGTTTGGAGACTGACTGACAGGTTCTCTTCTGCCATTTAGCCGTGTCACGTAAGCATTTTGTCTTTTTGGGTGTCACTTTCCAAATCTGTAAAAGAACAATATCTACCTTATAAACATTATTATGGGGATAAAAAGAAATAACACACGTGAAAGCTCTTAGTACAAGGTCTGACATACAGTAAACACTTCCGCAAATGGCCGTTGTTGGCATTACTAGTCTAGTATGCCCACTGCAGGCGAGGAGCTGGATTGCAGTGCAGCTCCGTCCAAAGTCAAAGCCAGGCCCCCATGAGGGTCACCTGAGTTGCTCACTTGCAGTGGGGGCCCAGAAACAACTGAGGGAGGGGAGATTCTGGGAGCCCCTGGAGGGGCAGGGAAAGTCAGCGAGACAGGGGAGCGTGGAGAGGGACTGAGATTCCTTGAGCACTTAAGGCAGGAGACCCAGGGCGCCTGGGTGGCTCAGTTGGTTAAGCGACTGCCTTCGGCCCAGGTCATGATCCTGGAGTCCCGGGATCGAGTCCCACATCGGGCTCCCTGCTCGGCGGGGAGTCTGCTCCTCCCTCTCATGCTGTCTCTCATTCTCTCTCTCTCAAATAAATAAAATCTTTAAAAAAAAAAAAAAGGCAGGAGACCCCTCTCAAATAAATAAAATCTTTAAAAAAAAAAAAAGGCAGGAGACCCAAATTCAGTCATTTTTGCACAGAACCCAAAAAGAAATTCTGAGACTGCCTTCTGGCCAGGGGATTTTGGTCCCTGGTCCCGACCTGGCTTGGGCAAGTGTGAGGTCACAGGGTTCAGGTACCTGTCACTGAGGAGAGCGAAGAAGACATCTCTCTAGGAAGCTGGGTAAGTGGAAGGTGCAAACGAGGTTGGGGCTGGACTTTGAATTGGTGGATTCCAGGCAGGGGGTGTGGCCCCGGGAAGGAGGGCCTGTCCAGGCACTCGCTCTTTGCCCTTGGGACTCACCATTTCCACAATGCAAATTCTCTCACTGGAATGGCGGTTAGATTTCTGGGAATGGGGGTTCCAACCTCAGAGAGATTCTCCAGTGTCTCCTGGGAGAATTCTTCTGTTAAGTATGTCACTCAGAACCGCCCCGCCCCTGGCCTCCTGAGACTGGAGCACTCCCTTCCACCCACCCCTTTTCATTCGATACCTTCATTTTCCCTCGAGACCAAGTTTAACTTCCATGTCCCTGTGTTGCCTGCGCAGGCCACCCAAGAAGCTAAATGGTCTTTCTAAACAAACAAATATACAGACTCTCAGGGAGAAAAAAAATTCTCCATTTTGTGAATATGCCCCTGTTTTTGCAAGTTTTTGAGTTTGGGGCTATTCCAAATAGTGCTGATAGAAGCCCTCTTGTAAATGTTGCTTTGGGGGAGCAGGTGCACGCATTTCTGTTGCGTTTGTATTTAGGAATGGAAGTACCGCGTCAGAGGGTGGGTGTCTGCTCAGCTTCAGCGGACAATGCCACTCAATTTTCCAAAGTGGCTGCACCCAGTTTCCGCTCCCTCCAGCAGCTTAGGAGAGTTCTGGGCCCCCCACATCCTCTCTGACACTTGGCGTTGTCTGTCAGAGAATTTACAATCACACTACAGGCCACAGTATGGCTGAGACGTGAAAGAGAGAAAAGCCAGCCGTGAAAGAAAACATACACTCTGGTTCCCATTTACATAAAGCCCCCACATGGGCAAAATAACCTAAGCTGTTAGAAGTTCTGATTGGGATACCCATGAGAAGCACGAGGAAGGCTTCCAGGCTGCTGGGATTCTGCTTCTTGATTTAGGTGCTGGTTCCACACCTAAATTTCCTCTTTGTGAAAATTCTGTATGGTTATGATTGGTGCACTTTTCTGTATGTGATACTTAAATGAGACTTTCAAAAAATATTCTGTCTCACTTTCCCCCTCTCCGTCGCTCTGTCCTCTTTCATCACAGCACTGACCGGGAACTGTCCCCACCAGAGTCCCCTCCATGGCCATGTGACTAGCACTCAGAAAGACCTGTGATTGGTTTCATGCTCTGCTGTCTCTGTCTTGAAATAATTAGCACTTAAAAAAATAAAGATTTTATTTATTTATTTTAGAGAGAGAGAGAGAGAGCGCGTGAGCACGAGCTGGGGGAGGAGCAGAAGGAGGGGGAGAGGCAGGCCCCCCCCGGGGCTCGATCCCACAACCCCGAGATCATGAACTGAGCCAACACCAAGAGTCAGCCTTTAACAGACCGAGCCCCCCAGATCCCTGCGCGAGGCTTGGTCTTTGACGGGCAGAGGGCCAGGGCTAGGTTGCCCCTCTGGCTGACTAGAGAAGGTGCCAATGCCCATAATGGCCCCAGGATGATTCTCCCTCCTATGGGAGCCCGGGACTGTATGTACCCATGCATGGACTGCGGGGTCACAGGGAGGTTCACGGACGATGCCCCCTTGCTTCTGCCCCTGCTCTTCCATCTGCTTTTTTTTTTTTTCAATTGTGGTAAAATACACATAACAGGAAATTTACCATTTTAACCATTTTAAAGGCTACAGCCCAGTGGCATTAAGTACATTCACTTTGTTGTACAACCAGTCTACCAGCCATCTCTAGATCTCTTTCCTCTACCCAAACTGACACTTTGTACCCATGAAACAATACTCCCCCCTCCCTCCCACCTGGTTGTATGATGCTTCTGTGTGTCTCTCTTCCCAACGACACTGGGAACGCTATGAGGGCTGGGCGGGGCTTACTCACCTCTGAATGAGAAAGAGCACGCAGGATGCATGCTGCAGGAGGACCTGGCTAAGAAAAGAAGATGTGGCCCATCTATTCAATGGAATATTACTCAGCCATCAGAAAGGATATACCCAACTTTTGCATCAACATGGATGGGACTGGAGGAGATTATGCTAAGTGAAATAAGCAGAGAAAGTTGATTATCATATGGTTTCACTTACCTGTGGAACGTAAGGAATACATGGAGGACATTAGGAGAAGGAAAGGGAAAATGAAGGAGGGGAAAATCGGAGGGGGAGACGAACCATGAGACACTATGGACTCCGAGAAACAAACTGAGGGTTCTAGGGGGGAGGGGATGGGAGGATGGGTTAGCCTGGTGATGGGTATTAAAGAGGGCACGTACTGCATGGAGCACTGGGTGTTATACAAAAACAATGAATCATGGAACACTACATCAAAAACTAATGATGTCTTGTATGGTGACTAACGTAACATAATAAAATAAAATTAAATTAAAAAAAACACAGTTTCATTAAATAAAAGAAAAAATTGGAGGGAGGAGGACATGATTTAACCCTTATCTGAAGCCTGGGTCAGCTCTTGGGCTAATCAATCCTCTAAATTCAATGTTGAGACAGTGCCCAGCACATAGCTGGATCCCAAACCTATTTGCTGGCAGAATGAATAAAATGTTAGTAAACGTGCTACCAGTAGTAAAATATTGGCCCTTTATTGAGCACTTCCAGGTGCTAGGCATTCTTAATACACAGAAAGGATGGACGGGCGCCTGGGTGGTTCAGTTGGTTAAGTGTCTGCCTTCAGCTCGGGTCATGATCCTGGAGTCCTGGGATCAAAACCAGGCTCCCTGCTCAGGGGGAAGCTTGCTTTTCCCTCTCCCTCTGCTGCTCCCCCTGCTCATGCTCTCTCCTGCCCTCTATCTCTCTCTAATAAATAAATAAAATCTAAAAAAAAAAAAAGAAAGAGTGGAGAAAAGGGCTTGGTACTCAGTACGTTTTCTTCTTTTCCTTAGGAACATTATCCCATTTAGCCCTACAGTCACCCTCTAAGGTGACTCCTTAGTTTTTGAATGAGAAACAAACTCAGAGACATTGTGTCCCCTGCCAGCGGTCACACAGCTGGCATATGGTTCCAGGTCTGGGTGCCT
Source organism: Neomonachus schauinslandi (assembly GCF_002201575.2). Taxonomy (NCBI): domain Eukaryota; kingdom Metazoa; phylum Chordata; class Mammalia; order Carnivora; family Phocidae; genus Neomonachus; species Neomonachus schauinslandi. Next base: position 113,360,385 of record NC_058410.1, read on the forward strand.
CCAAAGCAGGGTGCTTTCAATATTTACTTTGCGATGCCTCCCCGCGTCAGTTAAACAGAATTGGATTTCTGCCTATTTTCGCTTTTGTTTCTAAAACTGGTTCTTCTCTTTTGGATTATAAACATGTATCAACTCTCTAAAAAAATCTCAGGCATTACAGAAAGTGAAAAATGTGAATTTTTAAGACTTCTTTGAATGTTCTGATTCACGGCGACCCTGTCCAAGGGTAGCGGGATTTGGAAAACATGTTCCTCATCATCCTCCTTCTGAGTTTTTCGTCCAACTCAAGGAATATATGTGTTGCGTTCAATGACCTTTCTTTTCAGATCTTTCCCTCTTCCGGGAGAGCTGAAGGTGAAGGTGATGAAACGCCTCCTCCTCCCCCCTCTCCCCACCTGCTTTTCCCATAAGGGCTTGTTTTCTCTTCCATGGACTGGCTTTCCTCCAGCCAGGTCCAAGGTTGTTTTCTGGTATTGGTTTCTTGTTGCTGTTTGGATGTAATAGGGAAGTCGTTAAATGAAACCGGTTTTTTTTTTTTTTTCCCCCAGGTAGCTGAGGTAAGCCTCCTATTGCTGGAAGAGCAGGAAGCAGACTTGTGATAGGACGGGGCGAGGCCAGAACCCGCAAAGGTTGACCCTAGACTCTCTGGATTGGCCGCCCATGAGCTCAGCTCCTGGGAGTTACGATATAAACGTGATCATGACCAAAATATCTTCTGAGACACTGGAAACTGGCAGCAGCAATAGCGACATCTTCTCCCTGGGCAAGCTAGAGGGATTACCCCCTCGGTCCAACTTCCAGCCGACAGGAAGTGGTACCCAGACACTGCGGGGGTTCCCGACGCAGAGCCCCTGGTCTGGAGGTCCTGGCCAAGGGTGTCGTGCGACAGCAGGGACTTCCGTGCTCTGAGGTGAGTTGAACAATACTCTCTCCTTAGGGGGCTGGAGTAGCGGGTATCTTGGGGTCCTGAAAGTAGGGGCAGACCCAGGACTCAAACTCTGAGTCGAACCCCAATTCTGCTTCTAGCTTGTTGGGCTTTTCCTAGGCCTCAGTTTCTTCAACTCTAGAAAGGCAGAGCACGCTTCAGTGAAGTAATCTCCAACGGCGTCTTGCAAAGAGCTCTGGACTAACTTGGACTTACGAGCGCTGGGTTCAAGTCCCAGGCCTGCCACTTACTAGCACAGCAACCTTGAGTGAGGAAGTCCCCTTTCTCGGGCCTCAGTTTTCTCATCTATAGAATGGGAGCAGCATTACCCACCTCTCCTGCTCGTTTCCCTATTGAATGTTGTAGAGGTCAGGTTAGAGACTTTATGTGAAAGTACATAGTAAAGGGAAACCTGACATAAATAGGAGGTATTGTTATTACCCATGGCTCGATTCAATTTCTATCAGTTTAAAGTTCTTGAAAGTTAGTCCAAGGCCAGCGAGATCTTGTGGAAGAGCTCTGGTGGCCTGCTGTTCTGACAGTGATTTGAGGGGGGATGATAGCATCGCATTGCCTGTGGTCCTGGATAGACGACACGATGGGGTGGGGACGGGATGGGGCGTCAGCCGAGCACAGTCTTGTGTTGGATCGAGGGGAGTGGTGGTTATCGTAGGAGTTTTCCAGCTTTAGGAATGATGACCCCACTACCCCTGCCCCACGTCTGCCCCACTGCTGTGTCATAGTGCTTGAAGTTCCACCATTAGGTACTTCTTTCTTTTGGGTTTTGAAAGATCCTCAAGAGATGCCAATGCCCAGCCTTTTGGAAAACAGGCACCAGGCATCAGTGTGTTTGGCGGTGACGATAAGGAACAGGCAGATGGTCAAAGTCCACCCTTTTACACAGAGCTGGCACCCCCAACGGTGCCCTGTGGCTTCTTAGATGCCCTGTGGTCGGAGGCTTCATGCAAAGATCCCATCAAGCTCTGCCGGGGTTTGGGCCCTGGCTGGAGCCCCTGTCCAGGCCTAGGTCTCACGTTTTGAAGTGGACAAGGACCAGCAGGTGAATACCCAGGGAAGGGTGCCCAGGAGGGGGACAGGTCTAGAAACCATGTGATTTGAGGTGACTGGGGTGATCGGGGTGATGGATGGGGACAGAGAAGACTCAAAGGGTGACATGGCCTCCCCTCAGGTGTGAAGGGCTGCCGCTGGTGACTTCAGCTCAGTCTAAGGAGGACTTCCCTCAAAATACAGGCTGGCTGACAGTGGAAAGCTCTGCCTTGGAGGGTGGTGAGTTCCCACTGCAGGAAGTGTTCCAGTATGGGTTGCAAGTCTCCCTGCCAGGAATGTGGCCTAAAGGAGTCCTATACAAGAGGTAGGGCTAGATCCTTCTCAGGTCCCTTCTGGCTCCTGGAACCTATGAGGAACCCCAGAAAGGAGAAGAAACACCTTGAATTGTTACCATCTAACACCTGAGAGGTGGGCACAGGAAGAGGATGGGTCTAGTGTTGAAAGAAAAGATGACAGCCTCGCCCTCCACTTGAGTCTGGCCAGTGGGGCTGGAGGGTCTTCCCCAAGGAGGCCCCTCACTACACTGCATGTGGGGGGTGTGTGAGCTTTGGAGGGGACCTACATCACTGTGGGAGCCCAGGTTGAAGGCTTTGAACTTGGATGGACACAGCTCCCATGCCAAGAGTTTGGAGTGTCCGTGGGGCCACCTACGCCAGTGAGAAGCAAGCGTGACCTCAGGGTGCAGCCCTTGACCCTCCAGCCTCCTGACTGGCTCTAGTTCAGGGGTCTGTGAGCCCCTCCTGGCGTTTACAGTCTTTGCCTCTGGGGCACAGGCGTCTATACCAAGCACACGTGTGTGTGTGTGTGTTCACATTTACGGAAGGCCACTTGGTGTAGGAGAGAGAAGGAAGGATTTAGAATTCAAGGAGGTAGATTCAAGCCCCAACTCACTATGCTTCCCGGCTGTGGGTGCCCAGGCAAGTCTCTCAACTGTTCAGAGACTCCGTTTCCCACCACCAGCCTGTCGGAGTCATGGGGCCGTGGCTTTGAATCTGGGCCCGGTTCAAAGGGCATTCTGGACGCTCTGTGGCAGTATACAGGTGACTGGTTGAATTTGCGCTTATCTGCGTATTGCTTCTTTGTTCTGCAAACGCTGAGAACTGCCCAGGCAGGGCGGACCCAGCTGGGAACCAGGCAGGCTCAGGTCCGTTCTCTTAACTTGGGAGGGGGGCGGTGGTGGTGGTGTTGTGGGGGCAAGTAGACTCAATTATTCCCTTGCATTTGATTTAAGAAAAATCAACACAGTGTTATGAATCCACATAGGTTTATGTGTGTCAGAGTATGTTTCTGTGACCCGTGAATGTGTGAGCCCATTCAGGCTGCCGTGGCCCCCAGACTGGGCGGCTTAAACAACAGACCTTTATTTCTCACAGTTCTGGAGGCTGGAAGTTCAAGAACAAGGCGCCAGCCGATTTGGCGTCTTGTGAGGGCCGCTATGGATGGTCACCTTCCCAGTGGCCCTTACATGGTAGAAGGGGTGAGGGAGCTCCTCTCTTTCATGAGGGCTTTGCTCTCACGACCTAATCACCTCCCAAAGACCTCACCTTCTGACAGTGAGGTGAGGATTTAATAGGCGAACTTCGGGGAGTGGGGCACAAACATTCAGCAAATGGCCATGAGTGTCTGTTGGGTGTTGACCTTGAGCCCCCACGTGGGCGCCATGCACACACTCCCTCGGAGCTGCCCCTATTTGTTGACCATCTATTGTGTGAAGCACAGGGTGGGGGAGAAGGGGAGCGCCAGAATCTCTCTGTGAACTGGTGCAGTTACATAGTAACGGAGCCTGAGCAATGAATTATCCAATAGTGCACAGATGAGGTTTCATTCAAACAATAAAACCCAAATGGCAGCACGCTGAGAAGAAGTTGGCAAACTTGCTGCTCCCTAGTCACTCAAGGTCAGCTCCGCGGGCTTTCTCTGGTGGCTTGCTGTTGTTGTTGTTGTGAACACATCACTGGCCTGGATCACGTCTTATCAGAAGTCCTGTGATCTGCACCTCACTCGGGGGTTTTGGAGCAGGCTGGGACTTTGTTCTGAAGCCTGGTTTCTACCAGGGCCATAAGCGAGTTTACAAGAGCAGCTGGGGTGCCCTGCAATAAGGGCTTGCTGCTGTCTTGGGGTTCCTGGTCCGGACGTACATCCAGGACAGGGTGGCGTTCCCCACCAGGCCGAGTGTGGGTGGGCCCCCAGGCAGAGCACAGAACGTGGGAAAAAGGAGGAAGGAAAGAGAAAGTCTTGCTTTGCTGAATTCTAGACTGGCAGAATCTTACAATTAGAAATTCTGGAAAGATTTAACTTCAGCGCACGTAGAATTTGGGGTGTGGTGTGTGTGTGAGAGGGAGAGGGAGGGAGGGAGGGAGAAAACACAATCAGGGCTTAGAGACATCAAAAGTCTGAGGACACGTTGGCCAAAGGGAGGCTCTTCCAGGGTGTCTCCAGGGGGTGGCTGGGCTTGGCCTCCTGGGCCAGCCACACTCTCCCCACTCTCTGCTAGCATTGGCAGGCAGGATCTTTGGAGCGTCACAGAGGAGAAGTGGTGGTCAGAGAGGTGGGAGGAGGCCGGGCTGAGCTGGGTCATGGCCGCCCAGGGAGGAAAGAGTGGCAAGGAAGCAGGGTGACCATGTGAACACCGTATCGAATGCTGTAGCCCCTTCAGGGAGGATGGGGTCTGTGGATTTGGAATGAGGAGGCCTTGGGAGATCCTGGAGTCTCTCCTCTCTGGAGAAACACTCAGAAAGGCCTCTCCCAGCCAGCTTCTGGGGCTGTGTTCCTCGCTTCCCTCCAGACTCAGGGCATGGCTGTTCTGGGGAGGGGGGGGTGGCCACATCAAGGCAGTTTCCTTGAGAAAACATCAAGAAGGACACCATTGCCTGGTGGAATTGTACCGATGCTCTGATGAGAAGTAGCAGCGTGTCCTTCGAATGCAGTAGGAGGACACTGCGACCATCAGCGATGGTGGAAACCGTTTCCATAGCAATGACAGCTTTTAAACAGATTACTGTGCCTCTTTTCCCATTAGCTGGGAAGGATGCTCCGACCCTTCCTGTGATTTCCAGCCCCCCCTTCCCTCCCCCCCGCCACCGCTGGAGCCAAGTTAGTGCAGGAAGAAGAGGGGCTGAGCCAAACCAGGGTGTTCTGTTGTGTTCTGCTGGTTTGGTGGTTTTGTTATCGAACAGCCTCTCGGCCAACCCCATCCAATGGGCCCTGACCACAGCGATATATGGAAAAATCAGAGAACCCTGACACCACTCAGTAAATATTTCTGGCTCAGCTTGCTTAGATCTTAAATCAAATAGAACTTCAACCTAATTTATCTTAAGACCGTGTGCTGCTAAAGAGAGAGCGGCTCTCGGGGAATAGGCCATTACCGTCACCACCACTTCCTGTGGGGCCCATCCGAAGAAGACCAGAACATTCTCTCCGAGGGTACAACCTGCATCGCGTTCATTGTATCCTAGCACCGAGCGTAATTCTGGTACTTGGTGGATGCTTATTGAATGTTGTTGAAAGACATAAATGAGAAGAAAGGAAATATTTTCTTCTATGATTTCTTCTGCTTATCCCACCCCACACCGCATTTCAACTGCACAACGACAGGCTTCGAGGCTTTTGAGAGCATTCGTTAATTTCCATATAAGGTACAGGCGAGTGCTAAAGTTTTTGTGTAACTCAGATGTTCCTTCTAAGGAACATTAGACAACAAATAAAGCCTTCCAAATGACCTGCTTCCTCCCCAGCCCCTTTTCTCATTTCCTCCAAGATTGTCCATGTGTGGATGCCCAGCCATGCTGCTGGTACCTGGGGCCCCTGGCCACCCTTCCCAGTCCCTCCTCCCCAGACCCGTGCTTGAAGGAGGGAAGACATCCTGAATGTTATAGTCACCTTCAAATCTCTCTGTATTTCCCCATGCCTGTCCTCTCTCTCTTCATGTATTTTCTTCATATTCACATGGATCCCCGCTGCTCCCTAGTCACTCAAGGTCAGCTCCGCGGACTTTCTCTGGTGGCTTGTTGTTGTTGTTGTTGTGAACACATCACTGGCCTGGATCACGTCTTATCAGAAGTCCTGTGATCTGCACCTCACTCGGGGGTTTTGGAGCAGGCTGGGACTTTGTTCTGAATTGCAATTATAGATTGTTATTTGCGCCTCTAAACTGGACATTTGATAGAGCACATTTTAAAGTAATGAATTAGGGGCACCTGAGTGGCTCGGTCAGTTAAGCATCTGCCTTCGTTCGGCTCAGGTCGTGATCCCAGGGTCCTGGGATCGAGCCCCGCATCAGGCTCCCTGCTCAGCGGGGAGTCTGCTTCTCCCTCTCCCTTTGCCTGCCTCTCTCTCTCTTTATCTTATTAAAAGATAAATAAAATCTTAAAAAAATAAAGTAATGAATTAGTTGGTAAACGCAGGACATATGATGTAAATACGCAATTCATGAATATGTAATACACTAAATAATACTTAGTAAATGCATAATAAGGCTATAATTACAAAGTAGAATAGGCAGTCCCTGTATCTAAACTCCATAGGAATCTCTGGGGGCTCAGATTTGGGATTCAAGACCATATTTTATTTTCCTTTTAACTTCCACCAAAGGGCAAAGGGTTTCTGAACAACTTTGGAAGAATTGGAAGCCACAGGAGTTTCGGATTAAAGACACACAAATTAGGTGCGTTGCTCACAGCCTGGCCTGCTTAAAATGCTGCCAGGAGGAGATGATTCTTTCCGTCATCTTTTCCATGGGCAGCTGCTTCCTTCTGGATGGATCAAGGAAGGGCCCCCACTGTTCTAAGATGGGACTGGTCCAGATATGTTTACTTTATGTTAACTACGCACCCAAAGATACCTTATGCATTGTATAGTTTACTAAATGTTTGTGTTGTACATTTATTCATTTATTGAATGAGGGCTTATTGAGTGCTAGGTGCTCAGGATACAAGACCTCGCAAAACAGAGGGAAGGAAGAGAGACTCAGACTATAACAATGACACACACAGAGGTGTGATACTACGTAACGTGATGTAGTAAGGGGGGAGAGGATGTGCTCATGGTGGGGGGGAGGTGCACAGGGAGGGCCTCTCTGGGAAGGTGACATTAGACCACAGCCATGAAGGAAGTGAGGGAACAGACCATAAGAATGTTCTAGAAAGAGGGAACAGCCCGTGTGAAGGCGCTGAGGCAGCGAGCAGGGCTGTGTGAGTGGAGTGAGTGATGAGAGGTGGTGAGAGGGGTTATGGGACCAGGTTGTACAGGGCCTTGCTGGCTACTGTAACGACTTTGACTTTGACTCTGAGTGCAAGGGGAGCTGTTGGAGACAAGAGAGTGACGTGATCTAACTTAGGGCAAGTCCCCGTGGCTGCCGAGGGGAGAAGCTGGGAGGAGGACAAGAGCAGAGCAGGGGGACCAGATGGGAGGCGATTGCAGTAGCCCAGATGAGCAGAACTGGGGCCTAGACCAACCCAGAGGGTGGTGGAGGAGGTGGGGAGACGGGTTGGGGTCTGGACGTGCTTTATGGAACCAACAGTCTTTGCTGATGGCTCAGATGTGGGGAGCAAGAGAAAGCAAGGAACCAGGGACAGCTTCAAATCCTTGGCCCAAGCGAATGGACGAGCAGTGTTGCCATTTACTGAGCTGTCTTGTGAAATAGTCTTACAGGTGGGTCGCAGGCGTATTTCAGACGAGGACAGTGGTGCCCGAGGGGCAGGACTTGGCCCTGGCTCCAGCTCTATTAGTTTCCTATCGCTGCTATAACAAAATCCACAAACTCAGAGGTTTGGGAACAACATGAATTAATCACCCTGCAGTTCTGGGGGTCAGAAGTCAGTCAGTCTCAATGGACTAAAATCTAGGTGTTGGCAAGGCTGTGCTCCTTCTGGAGACCCTAGGGGAGTTGCCGACCAGCTGTGACATCTGGGGCATGACCTCCATGGTTTAGTTTTCTCCTCTGGAAAACGGGGACAAGGATAGCCCTCCCTCCCGGGACTGTTGAGGAATTGAAATGAGACGACAGCTTTGAGGGTTGATTGTCACTCACACGAATGGGCAGGGTGGCTCGGAGCGCGGGTCAGCGCTGGTAGCCCACTGAGGCGTCTCTGGTAGGTCTCCTGTAAGGGAACTGTTTGCTTTGTTCATAGTGCCATGGAGCATCCGCGGGAACCGAAGAAGCCTCTGTTGGGGAGAAGATCCAGGTCTCTGGACAGGTCACATGGCCCCAAGAAGGACTCAGAGTCATGGGACTGCCAGTGCCTTTCCGTGCCCATTCTCACCACCCCCTACAGGCGGGTGCTGCACCGGACGGCGAGCGATGGGACCAGATGTCCCCAGGGCCCAGCTCAGTCTGTGGAGGCTCAGGGCACCATGGCCATAGCCCTCAGCCTGGAGGAGACCAGGGAGTTTCTCCCCAGTGACCAGAGGCCTCCGCAGGACACTAAGAAGGACAAGGCCCAGAGGCGGGGCCAGCAGGGGTGGCTGAAGATCTTTATAAACTTCTTTCTGAGGACAGGCCCTGAGGAGCCCAAAGAAAAGGGCAGCCGGAAGGCAAAGGGGAAGGAGGGCCTCCCGAAGCCCGCAGAATCCCCTGGGGCACCGGGGGACACAGCTCCTAAGAAGAAAGCCCACGACAAGAAGGCCAGCCGCAAGAAACATGGTCACAAGAAACATGTTGCTGAGGAAACCAAGGGGGCCCAAGATCAGGAGGCCGAAGGCCAAGAGACAGGGCTGCCCAAGATGGCGGTTGCCCCACGCTCCGAGGAGGCTGACCTGGGCCCAGCACCCAGGGGTGAGCAGACCGTGCCTGGTAACCTCCCTGCCCCACCCCCAAGGGCTAGGGTACTCTAAGCCGGCTCCTCAAACCTCTCAACAGAGGGGACGTGGAAGGCGGGGCAACCATCAGGGCTCCACTGTGAAATTTCTTTGAGGCAGAACGGCACCGCGGCTGAGAGCCTGCGGTCAAACCCCATTTCCACCACCCCTTAGCTGTGTGACCTGGGGCTGGCGACTTTCCTCTCTGAGCCTCAATTTTTTTTTTCATCCATAAAATGGGGGTAACAACAGTTGCTACCTCCTGGAATAGCCGTGGCCTGGAGCTGGCACAGGGGAAGTGCTCTGTATATGGTAGCTGTAGTTAGGTACTCTCGGTTGAAGGAGCACAGCCCCTGGGGGAATGGGAAGGCAAGGAGGGAGGTGAGGAAGGAGGTGAGGAGGGAGGTGAGGAGGGAAGCCCAGCCCCTCGACATTAATCCAGAGGCGAGGACTGTGGGCGGGGGCCCCATGCTGATTCTAAGCTTGGCTGTATCAGGAATAAACTTACAAGTTGCTGCCCCTCTCCAGGACCTCTGGTTCTTCATTTGTAAAATAAGGAAGCTGGTTCCCGAGGTGCCTTTCTTTTCTGACTCTTAGGTCCCGGAGGTGAACGCCCTTGTAGGCACCTGGAGGGAGACAGAGCTTTGCCCTGTAGCACTCAAAACTTACCATGGTTTTTTTAAAGATTTTATTTATTTATTTATTTAGAGAGCCCACATGAGGGGGTGGGAATAGTGAGAGAGAGAATCTCAAGCAGACTCCCCACTGAGCGCGGAGGCCGACAGGGAGCTCCATCTCTGGACCCAGAGATCATGACCTGAGCTGAAATCAAGAGTCGGACGCTCAACCGACTGCACCACCCAGGCGCCCTCAAACTCACCATGTTTTTAATGAGGATAAGGATGCCTGGGTTGAAGCAGCCTGTTTTCAAATGGAAACCTTGGCAAGTTGCCGCTTTTTGGTTAAGCCTAGAGCTACAGGGCCCATCCTGCTGTGAGTTCTGGGTTGTTTTACTGTGCTCCTGGACAGTCAGAAGAATGTCATGGACACCCCCTCACCCCACCCCACATATACTTGCTTTCATCTTTCCTCCAGGTGGGGAAGGTTCGGATATCCACCAGTCCTTGTTCATTGAGGATGAGGGTCCTGGAGCGTCGGAGATTTCTTCTCAAGACACAGGTCACTTGCTGGAAGAGAAGCTCAAAACCCTTGACAGTGAGTCAGAATCTACTTAGCAGCCTCTTTCCCTGCAGCTGGATGACTGCTTAGACCTTGGATGGTCCCTCTCAAAAATGCCTGTACTAGTCTTGCTCCTTCTGGTGCTTCTGGTCACATTTACTTATTTTAGAGTTTCACAGAAGGGAGTCTCAGGAATTAGAAAAGCCACTGGCAAATGGTCCTGCCTTATGTGTTAATGAGCATGGGACTTTTTTTTTTAGTCTTTTTAAATTTATAGAAGGAAGATGGAATAGAGGAATATAGAATTTATATATGTTTTTAAATATATGAAAGAGTGGAAGAGTTCTTTGTACACTCATATACTCCCAATTGTTGATGGAGGCCAATATTTGCCTCATACGTGTATGTGTGTGTATGTGTGTGTGTGTGTGTGTATAATTTTGTTGCTGAGCCATTTTCAGTAAAATGGTCCTTCATCATGAAATACTAAAGCACACATCTCCCAGAAACGAGTACAGTCTCCCGCACAACCGCAATACTGTCATTGTCCCGAATAGAATCTATGTGATGCTCTATTAATCTAATTCCCTATAAAGAATGGGCATATTTTAAAAGATAATAAAACATCTATGCATCTGTTGAAGAATAACTAAAAGGCATTTAGTTGGCTAGTCTGCAGGCTGTGTATTTTACGTGCTAATTGTTTTTTCACACCAGAGGAAATCAGCTGGTAGACTGAGTCAAGGAAAAAAGGCCAAACAGGATTTATAAATGAAAGAGGAGTGAGGGAGGGAAATGGGGGGTGACAAAAATCTGCAGGCAGCCCGGGACCAGGGAGTCTTGTTTGCACCTTCTTTCGTATAAATCGGTCAGTTGGCGGCTAGCAGAGGCTACTCTGGGCGCATTGTCTTTGGATCAGTCGATCGGGTATCAGAGAAAACCATTTATGTTGTTTGTGGTTTCTCCGTAAAGACTTTGTGGAGGCATCGACATGGCAGGCCATCTGTGTCATGCCTGCTGGGGTCCCTCTGTCTTCCGCCTTAGTTAGGCTGGGTCTCCACCATTTCCCTCACTGGAATTTTGCAGGTGGGAAGATCAGCATTAGGCTCCCACAGTATTTCCAAGCACAGTTCCTTGGTGGCCTGATAGCCATCTGAGGGAAGCAGGACTGGGATTATGATTCACCCTTCACAGGGAAAGAGATGAAGGCCCAGAGAAGTTAAGAGATGTACTCAAGGCACAGCTTGCTGAACCCAAAGCAGATATTTACAAATCTGTAAAGGTCAAAGGAAATAACGGGGTACAGGTTGAACTCTTGAAGGACTGACCTGAGATGGCCTGCATAAAAGTTCATGCTTTGGCCAACTCCCCTTTTCCTTTGGATCTCCCGAGTCTCTCTCAGAAGGACTAGCTCCTGGGACACAGTGCTTTTCCCCACTTCTGTGGCCTGAGGAGCTGTTTTAAGAGCGCCCTCACTTAATACAGAAGGACTAAGTTGATCTCAGAAGTCCAAGACAGTCATTAGAAAGAGGGCTCTGTACATGGAGAAAGACTAACTGGGTGCATTTCACTTTCTTCCAGAGGAGACCATCATCAGCATGATAGTGGAGCTTCTCCAAAGAGTGGGAGACCAGTGGGAGGAGGAGGTAAGGAGCAATTGGTCTGTGTTGACCCCCAGAGGCTTGCTGTTTCCTTTCCATCCCCCTCCTCCCCCCTCCTCCCCCTCCTCCTCCTCCCCTTCCATGCTCAAACCCCATCTGCCCTTCCAGGCTTCCGTGTTCCCTGGCTCTGGACTCTGTCACCTCCCTCACCTAGGGCCACCTTGAAGCACTTGGTTGCTCTTCAGTTGCTTCTCAGGGAGTTTTTCCCTCTCCTCAAGGTCAGGGCCTGACTCAGTTTCTCTCATCTCTCCCACAGCATCTTCAAGCTCCTCGGCCAGAGGTGGTTCCACAGAACCCAGTGCCAGCCGTCAGGAAGAAATCCCAAGAGAAGAAGTCTAGCCTCAAGAGAGCCTTTTCTTATAAGAAACACAGCTCCGAGGAGCCTAAGAGAGTGGGGCCTGCAGATGTTTCCAGCCCGGAGTCCTGGCCACTCAGGAGGCCCAACTTTCTGCCCCTGTGGGGGGGGGGGCCATCAGCCCTCCGCCTCCAGCAGCCCTGGTGAGCAGGCTCAGAGTTACCATAGCAACACTGCAGCTGCCTCCAGCTCTGGAACCTTCTCCAGGGTTGGAATTGGCCATTTTAAGGGCTGCCATCCCAGTTCTGACTTTCGCTCTGCCCTGAGCAGTGTGGGGAGGGCAGTGGGGAGGAGAAAGGGATGCCAGCAGGTCACCTCCACAAATGAAACCTCACTGTCTAGGCAGGCAATCGGGTAAGCCCGCAGTGGAAACTGTGTTGAGGAATCCCCTAGCCATCCTCATCTCTCCACAGCTCCAGCCTCTCTACCCTGGCAGGGGGTAGCATGTGTAGGAAGGAGCTACAACCTGGGAGGCAGGACACCTGGGCTATGAGCTGGACTTTCTACATCATTCCCCATTTCTCATCTGTAAAATAAGACACTTCCGTACTGTGTATCTATACTCGATCAGCTTTTGTGGCCATATTGTTATCCCCATTTTACAGATGAGGAAACTGAGGCTTAGGGAGGTAAAACAATGTGTTCAAGGTCACATGGCCCCCAAGTGATGGAACCAGAGCTAGAGAGAAAGGATCACCCTGGGTGGAAGGGAGGAATGGCCTAGGCCAGCCACTTGGTCTGGCCAGGGGAATTTACATTTTAAAAAAAAGGGGCAATGCTTCACACCAAATACAGAGCCGCAGTGGTAGAATTTCAGGCCACAAGGGGAGATATCCTCATGCAGGGAGATTCTGGCCCTGCTGCTTTAATTCATGCTATGGAATCAGGCCTTTACTCTCCAGGCCGAGATGCTGGAGGAGGATGGGGTTACGAGGGGAGGGAGGAGAGGAGGGCAAAGCCCAGGAAACCTGTTGTAAGGAAGTGCAAAGGGATAAGGGAGCTAGGTCTGGGCCAGTATATCAGAGCCTTGACCCTGACCCAGCGCTCACCTCTGCCCCAGCAAGACCTTTGCACACTCTAGCCATGGAGTGAAACTTGGAACCTCTGCTAACTTCTGTGCATTAGTTAACACCCTCACCCAAATGAAACACATCCACCATTTCGTCTCACTTCTCAGGTTCGGAGGAACCCCATGTCCAAGAGGCCCTGTCTGCAGACAGCGGGGCTCCAAGTTCCTTCGAGCTTGCCGCCCAAGCAGGAAGCCAGGGACCCGAAGAGGACTTGCAGATGAACAGAGCTTTGGAATTCCGTTAGTACCCCCTCGTTTTCTTAGAGGCCCCTTGGAAATCATCTGGCCTGACCCCTCCCCGTGCAGAGAGGCAGTGACCTGGCCTTGACTTCCTCTGAGCTCAGCAGGCGGGGTCCAGAGCACTCAGCACAGTGAATAAGCTATTTAGAGCTACTAAACGTTAGCTGCCCTTTATTGTTATTATTGTGGTGGTTCAGAGTCCAGCTTGAGAACAAGGCCTCAGGAGAAGTCCAGAGGGTAGGCGGGAGGGTAGGGGCCCTAAGGGTGAAGTTCAGCAGACGGTGGTTGCCGGCACTGTTACTGTTACTTCCTTACCATTGGCAGAGCCGAGGCGGGAAACACAGAATCACTGTCAGTTCTGCGTGTCTGGAGATCCTTCCAGATCCAGATCTGGATCCACTTTGCCCACATCCCCCATCCTGCCTTGTTGGCTTCTCACAGAAACTGTGCCTCGAAGGGGAATTGAGAAGGGCCACTGTTCTAAGTGGAAGACGAGGAAGGTGCTGGGCCAGGCGACTTGTGGGGACCAGGCCCTTCCGGATGGCCTCGAGACCCCTTCTCCTGGAGGCAGGCGCCTACGTTATTTTCCTCACACTTAACGTGGCCCATGTGGGTGCTGCCTGACCAACGAAGAGGTGGCTATATTCCCAGGGAAGCAGCTCTGCCCTCAGGCCACTTCTGAGCAATGCCCCTCGTCCCCATGGCCAGGCCTGGGACGACCGACAAGGGCAAGCTGGTCGGCAGCCTGGAGACCTGGCAGATTCACCCAGGGAGCCGCTTGGGCCTTAGGAAGTAAGGACTGACTGTAGAAAAGCTTTTCTCCACACTCAAGTGCAAGCCACCCTATTGTTCTCTTTTAGAAGAATTCATCCAGAAGATCATTACCCTACTCCAGGATGCGGAGGCGCAGTGGGGAGAGAAGGTGAGGCCGACATTCCCCACATAGATCCTGACCCTCGCTCTGGACACCCCCACCCCTGCCTGGCCTAAGAACTTCCCTGCCCCTCCCCCAATGCTCCATCTTTCCAGAGCCAGGCTCCAGGTCCTTCCCGAAGCCTCCCCAACCCCGTGGCTGCAGGCCACACTTGTGCTGGCCAGGCCGTGCCCTCTGGTCCACAGCGGGGTCTCCGTTTGTTTCAGGGGGTGCTGGTCTCTTTCCCCAGCTTGCTTGGAATGTCCTCACTGAGGTTGGGGGCCCTGACTCAGTTTCTCTCCTTTCCCCCACAGCAGCTTCAAGTCCAGGAACCGGAGGTGGCTGTAGAAAACCTGTCCCCATCTTGCAGAAGGAAATCGCATGAGAAAAAGTCCAGCTTCAGAAAAGCCTATTCTCATAAGAAACGTGGCTCCAAGGAACCGAAGAGAGCGGGGGCTGCAGGTGCCGCCAGCCCGGAGTCCCGGCCGCACAAGAGGCCCAGCTTCCTGCCCATGTGCATGGGGGGCCATCAGCCCTCCACCTCCAGCAGCCTCGGTGAGCAGGCCCAGCGTTGCCATGGTCACAGAGGCTGCCTCTGGCCCCAGGCTCCCCCCAGGGTAGGCTTGGCCAGCTGTGTGGCCTCAGCCTCAGGCTTGACTTTGGCTCTCTGCTCTGAGAGGGGTGGGAGGTGTGGGAGGGCTGTGGAGAGCGGTGGGTGCCGGGCGCCAGCTGGACCCTCCCCCCCCATACATAAATGCACAAACACTTTAAAAATGCAGTTTGAGAGCCGTGCATGGGTTTATCAGCGAAGGGCATCAGACTCACCCGAAAGCTAATAGAAAAGCACAGAGACCCGGGTTGGATGAAGTAGGATATGGTCTGGGCCTCTGCTTTTTCACTACTCTGCCGTGTGAGGTGCACCGTGATTCCCTTGACATTGACGGAGCGCCTCCTACGTGCCCCCCTCACACGTGTTATCTCATTCAGCCCCCTTGCAACCTGTGAAGTCGGTCTTGTTATTCCCATTTGGCAGATGGAGAAAGTGAGGTTCACCCAGGCGAAGTGACTCAGCAAAGCCTCACAGAGCAAAGGGGAAGTGGGCTCATCGGGTGGGATCTGTTGGTGGGCCTGCTCTCTTTCCTCCCAGACTGTGAGGAGGCAGAGGGGGTTGCTGGCGGAAGGGAAGAATGAGGTTCCTGGAGGGGCTAAAGAAGGCACTGTGAGCTCCTTTGAGGCGGGCCCTGGAGGTCTGGGGGCTCGCTGAGGAGCCTGGGAAACCAGGACCCCTCTGGTGCCAGCGCCTTTGGACAGCTTCTTGTCAGAACCTGGACCCCCCGTAATGTGCCTGTGGATTTGAGACAGGAGCAAAACACACTCACACCACCTCCTTTCTGCCCTCAGATCTGGACGATGCTGAGTTCCAGGAGTCCTCGCCTGCAGAAGGGACACCTGTTGGATCCTCAGAAGCGCCCCCCAAGACCAGGGGCCACAAGCCAGAGGAGGGACTGCAGCCCGATGAAGTGTTCGAATCTAGTCAGTACCACCCTGCCCTCTCCTGGGCTGCCCTCTCCTGGGGCGGCTGCCGTGGGGCTTCTATTTGCGTGGATCTCGTAGGGTGAATTCGAGTAGGATCTGGGAAGGCTGCTGATCAATACCCCAGGAGACTCTAGCAGGGCGGGGAGGAGGCAGGGTTGGCCTTTCAACTGGGGCTCCTGGGGCAGAGTTGCAGGTGGAGAGTTCTCTTCCACTAGAGAACACCTGTCTATTCCGTGGGATGTCACTTCACCCCACCTCACTGCATTGGTTTGCTTGAATGTTTCATATAAAACTCCCGGCTTGCCCTGGGTCTCATAACCAGTGGTGTTCTGGCAAAGAGGCTGAGGGTGGGCCTGGTGGGGGAGCCCTGATACGTAGCATTTGCAGATTTCTATGGTGTAAGTGTTCCCACCATGGCTGATTTCAAGCTGCCAACAGTTTATAAAAAAAGGACCACAAATACCCAGAATATTTACAGTTAGGTCTTGGTATGAGCAGCCATGTGTATGTGGCCGCTTACAGCCCTGGCTGTGTATTCTTGTTGCATCTGGAGCTGTGGTCTTTCCTCTCCCTGCTTTCTGATTACCTGCTCCTGGTCCCAACTTCCATGCCTGGCCATGCTACTCTGTAACCTGGATAGGGGACATTGGGAGGTCTCAGTTTCCCCATGTGTTAAATGGAGCTGAGGTGAGGCTTGACTGGCCAACATCCTTTCAATTTCTATAAAGTAAACTCAAAATAAAGCTTTCATGCTTCAGCCCTAGTTTCAGGGAATCTTTCTTCGCCCTTCAGAGCTAATCCGTGTACTGTGTTGTAGAGACAACATATCGTCTGTAATGGGAGGATGTGTTGTTATAGAACTTGTCAACAGTCCCTGAATCTTTCTTTATTTTCCTTAGAGGAGCTGATCATTCAGGGGCTGGTGGATCTTCTCCAAGAAGTGGATGACCAGTTGGGGGAGCAGGTAAGGACTGCTCAGTCCCCCCAAGGCTGGCCCTGGGGGCCTCATCACCTCACAACTGAGGCCTGGGTTCAATCCCCATCTCTGCATCCAGGTGACCTTGGGCACGTCATCCCTTAACCTCTCTGAGCCTCGGTTTTCTCTTTTGCAAAATGGGGGTATATATCTACTTGACAAAGCTTAATGTACATATAGAAAATGCCAGTCACATAGGAGATGAGATAAATGTTCGCTTAAAATAGTATCATGCCCATGCAGCTCACCCTGCCGGCCAGGACTTCCCCCAAACCAAATCCCGAAGTTCAGCTCATGTCTGACCTCCCTGGAAGCCTCCTACCCCAAGTCCGGTCCACCAGTACCCCCTGATCTTGTCCTGTGCTAGCTTCTTTTTCACTCTGTCTTGGCACACATTTCAGCATCAATATGGTCTCCAATTCTCTCAAGCTTTTAGATTTTCCCCTCCTGCTAGAGAGCCTATAACAGAAAGTTGCCTCTTTGAAAACCTCACAGTCTATTTGGAGAGACAAACACAGATCACATATGAGGTATCGGATATGAGCACAGGTCATAGATGGGTCATGAGCATAGCGGGCACTGTGAGTGCCTCGCTTTACCACCACGGTGCTCGCTGGCCCAGCTCCCCACTGCCAGCACCCACATTCTTTTGCCTGAGGACTGGCCTCTGGAACTATTTTACCACCCACATGGTAGGCCAGAATGATCACCCCCCACCTCCTGAGGAGCAGCCCTCAACCCATGGCTCCTGGGACCTGGTGTATACATACCTCAGCTCCCTTGCCCCTTGCAGGGATAACTCTGGAGAGTGTGCTCTACACCGGCTCCTGGAGTGGCCAGTGAGGACCAGGCTCAGTAGCTAGTGTGTGTGGACTGCCTTCCCATCCTTGTCCCAGAGATCCATTCCCCCATCAGTGTTTCGTAGCATCTCTTACCACCTAAACTACCTGCACCTGAGCCCCAGTCTCTGGGGGAACGCAACCTAGCACATTTAGGTATGAAGAAGAGGTGACTTAGAGTGGGAACTGAAATTCATCCAACATCTACGCCGCACGGAATATTTTACATAAAGGATCTCACTTAATCCCCTCCCCGCAACAACTCTGCATGTGGGTGCGGGGCATTATTACTGCCATTTTACCCATGACTAAACTGAGGCTCGGAGAAGTCACATGGCTAGTAAATGCTATTTGAGCATCCCTTATACAAAGACCTGCTTTCTGTCTGCCACCCCCCACGTTGTTCTGCTGCTTGGAGTTGAACCTCGCAGAACAGATTCTGAGAGGCTGGAGGGAGTGGAGGCATTTAGCAGGTGAGCTCATCCCAGGGACAAGGAGGCGCCCAGCCTGGGTGCATGGAGCTGGACGGGGGGCGGGGGGGGGCGCAGCTGGTGAGAGGGGGCTACCTGTCACCATCACTGATGATGGTCTGCCTCCGTCTCTACTTCCAGATCAGGCGACACCCCAGCTTTAAGAGGTTTTTACACAAGCTCTCCGACTCCTCCCTCAGGAAGTTGGCAGCCACCCTGCAGAGCCGGAAGGCCCACCCTGCAGAGCCGGACAGGGACCTCACCAAGGGACCCTACCACTTTGCCTTTGGCCCGTCTAACAAATTTGCCGGCAACAATAGCCACGCCGTCCTCAGCCTCATGGGCCTGTGCTCTGGCCATAGCCAGCACAGCTATACCCACCTCCTGTGCCAGGTGGCCCAGCAGGTGAGAACACGTGACAAGAGGCTCAAGATCCCAGCAGGATCGCCCTTACTGGCCTCTCCCCTCCCCTGCTGAGTTCTTGGCTTTTGGGGGGCTAGCTCACATGCCATCTCCTTGCTGAGGCCCCGTGAGATGATTCTACACCCACGTGACCATTCTCTTTTCCAAAGCCCTCACTGGCTTTACTTGATCCTTAGCATCTGCTTTATTTGGCTCTGGTCCCTGATTGTATGTGCATTTCCATACTTTATGATTTCGGTATGGAATACTGGACGGGGTGCTACCCTAGCTTGCCCTCTTGTTGTTTCATGGGTTGTGCTGGTTGGCTTCCCAAATTCAAGACCATCATAAAATTTAAACGACGAAGCAAAGTAAGATTACATGTCAAGTGAGGGATGGTTGAGGTAGATGAGGATCCATGGGCCGTTGGTTCTGGAAGGCTTCCAAGGGGGGCGGTCCTTCACTGACCTTGTCTTGGTTGATTGATTAAGAATAGCTTCTCGTTGCCATCGATCTCACTCTTCTGATCGGTTTCATGCTTTTCCTAATAACCGCCCCTGCCCCTAAGGCTCTGAGATGGTCCCTTTAGAAATAATACTTCTCACTGATTTTTTTAAAGTCTGAGTTTTCATGTTGTCTGGTGGACTCTGATGAGCAGTGTTCCCCGCCTTTTTCAAAATCACTTAAGGTAACTTGCCTACAGACATTTTGACCCAGATCTTTACTGCAGAAGCTACCGAATGAAGACGTGACATTAAAGGAAGGAAGCAGTGTTGGGGCACCTGGGTGGCTCAGTCGGTTAAGTGTCTGCCTTTGGCTCAGGTCATGATCTCAGGATCCTGGGATAGAGCCCTGCATCAGGCTCTGCTCAGTGGGGAGTCTGCCTATCCCTCTGTTACTCCCCCTGCTCATACTCTCTCTCTCTCAAATAAATAAATTTTAAAAATCTTTAAAAAAAAGGGGAGGAAGCATTCTGTTTGTTGGCATTGGACAAATAGAACTTCTATATCCAGATGGTCTCTAGGCCTTTATTACAATGATGTCACCATCATGCAAACATTCTGCCTCTCCTGGAATTACCTTTCAAAGTCATGTGATGCGTCTTTCAAGAAAGCTGGTCTAATTTCATAATATTCCTGTCTTGTCATTCAAATGGTCTGCTCTATGTTGGCTTGTTTTCCTGGTGGGAACTCCTTATGACCTTCGACCTCTCTTTCCTCAGCCTCATTATCTTTGCCCAGATATGGGGATATTATGGATAATTTGCCCTCTAGGATAGGTTAGGTAATAGCTTATGGAGTGATCTGAATTCTTTGTGAAAGATATTAATAGAAACAACAGCTCTGACATCCTTAGTAGCCCTAGCTTCATCTTCTGGTTTTACTAACCATTCGTTCATTCACTCCCTCACTCATTTGACCAATAGGTGTTGAGAACCTCCACTGGGCCCTGCTGTGCAAGGTGCTGTGAGGGCCTGTGGATGGTTCTGCTATAGGAAAAGACAGAATGTTTCCTGATGATGAAATTAAGTACCAGTAAAATGCCAAATTAGTGGTAACTGAGGCCAGTGAAGCCTTCCAGGGGGTGGCAGGCATAGATTTTGACCTTTGAGGATGGAGAAGCTATAGATGGGGAGAAAGGACCAGGAGAGCACTGCAGATAGGAGGTACTGAGTGAATCCAGACCCAGAGGGGACAGCTAGTGTGCTGTGTTGATATGTTAATTAGAAGTCTGTTGTTATCAGAGTGGGACCCACAAGTAATTGGGGCTATGGCTAAAACCTATGTTCTTTTTCTCCTTCCAGAACATCGCAAGTCTTGAAATCCAAAGTCCAGATTAAAAGCTATGCTTTAAACTCAAGCTCCCTTGAACTATTCAAACAATTGGTGGCTTTAGGCAGGACCCTCTGAGGATGCTTCATGACACCCTCCCCAGATATGAACGAAGACAAGGATGGATGGCCATCTGCATACGTGTGCCATCGTGGGCTTCTTGAGACTGGGATACACGAATCCCTCTTCCACTTAGCTGGACGCAGAGGCCATGCTGGGGGAAGGAGAGCACTGCACCGGGAGTTAGGAGACCAGAGCTCCACCTGCTGAGCTGCCCCAAACTTGCTGCAAGACCCCGGACTTGTTTGTCTTCCACTCCAGACCTTGGATTCTGGGCAAGTCTATGTACACGACCCATCAGATTCCTTCTGACTCCATCATGCTGAAGTCTCTTTAAACGGGGGGAGGTTGGTGCTTCCACTCAGTGGCTAAATACACCCCACTGAGCTGGAGGCAGTCCTTAAGTCCTCATTGAAGGAATGAATGACCAGACGAATGAGTGGGAGAGCTCCTGAGATCCAGGTGATTCTGCCAGGCATTCCTTGGGAGGCCTTGGTCTTCCGCTAGAATTGTGCAACCCGTAGTTCTCTCTCTAAATTGGGGGCTAGGGCGGAAATGGGGAGCTACCTTGCTCGGCACTGGTCCTGAGCATTGAACCAGGGGTCAGGGCTTTCACATTCTGGGGTTAACCCTAGTACCAACTTATGTACCCTTATTTTTTACTATCATGTATTTTCCTGATCTGTAGGGGCTAAAACTATGCCTACTATCATGTGGAAGGCCGGCTGGCATTTTCTAGATGACAATTTCAAATGAGTCTTAGTTTGTTTTTTAAGATTTTATTTATTTATTTGTCAGAGAGAGGGAGGGCACAAGCAGGGGGAGTGACAAGCAGAGGAAGAGCAGGCTCTTGGGACTTGATCCCAGGACCCCAGGATCATGATCTGAGCCGAAGGCAGACACCTAACCGACTGAGCCATCCAGGCGTTCCAAGTCTAGTTTATTAAAATAAATTTTTGTTAATCTCTCAGCAAAATACCCATATGTATTTAACCAGATGTGCATCCACATGCAACAAGTAATTTATTCATTGGCCAACAGTGCTTAATGTCCATATGGATTTACAGACACCTCTCAGGAAATCTGCAGGCCTCAGACAGAGAAGATCTATGGATTGGGTATCACTGGTCTCAGAATCCTTCCAACCCTGTGTCCTATAATTCCATGTCTAGAGAAGTGAAGCTGATGACTTGCACCTCTCCCATCTCATGGGGGTTTGCCAAGAGTCAGTGAGAAAATGAATGTGAAGAGTGCCATGTCCATGTATGTTGCTATTCTTATTATAGCTACAATCTGGGTAGTTTTCAGGAAATAGGGAAGGGCTTTAAGCTGGATTGCCACGGATGGTTGTATGGGTGTGCACTGCTCAAGAATATCATACCCCAGGAAGTGCTATTCACTTCCTAGACATTGTAGATTTGTAGATTTATGATAGCAGTTTTCTACCTGGTGGCAGTAAAGAGTCCTGAGAAAGGGGCTCCTTTTTGTTTTTGTACAAAGGTGAGGTGTGGGCTGTTAGAGGCTCTGCCTTCTACAAAACTGAATAGTTTGAACAGCTTGGCTCAGATGGGCAGTTTGCCACATGTCCATTATCTACATGCATGCCCAACAGGGCTATAAACACAGCCATTGGACTTTGCATGGAACACATGGCCAAAGGGGAGAGAGTGTTAAAATCTAGACTCACTCTTATTACCCTCACTGGACACTGTATTGCTATGTTGAACATGGTGATCACTGTGGGGTAGGACTGGAGAGGGGGTGAAACCAAGGGGAGAGGCCTTGGGCACTTAGCTGGGACTGGCCTCAAACCTGAGGCAAAGTTTTAGGAAGTTCGACAAAGCATATTCTACAAGTCATTTAGTTTTATTGCTGATTTTAAGAAGTGGGGGAGAAGTGATCTATTTATGGATTTATTTTAGTGTTCAGGAACACAGCCTCCAAATGCGAAGGATCAGAATCAGTTTTGAAATGAGGGTCAGGAATCTTCTGTACATAGTTTCTTATTTGGGATGATGTTCTTTAAGTTGTATGTGTATTTGGTATGAGTCCCTGATGCTGGCATCTGAGTCTCATTTTTGTACTGTTATTTAAGCAAATAAAGAAATTGACTTGCACCAAGGTCTCATCTGGATGATTCACAACGGTGGCAAGATGGGAGGCCACCTGCCACATCTGGGCTGGTCTGGCATCTTCGAGACTGTGAGGGCCAGCCTCCCTGTCCCCGCCTGGGGGCCCTCTCTGGTTGCTTCCCAGGTGTCCCCCTCTTGGGATGTCAACTTATTGAGACAGTAACGGAGTGCTCTGAGCATCAGGAGACCTGGGTTTTAGTCCAGCTCCCTGCAGGCTGAGGCCCTCAGGGACATGATACTTGCCTCTGGACCTGACATTCGCCCACTCTGTGACTGTTAAGATGACAGTTAATGGTATGTCCAGGAACATCTGGGTCAGTCTTGAGTCTACATCATCTGTTTTATTAAGTCCCTAATTTTGGTGCCCAAACTGTCACTCAGAACCAGGGTAAAAATGGACAGAATACAGTGTCTGGGTTTTGGTCTAGAGAATGCGGTCTCTGCTGAAAGGCATTGAAGGCCTCCTCTCTTGACTCTCAGGTAACACGTGAGTCCTTCCAGCGGCTCCCTGGGGAAGGCGGCCTTCTGGTGTACATAGTACACAGGTTGTCTTCTTTCCAAGCCACCTCTCCGCTCCCAAACCTTGGAGGCTCACTGTAATGCTCTGAGGGGGGCAGGAGAGGGCAGCACCTCACTTCATAGACGTGGAGGCTGGGGCTCAGAATGAGCGGATGCCTTGTTCAAGGTCACGAGGCCACCTACAGACAGAACCAGGCCAGGATCCAGCTCCCAGAACCCCCGTTTTAGTGCCTTCCCGAACTGTCTAATCCATTAGTTCATTCACTCAACGAATATTTACTGAGCATTTACTACGTGTCAGGTCTGATCTAGCTCAGTGCAATACACACATGCAAAAGGCACAATCCCTGCCCTTGGGGTGCTCATGGACCTCACTCATTATAGGGATTTTGCGCCAGTAGGAATATAGGGTGGCGGAGACACCATTGTGCGAGAGCGGGCGGGGCTCCCTCAACTCACGCCATAGAGGTTCTCAAGAGCAGTGAGGTGCATGGGAGACCCCGCTGCTTTGAAAGGCTTTGAAAAGGTGGGTAAGTGCCATCAGGACATAATTAACCTAATTTCTGACCCTGAGAAGTCAGGAGGCTAAGCGAGTAAGTCAGAGATAAATGGGTCAGCCAAGACCGGGTTGAGTTTGGGATGTGCACTAAGTTACAGGGAGGGCTGCTGTAGAGGTTCGGATATGCTTGTTTGGAAGACCAGAGAGTGTTCTGCCCCTGGCCTCCGCACCAGTGAGACCTCCAATTTCAGAGTACAGTGACTGGCATATCAACAACAACAACAACAACAACCCACTAGTGTTGGCTTTAGAAAAAAAAAGGCATTATAAGGAGAAAGGAACTAATTAGAGTTGCCAAAATTTAGCAAATAAAAATACGGGTGGCCTAGTTAAATGTGAATTTCAGACAGACAACAAATAATAGCAATACTGGGGTCTTCCTCATACTAAATATTTACTGTTTATCTGAAATTCAAATTTAACACGATGTCCTGTATTTTATCCAGCAACCCCGGAACTAATGCAAGAAGAGTTCTCTTATTTACTCTGTAATGGGAAAAAGGGAAATAAGCAAAATGAAGGAGAATATACAAGGGGATTTATCCATACCTGTAACTGTAACATTACTCTAACATAAAGGCATCTGAGCTCTAAATACAGGCTTTAATTTAGAACAACAATGATTGTTATGTTCAATACCCCTTTGCACACCAGGTAATAAGCATTCCAGAGTTGTGCAAGACTGAAACCCTCCCCCTCCTCCCGTTCACATGTCTCAAGACCTCGGGGGCCGCAGCTGCCAGCAAACCGCAAGACCACTCCTGGGGGGAAACGTCAGGAGACCGCAGCCAGGTGGGCCACTCCAGGTGGGACCTGTCTTTCCCCACCCACGTGGCCCCCAGGATGCTTCCCTTGACTGGTCCGAGCCACAGATTCAGAGTATCAGAGGAGGCAGAGGGTGAGGGAACACCCAAGGTTTGATTCTTTTCAGCCTCTCAAAGGTACAGTTAGTTAGTGATGTAGGAAATGTTGGGGTTCGGAGCTGATGGCCAAGAAAGAATTCTTGAGGCGTCTTCGGTGCCAAATGGTGGTTTTATTAAGGCACGGGGACAGGACCCATGGGCAGAAGGAGCTGCACTGGGGTTGTGAGGGGTGACTGATTATATACTTTCAAGTTGGGAGGGGGTTGGGGACAGCGCAGGCCTCCAAAGTATTTTGGAAACAAGGTTTCCAGGATCCTGAGGGGGCTAGAGGGGGCTAGCTATTGTTAGGAAAAGGTCATTTATTACTGTTTAGTAAAAACTTGGTCATGAGCCCCTTCAGATGTAGATCAGTGGGCCATATGCTTGGAGGATGATTGCCAACATGTATCTTGCGGGGTAGAGGTAAAGGAAGTTTCCACAGGAATTTTTAGATGTTAAAGTAGACTCACAGGATCCTGCAGGGTTGGGGTAAGAAGATGGCCTTTTGCCCTTAGCAAAGTGTCAACACTGAGGCAGCTGAGCTCCCAGAGGAAGGTCACTCTGCCTGTTTCAAGGACTTGTCAATGGGCTGTGAGCAGTAAGGAAATTTAATTTTTTCTTTTGTCTTTGTTTTCCATATCAGTTAGGTTCTTCCTGGCAGAACCTTCTTAAGGGTGCCTGTGTGGACTCCTGCTCCGTGACATGGTCCCCTTAAATGTAGGCTCCAGCAGGCCCCCTTGCCACAGCCTCCCACCCTCCATGGCTAACATTTGCATGCATCCCCCAGAGGCCCCAACCAAGGTCAGGGCTGTCTTGCACCCAGTCCTCTGGGTTTTGCATTCTAGGGTTTGCTAAGCAAATACATCTGAGGCCTGTGGGCAGCCCGGGGTTCGTTACTGGGCCTGGATGGGGCTGGAAGTTATCTGCACTCCAGCAAGCAGTGGGGCTCATTTTTTTTCTGGATGGGTTGAAAAATTGAAGCTGAAGGTGTCTTTCTCATGGAACATTTTCACTGAGATGTTAACAGCAGATGGAGTCTGCCCTCATGCTGCCCTCCTGCTGGGGGATGGGGAGGGAAGGGACATTTGGCCTCCCGTTTCCTCTACAACCACACCGGGACTCAGGGGAGGCCAGGGCAGCCTGCTCAACATGGCTGCACCACACAAGCCCTGGGGAGCTTTTAGAGACCTCATGCCTGATCGGCTCCGCAAGTGATTCTGGTGAGCAGCCGAGACAGTCCAGTGGTTGCAAATCAAGCCTTTGGTCCACTCTGAGAATTAAAAACAAAACAAAACAAAAGAACTTGGTCTCTTGACACCACATCAGAGAGGAAAATGCATCAACCCCCAAGAGTTTAGCCTGAAGACTAGATCCTGGGGGGGCCAAGGATGGATGCAGTCTATCTCGAAGAAGCAAACTCAGGCTGAGGCTGGGAGGAAGGCCCAGAGCCCAGCCAGCCAGGAGCAGGATGTGCTGTGGGCTTTTCAGAGCCCATCTGTGTTGGTGTCCATCTGTTTGTCCAGAGCAGAGTAGGGGAAGGGCTGGAGGAGCGCAGAGAAGCTGAGAGGATGTTTAGACAAGGAGGTGCTTGCCCAGGAGAAGCAGGACCCTCCACACCAACAGGCTTGGTAGTGGGTGACACCTGGTCCCCCAAAGGCCTAGGGTGAGGGGGATGTGTCTGAGAGCCTTGGGGAGAAGGCTCTACCTTGAGGTCATCATGTTCTCTCCCATTCCAGCTCAAGTTCTCTGCTTGTTCACAGCTTCCTAGAAAAGGAATTCAATTCTAAGTCCCTCATCGAGGACTTTCCTCCCCTTATTTCCGCTGAGAACATCCCTCACAGCTTCCTATGTGTCGGGCAGCCCCAAGCAAGTAGCCAGGCCCCATTCTAGCCAGTCTGATGCGTGGAAATTGGAAATCTCAATTTGTATAAAAAAATCAGTTAACAAATCCTACTTTATTATACAAGGTATTTTTTTTTTTTTTTTGCAAATGGAGAATCCCATTTGCAGAGCAGGAGTTGATAAAAGAGTGTTTGAAATATTATTCGATTTACAAAAGTCTGATTAATATTTGTTTTTTCAGGAAGGGGAAAGAAGTAGAGTGACCTCCACAGCGCTGAGCGCAGTTGTGTAGACTGCAGACTGCACAAGGAGACCCTGCCAGTACACAGGGGAGGCATCTCATGGACATATTTATGCCACATGTTATTTGTACAGTTTTCTGTGTTATTTGTACAGTTTGGTAGCTTTGTATGACATTCATACAGATTTCTAGCAGGTGGCGGCCAACTGTTTTAACAAAATCAGTATATTATCACAATCTTCCAGCAGCTGGCAATCAAGTTCTCCAGAAAGGGTACAGTTTTCTTAGCACACAAGGCAATATATGGGCTAGTGCTGGCTTTGACTATGACCAGGAAGAGGTGGGTGGGGTCAGAAAGGAAACTGGGGGACGGAGCTCAGAGGTCACTGCAACATCTGGGAATAGAGCAGGCACCTGGGCAGTTCCACACCTCAGGGTCGCTGTATTCCTGGATCCAGCTGGGGTGAGGCCTGTAGGTGACCCAAACTGTCTTGGAAGTGGAGAGCAGAGAGAAGTCGAGTGGGCAGGGAGCAGACCTGGACATGAGACGCTGAGAAATCACACGTGAGGAGAAATGAGACAAAAAGGGGGGAAAAAGGGGGGAAATGGGAAGCCCCGAGTTTCAAGGACTCTTCCACCTGCTGTGTGACCCTGGTCAGTCATTGGCCCCCTCGAGGGAACTGCAGGAAGACTCTTGCAGAGCCCACCTCAGAGAAATGCTGGCATGAGGACCTGTCCGTTCTTGGATGGTTTTCAACTCTGACTGTGTCATTCTGTTTAATCCCTGTAATGACTCCCCAGCACCACAGGTGAAGTCCAGGTGCACTTTGTTAGCATGGCCCCCAAGCCAGCCTGCCCTATCCCTGCCATGTCTGCCTGTGCACCTCCAAGTGCACCCCCAGGCCTCTCCCTGCCCAATCAGACAAAGTAGACTAGACCCTGTGACGTCCGATTCACTCCAGGGCTCCTTCGACCCTGGGAGGCTATATCACTTGGTGCTCGACACCAAGACATTGGTGACAGACAACTTGGATTCAGATCCTGGCTCTACCATCTACCTACTGTGTGACTTTGGGCATGTTGCTTACCCTCTCTGTGCCATAATGCCTGGACCATAATAACTACTTGGTAAGTTTTAGCTATTATCATTACATTCCCATTTGCATAGGGCGAAATTCCATAGTAACTCAAAGGGGGGCTCTCTAGCCATAGAAATGGTAGAAATCAGAAGAGTCTGACAGACTTAGTAGCTGTTGAGAGGATTTGAGTAGCAATTAGCAAGAGGGACCTCCTCCTTTTCCTTTGGGGGCCTCTGGCAGTCCCTGAATTTCTCAATCTGTCTTGCCACTTTGAGGCCCGTTACACAACCCGAACCAGATGGCCACTGAACTCTTACAGGAGGAGAGCTGAGGCTAGCAGAGGAAAGCCAGGCTGACACATATATCTAGCCATGCTCCAGAGGCAGAGCGTATTTGGCACATCTGCTGGTCCTGGAATGAAAGGGACAGGGAGCAGACTCGACCCCAACCTGTAGCCTAAGCAGAGCTATCCCAGACAGCTCACAGAACTCTGAAAGAGTAAAAGAAGCATCTGTTTTGGAATCCACTGAGATGGGGGGGTTGTTATGTAGCATTATCAAACTGCAGTTACTGACTAATACAACCAGCATCAGAGTATTAATTTGAACATCTGATTTAAAAAACACAGAGGGAAGGGCACCTGGGTGGCTCAGTCAGTTAAGCGTCCGACTCTTGATTTTGGCTCAGGTCATGATCTCAGGGTCGTGAGATGGAGCCCTGCATCGAGCCCAGCAACAGGCTCCGTGCTCAGCACGGAGACTACTTGAGATTCTCTCCTTCTTCCTCTGCCCCTCCCCACCCCGGTACTCTCTCTCTCTCAAATAAATAAATAAATAAATAAATAAAAATTTTTAAGAAACATGTTGAGAGAGAGAGATATTAATGTATGGAACATCTACCCTGTAGCTTTTATTCTAGCTTCTCCCCTCTTTATTCGGAAGAATATCGGCTGAGGGCCAGAAGTTGCACGGGACTAGCCCATGGACATGACAGGGTCTCTTGTGATTGTACTCTGTTAGGAAATGAGCAGATTTCCTCTCTTTCTGGATCACTCCTCCTCTCTGCCTAACCTTTTTGAGCTTCTCTTTTCTTTTTTTTTTTTTTAAAGATTTTATTTATTTGAGAGAGAGAATGAGATAGAGAGCATGAGAGGGGGGAGGGTCAGAGAGAGAGGCAGACTCCCTGCTGAGCAGGGAGCCCGACGTGGGACTCGATCCCGGGACTCCAGGATCATGACCCGAGCCGAAGGCAGTCGCTTAACCAACTGAGCCACCCAGGCGCCCGAGCTTCTCTTTTCTACCCTCTACCCTGGTCTTTGAAGCTCAGAGCAGTGAATTTGTATGGAATTGCCTAAGAACGTCAACTGGCAAACTGCTTCCAGGCAGTTTCATAATCTGTTCTATAAAGGAACACCGCAGAGGGCATGTGTGACCTACTGTGTTTCCCACCTCTGTGAATGTTGTTTTGTTTGTTTTTATCACAGTCTGCTTCTTTATAAAGTACCTTGATTCCTAGAAGTTTATCGACCAAGGGAGCTCTGGCTGAATTGCATGGGTCCCACTGCCCCAATGTACAGGAGGGGGCCTGGCCCTGGAATGAAGGGCCTCAAGTCTGGGCCTGGCTTCTAGATGGCACTCCCAGCCCCAAGGAAGCTTCCCCAACCCCACAGCAGACCTGCCTATGTTCTCCTGACCACACTTGACCTCGAGCTCCTAGAGACAGAGATACAGACACTCAAAAAGTCAAAGAAGCCTTGGGGCTGGAGACCAAGGAACAGAGCAAGACTAATCCCAGGATTCACTAATTCCATGACCCCCAAGGGGACTGCCAAATGCCCACTGGATTAAACGATGGGCACCTCCAGAAAGTGACACACGTGTCTGCCCCACTTCCTGTAGCAGCTGAGAATCTCCTTCCCACCATACTGCTTCCTCCCACCCACAAAGTACCTACTTGCCCAGACCTCAAAGTGGGCCTGTGGCTGCTAGGGTGAGATTCTGACCCTCATCTGTCTGATACATCTCTCTGCCCACCTGGGATCCCCACCTGGGACAGGAACAACACAGAAGGATGTCACTTAGAATGATTTGGGGATTTTCCTGACCAATGAAGGCTTGAAGCAAAGTAGATAGCAGTGTGGGTCTGTTCCATTCAGAGAATATTTTGATAATCCTGTAAAATAGTTGTAGATGATTCCTGGCTTGGTTTGCGTTTGAAGCTGGCATTTTTCATTTGTGTGTATGTGTGTATGCATGTCTCTTTAAAAAACAAGGTTACAGTTCAGTAAAAAATTAAGACTTGGTTCTTGGGCGCCTGGGTGGCTCAGTTGGTTAAGCGACTGCCTTCGGCTCGGGTCATGATCCTGGAGTCCCTGGATCGAGTCCCGCATCGGGCTCCCTGCTCGGTGGGGAGCCTGCTTCTCCCTCTGACCCTCCCCCCTCTCATGTGCTGTCCCATTCTCTCTCTCTCAAATAAATAAATAAAATCTTAAAAAAAAAATTAAGACTTGGTTCTTGTCTTTGGTCTAAAGTTCAATTTTGGGGTAAACTCTTAAAGCTGGGAATCGAGAGGCGCCTGAGTGGCTCAGTCGGTTAAAGCGTCTGCCTTTGGCTCAGGTCATGATCTCGGGGTCCTGGGATGGAGCCCCATGTTGGGCTCCCTGCTCGGCGGGGAGCCTGCTTCTCCCTCTACCCCCTGCTCATGCTCTCTCTTTTGTGATCTCTCTCTCTCAAATAAATAAATAAAATCTTTAAAAAAAAAAAAGAAAGTTAGGGATTGAGTTCAATTCATCTTTGCTATTTCTAGAGCCCAGAAGAGTGGTTGGCACTCATTAGGTGCTCAAGAAAGGTTAACTGATGGAACCAATGACAAGGTAATATAACCAAAAAGCTGTAAGAAGCAGGCTTACACTAGTTAGGGCTTTTAGTTGTAGGTTGGCAACAGTTTGGATCTCTATATATTGAGGGTCACATGGTTAAACACCTGTCTAGTTTGGTTTTTAAATAAAGTTCTATTCAGAAGCTGAGAAGTCCTAGTTAACCTCTGTATATAACCCTAATATCTGCTAA
Organism: Neomonachus schauinslandi; assembly: GCF_002201575.2. Taxonomy (NCBI): domain Eukaryota; kingdom Metazoa; phylum Chordata; class Mammalia; order Carnivora; family Phocidae; genus Neomonachus; species Neomonachus schauinslandi. Next base: position 113,391,050 of record NC_058410.1, read on the forward strand.
ATTATTGAGTGCTAATTACACGTCATGCATTCTGCAAAGCAATTTACATGTTGACCTCATTAAACCCTCACAATATTATCCCTATTTTATAGATCAGGAAATAGACGCTTAGAAAGATCACATGTCCTAAGCATGATCACTGAGTAAGATTATGGCAGAGCAGGGAATTTATGTTGGGTGGGTCCGACTCCAAAGTCCAGTTCCTAACACCTGCTCTTGCTGACTCTTCCTCTACCCTTTGTGATCTTCCTGCAGACTCTTCCCAAAGCTTTTCTTCCCCATGGAACTTGAGAAACATTAGTCATGCTCACTGCACTTTGCCGCCTGTTTTTTTGGATGGTGGGTGTCTTGGGAAGCCTTTTCTGGTGCTACTTGTCTTTTGTTTGTTCTTCTTGAACATCTTGCTCATCCAGTTGGAGTCTTCAGTAGGGCTCCCCCTGGGCAATAGATGAAGTAAATAGTTTGTTAATGACCTTTCCTGTGTCCTCCACTATCAGGGCCCTGCTCCAGCTCAGAGGGTAGACAGACACACCAATGCTACGGCTTTTAACCCTAGCTGAACACCAGAGTTCCGCAGCAAACATTTGTTTTATAATCAATGACCATTTATCTAAGTAACATCATGCCAATGAGTCAACTGAAATTCAACTGAACTTTTATAAGTTATATATCAATGCAATAAAGTTTAAACCCTGTGAACAAAATGCATAGTATATGCCCAAGCATAAAATTTTTAAATTTACGCATTCTTTCAAAAAGTTTTATAATTAAAATTATACTTAATGTGAGAAACAGGTATGCTTTAATATATTTGATATGATATGGAGTTGGAACATCAAAAGGACCTGCTCTCCCAATAGCTGCAGCTGTGGCCATGGAGAACCCCAGCCACTGCCAGAACTGCCCCAAGGGAGGAGAGATGAGGTTGGGGAGAGGAGAGATACTCTTTGACCCACCTTCTGATCTCCTGCTGGTGCCTTCCGTTGGCTAACCCACCTGGCAAGAAGCCAGCAAGGGAGCCCGGGTAATATGGTCCCCAAGGAACTTAAAAAAATACCAATCCTGGGACACCTGGGTGGCGCAGTCGATTGAGCCTCCAACTCTTAGTTTCAGCTCAGGTTGTGATCTCAGGGTCATGAGATTGGGCCCTGCGTGGGCCTCTGCACTCATTGCAGAGTCTGCTTAGGACACGCTTTCTCTCTCCTTCTGCCCCTCCACCCCTCCACCCCTCCCCATCCCCGTACTCATGTGCTCTCTCTCTAAAAAATAAATAAAAATAAATCTTAAAAAAAACAACAACAATCTTCAGGCCCTCTCAGAATGACTGTGAAGGTAAGTAATGGAGAACTTGTCACACAAGCCAGACAACTGATGTGCATTATAAAAAAGATTTTCTGGGGACAATCTATAACATAGGAATATTAGCTCACTTATTTTGCTGATAGAAAATAATTTGGATTAAAGGAGGCCTTTGACAGAGTCTCACAATTCACACCATGCAGGAAATAGGCTACCTCAAGCTAGGATGTAACATGCCTGCTAACTCCCTCGAACTGAGACACCACTGGAGAGTGAGACACAAGGGGGTGCACGTTCTCCCACTGCACTCAGAGAAGGTGCATTCCCTAGCATGCACAGGAAGGAGCTAACGAGAATGACAATGTGAGCACAAATAGCTCATTTCCCATTCAGTGCCCCACTGAAGAATAGAGAAGTGTAAAGGGGTGGACTGTAATCACACAAACCGGAAAAGGATCCCAGTGTTCCTAGGACAGCTAAAAAGAAGGAAAATTTCCCTTAGCTTGGCCCCCCTTCTCTGGCCAAAGGAAAGAATGTGTCCCTAATTAAGGAGAAACTTACATTGCGTGAGGCTTGCTGGTGGTTTCCTTCACATTAACCAAGGACATGGCGCCTTTCAGATTTGAAGAGGCAAGGGGAGCTACAGTCAAAAGTAAAAATAGAGGACACACGAGTGAGGTGGCAAAATCGTGCCCATTTCAACTCACCTGTCACCTTCAAGAAGCCTTCCTTAAACCCCCAGAGAGAAGTGATCTTAACCTCTATGAATACTTCCAACACTCTGTTTTCCTTAGTAATGTAGTACTTAATAATTTGTGCTGTATTTTTGAGGTTGGTATCTCTGTCATCCCCTCTGCTGGAGGGGAGAGTTCCTGAGAGTGAGGAGCTGAGAAGTGTTTAGCTTTGAAGCCTCTAGAGCAGATCTGTAGAAGATACCAGTTGTGAAGAACCAGCTTTTAAAAATCTTTTTTTGGAAACCATAATGTACTAGTACTTTTGTGAAATACAATACAATGAATTCGTAGGAAAATGACCAAGCTCTTGGATGTCATGGCTATAAACATTTCTAAATGCTTACTTTCAACCTCTGTGCTCATTTCATTGTAAATTAGTAACAAATAGTTTGGGGACCAGCATTGGTTCACAGAGCATTCTTTGAGTAGCTCTGCCCTGGCACAGTGGTTATCACAAATAATAAAAATCTTCTGGTATAGTGGTTCTCAATCATCGTTCTCAAAAGAACCCCCTGGAGGGCTTATAAAAAGATAGAAGGACACCTGGGTGGCTCAGTTGGTTAAGCGTCTGCCTTTGGCTCAGGTCATGATCCCAGGGTCCTGGGATCAAGCCCCGCATGAGGCTCCCTGCTATGCTGGTAGCCTGCTTCTCCCTCTGCCTGTCACTCCCCCTGCTTGTGCTCTCTCTCTCTAATAGATAAATAAAATCTTAAAAAAAATTAAAAGATAGATAGCTGGGCCCCACCCCCCTGAGTTAGGAGGTCTATGGTAGGGTCTGAGAATTTTCATTTCTAACAAGTTCCCAGGTGATGTGTTTGCTGTTGGCCAGAGACCAACCTTTGAAAATCACCGGACTAAAGACATGAACAAATGTCAAGAACACTGTCCCCTTTTGGTGGCCTAGCCTCAAAATAGGTAGAACCGCTAAAGCTAAGTGCTAACTTTACCATTGCACCCCTCTAAAGCAATGGTTATATGAGACTAATGAATTGTTGAACACTACATCAAAAACTAATTATGTACTATATGCTGGTTAACTGAACATAATACAAAAATAATAAAGCACTGGTTATCAGCTCCCACATTGTGGCACACTTACTGAGGGGCTCCAGACATAAGGAAGCTGGGAGAAGCCAGAAGGGTCCATACCTTGGGGCTGTTCTGGGCCCAATTCCTCCACAGGTGGCTGTGCAGATGACGCTGAAGGAGAACACTGGGGCATTGTTTGAGATGCCCCTACAAATGAAGGCCCCAGGGATGGCCTGGGTGACAGAGATGCCTGGGAGGATGGGGATCTTGGCGGTGATCCAGTCATTTGTACCCGCTGCTGTGGTGATACACGTGACAGCACAGCTGTGGAGCTGAGTGGTAAGGGCACAGCTGGGAGTGAGAGAGGGGGCAAGTCAGATGGGGAATGTGATGGTAATGAGGCCAGTGGAGATGCAGGTGACTGCTCAAATGAAGACACAGGTGGTGAAACAGGTGACTCAGCAGGCCACTCGTGTGTGGATTCAGGTGTCTGCACAGGTGAGGACACAAGTGGACCGTGGCTGCACTTTCCTTCCCCTTCAGGAGCCCACTGTGTGTGAGGTTGTATGGATTCTTCCTGCTCCGTTTGGAGGCTTGATTGGCTGCGTTCAGGGCACTCATTGCCAAGGGCAAGTTCTATATTGCAGTACACTTCTACACGGGGGAACATCACTCTCTTGGAGGGAGAATTGAGGTAAGCAGCATCTAAGAAAACAACAGCATGGGGTCACAGGTGGCATTACTAACCCCTGGCATCAGCGTGGCATCTGCAAAAAGTGATTTCTCAAATTATTTTCATAAGCAGGATTAGTGCTTTTCACTCGTCTTTCTTTACTTACTCAAATTTATATTGAGTATATGATTGTGTATTGATTCATTATTCAACAGATATTTATTGAGCATCTATATGTGCCAGGCATTATGCCAGGCACTGAGGAGTGAAGGGGACAAAAACAGGTGTGATGGTCCTTGGCCTCTTGGAGCTTACAGTCTGGCTTGGGGTCAGGCATTGACTACCCAAATAATCTCGTTTTAACCAAGACACGTTGTAGGCGAGAAAGGAACATGATGTTAGGAGAGAAGGAAGCAGGGAGGACTACTTTGGGAGGGTTTCCCTGAGGAAGCAACGTTTGAGCTGAGATCTGAAGGGCGAGTGAGGGTCCAGGGGGTGGTCGGGGTGGGATGGGGCGGAGCATTTCAGACAGAGGGAACAGCACACACCAATGCCACAGGTTTGAGGGAGCATGAGGAGGACCTGAAAGGTCAGTGTGGTTGGAGCAAGGGTGGGGGCACTGTGGTGAGAGATGGGGCTGAGGAGGCCACAGGGGCCCGACCATGCTTGTAGACACCACTGAGGGCCCTTGGTTTTCACAGAGGCCATGAAACACCTATTGGCAGTGGGGAGGCTGCTCTGTCTCTGGCTTTGACAAGATCACTGTGGCTGCTGTGTGGAGACTCACTGAGAAGGGCATAGGGGACCCAGGGAAACCTGTAAGGCTGCTGTGGAGAGGTATTTAGGGCTTGCACCTGGAAGGAGAGAGAAAGAAATAGAAGACTCTGTTTAGGAGGTAAAATAAATGAGAATTGGCAATGGATTGACTGGGGGAAGAGAGGAGGTAGCTGGCTTGCACAACCAGGTGGAGGTTGGTGCTGACAGGGTGACCATGGAGGGGATGGGTTAGGGGAGCAGTGAAGAGGGCACAGTTTATAGTTTGTTTGGGGATATATGGATTTTAAGGGGTCTTAGAGATGTCCAAGGAGAGATGACAAGTGAGCAGTTGGATAGATGGGTTTGGATCTCAGAGAAGAGATGAAGGTTAGAGGTGTCCATTTGGGAGCCCATCTATGGATGGTCACTGAAGCTGTGATGGTGGACACGGAGGAGATTGCCTAGGGAGGAAAAGCAGAATGAGAAGAGGAGGGTGCCAGGACTGAGTGAGGAGAGGGGAAGAGGGGAACCCAGGCCAAGTTGCTAAAATAGGCAAGACTGGGGTAGACCTACAAAATGCTGGTAAGGATCCATTTGAGAGGTGGGGGTTGGATATGTAAAAGAGAGATGAAATAATGGATAATTCAAAAGTGCTGAGATGGGAAGGGGTCTGAGCACAGGTACGGGGTGGGCTTTAGGCAAGAAGAGGGTTGCTTCCTTTAATGTTCTAAGGAGGAGGGAACAGAGCAGGCTGAGTTTGTATATTCGGTAGCGCAAAGTTGAGAGAACTTTTCTCTGTTGGTTTTGCTTTTCTCTGTGAAGTTGTTTGGAGGCAAGGTCCTCGCCTAGGGATCAGGGAGAGGGGAAGTCTCGAGGTGGTGATTGCAGAGGAGGAGAGAATAGGTTGCCAAGACAAGTACAGATGACTGCATTTTGTGTAGAAATTCACAAGCTAATTCTAAAATTCATATGGAATTAGAAAGGACCTAGAATAGCCTAAACAACTTTGAAAGAAAAAAAAAAAAAACAAAGATGGAAAACTAAGACGACCTGGTATCAAGATTTACGATAAAGCTTCAGGGATCAAGACAGTATGATATTGACCTAAAGACAGACAAATAGATCAATGGCACAAAACAGAAAGTCTAGAAATAGACCCATAACATATAGAGACAACTGACTTTACTTAATAGAGAAAGCATAGTTTTTTCAACAAACAATGCTGGAAGAAGTGGACATCCATATGCAAAAAAAAAAGAACCTTGTTTTATATCTTGAACCATATTCAAAAATTAACTCAAAATGGAATATAGACACAAATGAAAAACCAAAAAGCTATAAAACTTCTAGAAGGAAACATAGGAGAAAACCTTTTTGTGATCTTGAGTAAAGCAAAGGTTTCTTAGGTAAGACACCAAAAGCATGATCCATAAAGAAAGCAAATTAATAATATGGGCCCCATCAAAATTTAAAACTCCTTTTTAGAAAACTGTTAAGGAATTGAAAAGAGAAATCACAGACTGAGAGCAAGTATTTGCAAATTATATTTCAGATAAAGGGCATTTATCTAGAATACATAAAATCTCTTAAATAAGAAAACAAACAATTCAATTTTTAAGATGGGTAAAAGAGCCCACCAAAAAAAGCTTCCAATGGCCAAAGGAAATCTGAATATATGGTCTTCAGTTAATAATAGCCAATATTAGTACATTGGTTGTAAACACTACACTATACTATATACCGAATTTTATATGTACCATACTGTAACTTCTAACAAATGTAAGACATAATAATAGGGAATGTGGAATACATGGAGGCTCTCCATACTATTTTCATATTTTTTTCTGTAAACCTAAAACGATTCTTTTTTTTTGAAGATTTTATTTATTTATTTGATAGAGAGAGCGAGAGAGCACAAGCTGGGGGAATGGCAGGCAGAGGGAGAGGGAGAAGCAGGCTCCCCGCCGAGCAGGGAGCCCAATGCAGGGCTTGATCCCAGGACTCTGGGATCATGACCTGAGCCGAAGGCAGACACTTAACCATCTGAGCCACCCAGGCGCCCCTAAAATGATTCTTAAAAATAAAGCTTATTAAATGGCTAGGTGGGAAATGACCAAAAGAGTTGAACCCTTCAACAAAGAAATATATAGATGACTAATAAGCAAGTGAAAAGATGCTCAACATCATTAGTCATTAAGAAACTACAAATTAAAATCACAGTAAGATACCACTGCACAACTATTCACATGGCTAAAATTAAAAAGACTGACCATTTCAGGTGTTGGTGATAATAGGGAGAAACTGGAACTCTCATGCATTGCTGGTGGGAATGTAAAATGGTACAACCACTTCAAAAAACAATAAAAGCTAAACATACCTTCTTCTTATATGTCCTTAGTATATATCCCAAAGAATTGAAAATAGGATATTTGCATACCTGGGTTCATTGCATCATTATTCACAATGGTCAAGAGGAAGAAGCAATTCAAATTGTTCATTAATAAAGAAAATGTGGTATGTACACAGGGGTACGTCACATGCTATGAAATGGATAAACCTGGAGGACATTACAACAACGAAATACACCAGTCACAAAAAGACAAGTACTGTATGATTCCACTGATACGAGGTATCTGAAGTAGTCCATCTCCTAGAAATAGAAAATAGAGTGGTGGCAGCCAGGGCCTAGGAGAGGGAGAAATGAGGAACTGCTGATCCATGGGTATAGAGTTTCAGTTTTGCAAGAAGAAAAAGTTCTGGAGATTGGTTGTACAATGTAAATGTACTTAACAATACTGAACTGTACACTTAAAAATGGTTAAGATGGTGGGGCACCTGGCTAGCTCAGTTGGAAGAGCATGCAACTCTTGATCTCAGGTTTGTGACTTCAAGCCCCATGTTGGGTGTAGAGATTACTTAAAAATAAAAAATCTTTAAAAAATGGTTAAGATGGTAAATTTTATGTTATGTGTTTTACCCTGATTATACATATATATAATTGTATATTACATAAATATAGATTAAATGTACATCCACCATACCATCTAGACATTCCACTCCTAGGTATTTACCCAAGAGAAATGAAAGCATATGTTCATACAGCAGCTTTATTCATAATAGCCCAAACTGGATACAACCTAAATGTCCATTAATGGGTGAATGGAGAAATGAACTGTGGGGTTTTCATAAATGGAATGGAATGCAAAAAGGAATGAACTATTTATACATGCAATAACATGATGAATCTCAGCATAATTATACTGAGTGAAAGAATGCAGACAAAACAGAGCCCATACTGGAAGTCCATACTGGAAATTTCTATAACGACAGAAAGTAGATTAGGGGCACTGGGGGAAGTTGGGAAGGGTCACAAAGGAGCATGAGGAAAACTTTGGGCATGATGGATGATGGTTCACTCTCTTGAATGTGGTGTTGGTTTCACAGGGGTGTGTGTGTGTGTGTGAGAGAGGGGGGGAACTTAAATTATGAGAGGGAGGAAGGGTGCAAGAGAAGGAGGAATGCCAAGAGGGAAAGAAGGAAGGAAGGAAGGAAGGAAGGAAGGAAGGAAGGAAGGAAGGAAGGAAGGAAGGAAGGAAGGAAGG